>NC_047541.1:4581354-4924270 GCF_012275295.1 Melopsittacus undulatus
GTGCTCAAGATTAACAAAGTAAAACCACGCAGCTGCTCTGTTCAGCACCTCTCTACTGGATGTGTTATGCATTCAAACCATGTATGTTTTAAAGCAGTTATATGATTTCCTTGTTTGAGTCTATAAACACGGACCAAAAAGCTTTGCTATTTACCACTCTTTGTGAGTTAAATGCCCCCCTCCCAGAGAGGGGCTGGCAGAAAGTCCCCTTGCCTTACTAGTGCATCTCAATTGCAAGTCATCTGCTTGTGCAGTTTGTTATACCTTTGGTATAACACAGCAAACACTGTGGATCATGAATCAGTCAAAACTTGGGAACAGAGAGATTTGCTTTCTCCTAAGTTGATAAAAACGGAGGCTTTGTTACACTAACATGGAAGTCATTGGCAAGAATTACATTCCCACTAGTTCCTTGAAGGGTCAGCATGCAATATTTGTGTGCCATCTTAGCAGGTAATGTGGCATCTTGCAGCAAGCCATTAATGCCAAGTGACTACAGAGTCAGCAACCCTAACGCTGTTTATTTATATGGCACTCTTAAGATGCTTGAAACGAATGCATGGTAGGTGGAAGTGAAGTCATTTCAGGCATATACTGTTCCTATTGGTGCTCAGCAGTGTGAATACCAAGCACCCAAACCCATTTCTGACCCTCAAACAAGCTGCTAAGTGGACAAGTGCATGGTTTAAAGTAACAGTTAGCACTGCAAGGTGATGAGGTATCTTCCTGTGTCAAGTTGCTTATGGCTTCTGCCTTGGAGCCTTCTCCCTTAGCCAAGCTTCAGGAAGTGCTTGCACTCAGCTGAGCATGTCACTTCAGTGAGAGAAGAATGAACTTGTACAGGCTGCAAGGGGATAAACAAATCATTTTACACAGACACACAATGAGAGACTCTGTTTCCAAGCAAGTTTCTATTAACTGAACATTTTCAGTTCACTTACAAATATTCGGCTGTATCTTAAACCAACAACAGCAAAAGCACAGAAAGTGAATGTTTAATGTCAGGAACCAGCTTTTACATCCAGCGACCAGTTACCCATCCTGTGCCAAAAGGACATTTCCTTTCGAGAGTGTGCTCCTTTATTTCAATCAGGCAAGTTACACAACTGGAAGTGAACACAGACCAAGTATGTGCTTGCAAGGACAGTGAACATCTTTATTGGCATATTGAAGCTCAGTTTCAACAATATCAGCACTGGTCCTCATCCCCTTTGCTTCGACTAAAGGCAAGGAAGTATTCTCCTAGAAAGAGAGCATCCTATTTTCAATGAGCACTTAAGTGACTTAGACCAGAGATTCCCAACACTTTGGCCACAGAACTCCAGCAATTCCCCACGATGGTTCTCTTTCAGACTTCAGCTGAACACAGTAACACAGACACTGTGACAAGAGCTGCATTCGAGCTATGGTAATCGCAGTTTGGGAATCACTGATTTAAGCACCTAAATCCCACTGGATTTAAACACCTGTCATTTAAGCACTCTTGAAACCATCACCCAGGGACCACAGGCTGTACCAGTTGGCTCTTCTCGCTGTTTGGAACCCAGCTGAATGGTAACACCTGCACCAGCTTCAAAACGCAGAACTACAGCATGTTTTGTGTTCAGTGGTTAACGTCCACGCAGAGCAACTGCTTCGGGTTAGGTGGGATCTCACATCCTTGCCAGTGCTTTCGCACATCCACGCAGACTATTATTGTTAGACAGTGAAACAAGGAAGGGCAGGAAAGGTGAAAGCTCAGAAAGCCAAATATTTTTCCATTCTTTACAGTAGCCAAATATGTTCCTAACAGACATCTGCAGTTCCTTCCACACACACCGTGTTACCAGAACAGCTTCTTCAACCCAGGAGCATCACCATAGCCTGTAGAGCTGCAGTTACAGTTGCCTGTAAAACTGCACTGCCTTGACCCCGACAGGACCCCAAAAAGTGGCTGTTTTGGGGAACAAAAACCAGCACGAAGCAAGACCCTTCCTTCAGTTACCCCGTGCTTATCAATCAGCTGGCTCCCCAAGGCCAGGTCCGCAGGCTGAGCAGGCATGTTCCTTCCTGCTCCCTCCTCCGTGCCCCTCCGCTGTGGTTGTGCTGCTTCCTTCCTGTTTCAGGCCTGCCTTTGCTCCGTGCATCTTAGCGGAAGCCAGAAGGTCGAGCAGGCTCTTCCATTCGCCCCAGTTCTGGCCCCCAGCTGGGGGTTCTGGTGCTGCTGCCTCCCCCAGACCTAGAGCACGTTTTGCTTTTCCAGCTTCCTGTTGGCTGGACAAAAGCCTTTTTCCAGGCTCAGTCTCACAAAGCCATTAAGGGCAGAGGACAGCTTAAATCAGTGCTGCCTCTTCCAGCTATGAGTTAAATTCATGGTCCAAAGCCATGACTAAAGCACCTTTCTCACCTCAAGGCAATGCTAATGTAGTCCTAACACTTCTGCCACTACCAGGCAGAATTCAGTCGTTTTCCTCCACTATTTCCCAACTGTTTCCCAGCTAACACACTGATGGTGTAATTCTGCTCCTCACACACAGCAGGGAGACTGCTCCCACTGCTGATACAGTCACAATATTGTGCTCACATGCCATCATTTGACATGCACACACTGTCACGTCGGTACAGCTCGTGCTGTTGAAAGCGTGCTACAAACGCTGTTGTGCAGGGGAATTCAGAGCTGGAGCAAAAGGCTTCACCTCTCCTCAGTTAATGTGCATATTTGGGATCTATGACCAGATCTTCACAGGGGTTTTCGTATTTGCACTACCACTGACTTCAGTTGCACTTGGGAGCACTGGATTTACAGCAGTAATGCTCAGCTAAGAGCAGGCTGCACAGCCACACCTTCACCTTGGCCCCACAATAAAATCAAGCTCAAACTGACTTCATTTCCACACACTTCAGAGAAAAGGCTTTAGTTTATCAAATCAGGGCCAAAGTGGCAAGATTCCTCTTGAACCTTCACTGCTGATGTGTAAAATGAATTAAAATCACAGGACCTCAGTCACTGTCAAATCGTCCTGCTCAAAACTCAAGAGAAGGCTCTTCTCTATACATCAACTTGGCTGTTTCAAGAGGCATGACCCAAAAATGCAGCTCCCAGTAAGATATGCAATGTCTATGCATTCTGTGAACTTCTAATCCCTTATCACGTGCTCATGATTGCAAAATATTATCCCCTTCCTAAGCACTACTGCAAGAACCATAGGTTTTGGGCCTTGCAAGCAGCCAAATGTTGTAACTCTTTTACATCTTACAACTGGATATTGTGAAGATTGAAGAGCTAAAACACCAACCAATCCCCCCAATCAGCTATTTCACAAGTCTCCAACAAGTGAAAAGTACCTTTTGGGAACCACAAAGGTGTGAGGTTATCACACAACACAGCTGTTCGCAGATGTGAGCATTTAGACCCAGTTTCAGTAGATAGGTGACTGAGCCTGGTTCCAAGAACTGCATCTTATATGCTACTGCCACACCAGCAAGAACCTTTCTGCATGCTCTTCATGTTAACAGAAGAAACGCCTATGCATATAAAGGCGTAAGTGGAAATGCTTGAAGTGATCCCAAGATGCCTTTTCTAACTCGGAGACAGCTTCAGTCCTCTCCACACACAGTAATCAGTGTTAAAAATAGAAGCAGCGGAACTACTTTCAACACAACTGCAACACAGGAAGTGAATGCAATTCCATTTAACTATTACCAGCCCAACACAAGTCACCTTACAAAGTTATGCTGGGCCACTGCTCCAACGCTTACAGGACCACTGATAGAGCAGACTAACAGCAAACCCAACAATTCAGAGTCAGCAGATTAATTGCTTGTACTATAAAACCTGACAGCTAAAGCTACACTGATTTGGTAGATCAGCTCATCCCAGCACCCCTAGGAAAAAAGGAAACTAACACTCAACATGTTTATCACCTCTTGTTCATACAAGGTTCAGCTTCAGAAATACTTCTCCATTTTGAGCACTATAGGCTTCATGGTTTCATTTCTTGTAGAGCTGTAACCAAACCAGCTGTAACTCTGGCATCTTCAAGACTTCGCTTACTGAAACAGCAAAATGGGAATGGGCACACATAAACCACACAAATAGGTATTTCTGTCATTCCCAGGTCTAATCCCAGCTCCAACAGCAGGCTGGAATAACCTGAATGCACTGTCTATTGCCTCCTCTGCAATGGAGCTGGTCTGCATTAGTGGATGCCATGGATGCCAGTGTGCCTGGTTAAGGATGTCAGCTCATGTGCAGAACACCCATCTAACTGCACCTGGAAGCTAGACTTATAAGACATTGTCCCCATGAATTGCAGTAGTTGACTAGTATTATATATAGTATTCCTTCCCATTCTAAATAGTTTTCATGGTACCAGTTGGGCTTTAAAGAAGCAAGAAACACTATCGGCTAATTCCTATATCAGTGCTTTAGATATTACAAGACAGAGCTATTACATGAAACATATGTTTCCTTATAGACTTCAAAATCCCAGCACTTTTCAACTAACATATATATGTATTTAAACACCTTGAGTTCTGCAAGTAGAGAATGCCAATCAGTTCAAAGTGTCATGCAAAACACACCAGCAAATTCTGGTATACCTGTATGGTTATGCACAAGGATGTGACTGATCTGAAGCAGGGAGGACAAGAGTCCAGTATGCCGAGCAGGAACACCAAGCCCACTGACCCCTGGATTTATGACACTGGATTTATTATTCTAGGCACATATGCTAGTGTTGTATTTTTAACAAGCTAGATCTCTTTCAAAGTTAAGAGGCTAAAAATCCACTCAATTTTCTGGATTTAAACAGTATGGAAATACAACACATAGCATCTCAGCCCTTAATACACAGCCAAGCACCCAAGAAACAGGCTAACGGTTGCCAGTAGCAGCAACACAGTTCTGCCAGCATCAAGAAACCTAACCACACTTCAAATTGTAATTACTGCATCCTAAATAACATGCTTGCACTTCCATCCACATCATCAAGCCCTCAGTTAGCCTTCCATAAAACTCGATGATGTTATAGGCTCCAAGGACAAGGAATAAGCAATCTTCTTCCTGATTATGCAATAGTTTGAACACTTATATTTGTCCAAGTTCATTTTCAAGACTGAGATCAATTTTGTCAGAAAGGAAACTAAACTAAATGCAAGCCTATGCCAGCTATGTTAAGTGTTAGTTAAGTTCCACAAACTATCACCTAAACCAGCAATTTAAAGCCAAAATTAGAAAGAAATAGCACATTTGGACCTCCAACATCATTTAAATGATAATGGATTTCTTCTCGGGCAATAGATAAGCAGTTAGTTAGTGTTCATATGCTGAAGCCTGGCAAGGAAACCTTCTTTTGGGCTGCTTTGGAGCCTGTTCTTTTCTTTAAGATGTTCTAATTTAAATGCAGATGTAGGACTTCTTCACACTAGTGGGTTTTGTTACCAAAAAGACCCAGTCTTAGCTGTAGTAGAAGGAAGTGGACAGAAAGAGGACTCACACACTACGCACCGCTCGAGTTCCACATTTTATACCCACCTCTTTTTCACTGCACAGCAAATATGTGCAAGCACTCTGAAATACAAAATTAGAGCACTCACACCCTGCCCCCAAAGGGCTTCACCGGTTCATGGCTTAGCACAAGTGCTTTCCAACCCTTTCTCTTTAGAATCCAACTTCCCCCTCCCAAGTCATTCTTCATGTGTTTCCTCTCCCTTTAGAGCACGGTCATTTCCAGGAGACATTAAATATGGGTAGCTTTTTCCTGTGCAAATTAGTAAGTCTTCACTTTGGAGCTAGAGAAGACTATGAATTCCTGCTGAGCCAGCATCCCATAAGGCTCCGTCACAAAGACAGTTAAACATGGACTAGCTTCCCAAAGCTTTTTCCACTTGATATCCTATGGAGAGGGTTTATGATATTCCCCACATTCCCCACCTAATCCCATTCTCTTCTATAGATAGGTTAGCTTTGTTAACTCATTTTGTTAACAGTTTGTTTTCCAAAGTATGCAAGCTGAACTAGTACAATGACTTGTGCTATTTCTTAAAACATCACTCCACATCCTGAGTAATTACTTCTTCTCAGCCTTTCACCTAACCCCTACCCTCTGCTTCCAGAGCTGCATTCTAATGTGAAACAGTTGCAATGGTCTGATTTGATTTAGAAAATCATTTCCCTCTTAATAGACTGTTCACATGATCAGTAAATTTGATTCATTGAGAGAAAAAACGGATCTCTTCAGCCTAATTCATCCTTTTCTATGTAACAGATAATTCCTATCCCTGTTTACTGATCAGCAAGCTATTCTTCTGTCGTGCCATGTGAATAACATTTACACAAGTGCAAAAAAGCTGCTGCAATAAGTAATTTATGAAGTGGGGAAAGCTGACAAATGACAGCTCCTCTGTGCAAGTAAGAGGTCTGGAGGAGTAAAAGCTTTCTGCAACAGAAACAAGAACTATTCCAGCATAACCACTGTGCCTCTAAATTAAACTGTAATCAAGAGCTGCAGCAAGTTCAGCATGCTCAGAGCAGTCATGGCATTAGCATTAATGGCACCATCAATCAATGGAAGCATCACACTGCAGGAAGAACAGTATGTGCGTTTAACCAGTTTTTGTTATCATGGGTTAAAAAGTAAACTCAAGAACTTCACCATGTTTACGGGTCAGAGGAGTCACATATTTACCACTGCAGCAGCACAGCAGGCTAGGCAGTGCTAAACGGGTGTAGCTTTCTGCTCTGCACAGAGACCTGCTAAGGATCCTGTAGAGGATTTCTTTTATTGCACTGTTTCAGCTGTAAGGGCTACAGACTTGACCTTTGGGTGGGTCTTTGTTTTGCGTTTAAAACTCGAGGTGATGAGTCTTAAGATACCTTTTGCATTAGAAAGCACTGTGGATCTGTTAAAGAACAGGAAACAACAGCTTTGGATAAGTGGATAGCCTCAATACCTGCTTATTACTGCAGCAAAGCCAACTAATATGACTAACTTAGCTTTACCTACTGCAAGCCTATGACAATATCCAGAATTATTAACTCTTCAAATACTATTTGATTCCAGTATCAAGGCCTGCAGATGTTATCACTGTGTTTTACCAGGTCCTCAAATACACAATTTGTTTTTATAGACCTATATATTAGCAAGGATAATCCACATAAGCTCCTAAGGTGTTAAAACTCAGAAAAGCAATATATATTCACTATAAAACCCACAGCTTACTCAGAAGTCACCAAGTCAAAGCTGATGTACTTGCTAAAACTCAACTGTAAACAGTAACTAGAAGTTATTGTGGGTACTTATGAGTCAGGAAGTGCATACATAGCTTTAAAAGCACACTCGACAGCATTAAGTTTTAAATAGATATGCAAGTGACTTAGAGCAGAATTCAAACAGCTTCTTTAAAGCTCTCCTAATAAAATAAGCCAGTTCTCTTCACAAAAATAGCAGTATGAGTTTATGCAAGAGTGACAGTCTCAGCTGAACATCTATACATCAGTGTTACAGAGGCAAAACAGCCCTTACAGTCCTAAGAAGAGGAAGCCATTGACTGTTTGAGTGTTCATAGCATGGGATATCAGTTAGCCACAACAGAAGGATGCTTGCAGCACCCTGATGGTTAAGGTATGACGCAGAAGACCTACATTCACTTTTACCAGCTTTATGACTGCAACTAGTTAAAAACTGAAGGAACAAACATTCACCCACATCCGCAAGCACAGTGAATGCTCACACAAGCTTTTTCTCACCTTGTTCACAGCACCTTTACTCCTCTACTGTGTTTTGAAAGTCAGAGAATGAACTGCCTGCCTTACAGCAAACACCAAATAGCACACAGATTATACTGCTACACATTCTATACAGGCAGACTGCTCAACGCTTGATGACACATCCTGCAGCTCAAGCAGCTACAAGACATGGTGCTCCCAGCAGCTGTGCCTCAGTCCACCTTGGATGGACACATTGGAGAACCTCTAAAAAGTCTGAGAGGAAATAAGTAAAGAGCAATATAGAAATAATACATATAAAAGAATAAATATAATAAATATAGAAGAATAAATATAACAGTATAATAAATATAGAAATAATAAAAGCAGAATTTGTCAAGTGAGCAAGACAATTCTGATCCTACAGTCTAAAAGAGACTTCAGTCATTTCTAGTTACTGGTCTGTCTGGCATTTGCATAGCTAGTGTGAAAGCTGTGCAGGTGTTTGCTACTAGCAAAGCAGAGCATCTGCTCTACATCAGCAGACATTTGGGGGAGGAAAATAAGAGCACAGACAACAGGAAACAAAGCGAATGCTAAATCTGGAGGAAAGGAAGAAGGAAGCTTCAAGGACAACAGGAAAAAAGGGTCAGGAAAAGTCAAGACAAAGCAATACTTCAGTACACCAGGCTACATTTTTAAAGGCATGGCTTCAGAACACTGCAGACTAACATTGGCCACACCTTGCAGGAGATCAAGAGCAAACCAGATTGTTTCATATATACATACACTCCCATGAGTACATGTTCAGTGAATATCAGGTTCGGGTTACATTTGTTTGCTTTACAGTGTGCCCACAATCTTAGAGAACGATTGTTTCTGTATCTGAAGCGTCTCACACACTTGGAATACGTGAAGTCATTGATTCTTACAAAAGGGAAAAAAACCCTGTTTTTCTTCAATTCCTGACAAGGTGAGAGGTTTTTCTGAATTTATTCACCTTAAATTACTACACACACTTTAAATGTAGCAATGGTTCATTTAACTAAACGTCAGGTGAAACAAATTGCACTTAAAGTGATCAGGCCCCAAAAGCTTACCCAACCCCAGAATCTGATCCTGGAAGTATGGCATTGAACACAATGCCCAGCTGAAGCAAAAGGGCCATTCTTTGTGCAGGTATCTCTTGAACTGGTATTGGAATCATATACACTGACTGCTCCAACCACTTCCTTTTCTGTTTGTCTATATGACAAATGAGGGAATTAAGAAAGCTAAGATGCTCACTATCAGCACCCAGAAAAGGCTGTCTGGTATTTCCCCTTCATGACAAACCAGTAACTGCTGCTTCCTGGGCTGAGCGGAAAGCAAACGCAGATCTACTGAAACTAGCCAGAATGTGATTCTGCTTTTACTCTTATGTTTACAAGCCTCACCACAGTTGCTGCCCCAGTAAGCTGTTTATTCATAAATGGTGCGATTAGCAGTTCCCCAAAGGCTCCCATCATTGCTGTGAGAAAGCAAGCCTCTATTGGAATGCTGTTTCTGAAGTTCCCATCTATTGATTTGGATTTCACCTATCCCCTTTTATCAATTAGTTTGACTATAAACTGACTAGGATGATTAACTCTTTGGAATCATTTCTCTTTGCTTCTCTCTGAAAAGAACAAGGGACTGGAGGCAAGATGTTGGACTTAGGACTGACGTAGCTATCACTTACTTACTCATGAGATGTTCACAACATACATACAGTTAATCAGAACAAATATCACAGATACATTCCAAAGGGGTTTATAGACCATTTCAGCCTACTTTGGGAGGTAACAGTAAACGTTCTGGAAGGTAACACCACTTCTATTACTTGGGAAAAACACACAAAACCATTTTCAAGACAAATTCTACTTGAAATAACTTCAGAGCAACCTGCTGCTCTGCAAACATCATAGACATTGGAAATCATTTCTCGCCATTACCTAGGCTGAGAGTTCTCCTCATACATCCGCTCCTTCCCTTCCTTGAAAAGGCTGATGGTCTGCTTGGTTTTCTTCATCAAGTTCTCCATGAACACACGGAAATACTCGTTCTCTCCCAGGGTCTCCATCTTCCCCTCGTAGCGCGACAGGATGGTTCGGAGATGCTGGTAGGTGTCAGGCAGCAGATCTAGGATATAGGGTGGGCTGTTCTTCAACGCCAGTTTTGGGTTCTGACACAAACGCACCACCTATGGTTGATGAAGGAAAGCAGTGATCAGATACTGAAACACAATTCAGTGTTACAAACACAATACACTGAAATGTTCACTCGCAACAAGCTCTATTTGTTGTGGAGAATAACAACCACCGAGAAAGAACTAACTCAAAGGAATTTTTTCTGTGCTAGAATGAGAAACAAGCTGCAGCATAGCAGATGTGGTAAGAGAAGTCTGGGTAAAAGTTTAGTTTACGAGAACTCGTGTCCACAGTTACGCATCAACGTATGTTATGCTGTTAGAAGCATACTCAGAACATCAGTACAACTGTTAGAACATCAGTTATGCTTCTAACTTCTGTCAGATGAATTTCAGGGCAAATCCAGATTCTTCACAGTGATTTCTGTGGGTTTGTTTGGTTTTATTTTTCTAATAACATATCCACAGTGACACTAGGAATTAGATTAAAGGGTTATTAAATGACCTCAACCTGTCCTCCGCTTGGCATACAACTGAACATCTCACTTTGCCTCCTTCCAAGCCACATGTGCTCTGTTTCTATATTAGCAGCAAGATCACATATTCTCAAGGCTAAGAACTTGAATCTATTAACCCACATTTTGTGCATTCTACAATGAATTTATGGGATCATTGACAAAATAATTTCAGGCACTTACTTTTGCATTACTTGGTTAAGGCCCAAGTAACAAGTAGAATATTCCTGTTCAGGAGTCACAAGCAATGAAATAGTTCTACCTGTACACACCCAAATCAGGATGCAAGCTGAACTGAATACAAGTCCTTAACATACAGGAACAGAGAGCTTACATGCCAGAAGCTCATGGTAGTAAGTTTATGTCATAGGATAAAGGAAGTCACTTCACCATCCACCATAGCCAAAATTTTCCATTATCTAGACTGGGAGAATGATAGAGATACCAGCAAAGTTAGTGATGCACTTTCAGTTATAAAAGGGCTGCAACTCTGGAGCTGCAAGGCCAGTTTCAGATGGAGTTCACAAGCAGAGAACCAGCAGCTGGTATAGTCTTACTGCACACAAATGAGGTCTAAACGACACTGCAAGGTCCAAGGGCACTGAAGGTATCAGTGTGGTGCTGCAGAATGCAAAGCTTATGGGAAGTGGATAACAAAAAGTGAAAGAACCATCTAATGTCCTTTTGCAGTACATCATTTCCACAACATGTTGTGAAACCTTCAAGAGGCACTGAAATACCTTAACTTCCCTCATACACTTACATGCTGATGGCAAACAAAGTAATTGATTCTGAAACAGTGCTTTAGCATTCAACTTTGCCATTCAGGGTATATGCAAAAAGCAACCTTGTCAAGTGACATCTCCAGTTATATCTGACTTACAGTAGTGCTTCTAATAAGAGCTCACTGAGAAAGATTCAATCTCAGTGCAGAGAAAGTGGATCAAAAGTCAAAGAGAAATCTGACTGCCATTAAAAGAATGACGTGCCTAAAAAAGCCTCTGCAAGAACACATGGAAAACTCCTGCCACAGTTTTCCTCCCATTTTGAAGAGGCTGCCACGGTCTAGATAAGGAGATGGATGGTCAGACAACTGACTTACCCAGTTCATTCTGACACCTGAACCCCTGTGAACAGCATCAACAGATTAAGTCAACGCACTTGTCCCCTGAATAGAGAACTTGCTTCACCACGCAACATGAATAGGTTCTAAATATGCTCCTCAGTCACAGCTGAGTTGTGCTGTGAACAGCAAAACCTTGTTTTCAGAAAGATTTATTTCTCCTTTTTTTTCCATGAGAAACCGGTTATTACACATTTTAAACCCTTAACAAAAACACACTCTGCTCTGATGAAGCAGCCACATTAAGCAAGTGTGCACGTCACAGTATGTACTTCTCCCTGTCATCTGTAATAGGAAACAGTTTGGCTGTTACCCCTTGAAAACACCCAGCTACAGAGGCAGCAGACCCACTGTGTTGCTGTCATGTTAACAAACCAGTAGCAATGAGGAAAAACATCCCCACAGCAGGAGCAACTTCCATATCCTCATAGCCCCTATAGAAATGTTTCCCAAGTGATTTGCAAAGATACCTCAAAGGGTTAACAGAAAGGCCAAAACTGCTGTGATATTATGATCAAACAAGCTGCTTTATTTACCATCAAGGTCAAAATCTGCTCAGAGAAGCACTTAAATAAAGCTATGGAAGGAGAAACTGCTGCCTCTTGAGCAGACTTGGTCATTTCATCACAGGAGCAACAAACCCAGTTGCATTCTGCTTGGTTCTCAAAGTGTGCACTTGCAGCATCGTGACAACGTCCAAAGGAATGTTCCCAGCCCTGGGAACAGCTGCCCCTCAGCGAGCTCCCCTGCCTCGCACAGGGAGCAGCAACGTGGAAGGGAATTGAGCAAAGAGCAGCATGTATTTTCAGTTAGGTGGGATGGGAACACACGCAAGCAATCCGTGTTTTTAAGATACCACCCAAACTCATCCATGTCCGCCTGGCTTACACTTTATTTGCTCAGGAACAAGCCTTTTATGGAGATATTCTTTTGGTTTTTAGAAGCACCAATAAAGTGTTTCAAACTCAGCACAAAGAGACTGTGAAGAAGCCTAAAATTGACTGATCTTCATTTTCCAGCCTCAAGAGAAGAAAATAATAGAAACAAACCATTTCCTCCCTCAGTTTTGAGACAGGAATCTGTTCTCTCCTCAGTCGAGGAAAAAAGTCTCAAGCAGATTTTCTAGGCCTGGAACTGAGTCTTTTCCCTTAAGACTCTTTAGCTTGCCTTGACTTGTCTCTGGATGTAAAACATTCCCTTCAGCACTGCTTCGCTAGGCCTGCACAAATAAAGGAACTGGGTAATCAGTATAGGGAAGCAGTGGCACTAGATAAGAAAGCACTGTCACAGGCACAACATACACATAACCTGAGAAAACACAGCAGGAACCAGCTTATCTAAACACTGCAGTCCAGTTATGCAGCTGGATTAGGTGCATGTTAGTAGGAGCAAGAAAGAAGCACTCGAGAAAACAAGATTCCTAAGCAAATGCACTCATTTAACAATACCCAGTATTTGTTAGGAAGGGCAGAGAATGCAGCTTAACAAGCCTATCCAAATTGTCACTCCAACACATCCTGAATCCCCTCTCTCAGCTTCCTGTCTGCCCATCCCATCCTCTTTCCCCATTTTGCTCATCCCCAGCCTTGCACATGAAAAGGCTGGTGCCATCCTGCTTGCTGCAGCCACTGGTACAGCACCCTGCTTCTTGTTCAGGCAGCAAGTCCCCAGCACAGACATCACTTACCTGCTTGCCTCAGACAGGGGAGGGTGTTTAACTAACCGGCCCCCAATGTGCTTCTGTGCCAGATGACCATTCTCCCCTTCCAGCTCAGACCCCTTCTTCAGCACAGTTCTGAAAAGCCATAGTCTTTTCCTCCCTTTAAGAACTAAGTACCTTCTTTACTAAAATCACATCCCATTTCATCCTAAGCCAGCAGCAAAAAGAAAACCTACTCAAAGGTCCCTTATCTCCTGCTGAATTTGCATTTGCCCTCTCCTCTACTTACAATGAAGGTGACCTAGAGTGGCATTTCTCCACATCAGTTTTAGAAACTGAATGCATCAGTAAGCTGTTTGGAGAAGCTTTATCTCAAAGCTTGTCTTCCTCCTCCATGTCTTGCTACATGTACTCTTACCACCTTTCTGCTACATCCTTTATATCTCATCCTGAGTAGCTCACAACTACACCACCAATTCTTCAAATAGAATCCACAGCAATGAACTCAAGAGGTTTGCATTACCTGCTGCCCAGATCACATTCATAAGAACTGATTTGTAATTTCATCCTTTTGTGTAAGAAACAGGAATTGTTTTCACCAGCCAATACATTGTATGTTTCATACACTAAACACTGTTTTATTTGCTAAACACAATAAGGAGATGAGTTTATTATGAGCATAATAAAACCAAACTAACAGCAGTTCCTCCCATCAGAACTAATCTATACTCTTGACTAGGTTCAGGACACTGCAAGTAAATAGCTATGCTGCTGTTGGTCACTGCAGGCTCACAAGATGCTTTACAATGCATTCAGCTTCCAAAGACATACTTAACCCCTATTCCATAGATAAGCACAAAAACATCACGGAAGGTGAACAATCCACTGCACAGTGATGGAAAGGGCTACTTGATGTCCACGCTCTCTATGTGTCCACATGCAACTGTGGGAGGAACAGTCAGGACTGACAAAGATTAGAACCTGAAGCAAAAGGAATCCAGGCAGCTTATGGAGAACATTATGGGGAAAATATTTGGACAAGAATCAACTTGCATAGGAAATTCATCAGTCACATCTGAAAACAGAGAAGCACGAATGCTTTGACAGCACCAGCTGATTATGCAGACTTAACAAATGAGGTCATGAATGTAGCGTACGCACATAGATACAGCTCTGAAAGGCAAACACATCACCTACTAAACATGCTCACAAGCATTTCTTTGGTTTGCACCTGTAATTTCATTTCTTGGCCCAGAAAACTAACCCATTTTCAACACTTCCCATACGTTTAGCCTTTCTCACCACTGGTTTCGCAAGGACTATGTCTGCCTGGCAAGCTGCTACACTACTAAAGAGATGTTTAATTTGGATGCGTGCATGAGTACAACCAAAGTCTAATTGAAATCTGAAAGGCTTTTCACAGCCAGATCTTTCCTCTTGTACAAATCAGACTGAACAACTAACTCTTTAAGCCTTTAAAAATTAAGCCTACACATCAACGTTTTCAGATGCTGCCCTGCCAGGGCACATTTAAAAGAGTTTTCTTTAACTTGTGACAAATACAACAGCAGCCTTGGTTATTCTGTCAGTGATACGGTGGAGAGGGTATGCAGCCAAAGACTGGTTGTGCAGATCTACAGCTGTGAAAGTACCCCCCCCCACACACATTAAAGCATCCTGCTGCAATTCGAAATGCCAAGGTAAGGAAAAGGCTGTTTTCAGGCCAACCTTTTCCTTTGACCAGACCAAGTTATGAGGTCAAACACAGGTTGACATTCACATCCATTCTGCATGCATGAGAAGGAAGATATGTACTCTTACAAGTTGTACCTGCAAGTTAAACTTGAGGATCACGTTTCCATGCTCAAACTACCTTTCCCACAGTAGCAGTCATGCTTGCCCTCAATGTTTGTAAGAGAGCCACTGGCACCTCTCTAAAGACTTTCTTCTTTGTCCCAGTCTCTCTGTATAAGGTGATCAAAGCTCATCACAAGCACAGCAAGGCACAACTATAAACCATGTCTTTTGTTGAGCCAGCCAACACAAAGTGATTTCTTGGCATGAACGTGATTTAGTATGTCCTTAAAAACATCACCTGCTTTGGGATTTACTGCAGGAGATTCAGACGCTGCATGGATAAGCAATGCAGGGAAAAGAGAAAGAAAAGCTGAAATGCATCAGGCTGCAGGGCACCGGGATGAAGGGTGCCCATCAGCCCTGCTTGCTCTGCTCCCAGAGGGGAAGAAGGCAGCAAGGTGACATTCCCCAAGGACTGGAAGCATCTTTGCCAATGCTTTTACTCTGCACTACTTTTAGGGCCCTGAACCCAGCATTATAGAACACACTGCATGTTTTAGACTCATTTCTCAGGGCTGAACAGTGGTAACATGAAAGGATCAATCAAAATCCCATGAAAAACACTGGAGGATGTTTATTTTATGCCCACTTCTGGATGCTCACTTACTGAGCCTCCTATAAGTAATGGAGCATTCACTAACATCTCATTCCTGAAACAATGGCTTTACCAACACACCCAGCCAGGCTAGTACATCACTTGCCTCACACCATCACACCACTGGGCCAAAACGTCTGGTGTCCTGCCCCTTTCAGTAGCCATTCCCTGGCACTATAAGAGGTGGAGAAGGGGAGAGTCTTAGTGACCCCAGAGTGTAGTGCCTTGCATAAAGGTGTAGGGCTGTAAGATGGCCTTTCCAATCCCTGCACCACAGGTTCACATTATTTAATGTTAGATTTCCTACCCATTTATCTTTGCATAACTACATGCATTCATTACACAGACTTTTATGGGGTTTTTTATCAAGGTCCCAGGAAAAGGTTTTGTGCCGAGCTCGGTAACATGGTCCCATTGATTCAGGATAACCTGAACCACCACAAAGCAGATGTTCAGCTTTAACATGCAGTCCCCACACAGCAGGCTCTGCCACAGGCCAAAGCTCACCTTCAGACAAACAAATCCTAGATTCCTCCCTCGTGCAGTTATATCCAGGTAGGAATTCCTACTGCTGCCGCCACCAGGATGCACCTGCAGCTCCCTAACACACCTCGCCCATATGAGAACACAGTGGTACAAACCCCTGAGCAGGTCTGCATCCTCCATCCCAAACCTTCCCCTCTTTCCCCAGCCTGTTCCCTTCCACAGCCCTGCGTGCAGCTCATCCCTTACAGAGCTGCTCTTCGCTGTCCACACCTTCCCATCTCCACATCCCACTCCCATCCCGCTTCCGGCCTCTCTTCCACCGCATACCTGTCCACCAGCTCCCACATCCTCCCCTCCCCAGAGCACTGCACCCATTCCTGCGCCCATACAGCTCCCACCCCACACACACGCTTCACCCTACCCCCAATTCAACCCTACAAACCCCTGCGGTTCCAGGATCACCTCAGCCCCCAGCTCCAGCCCAACCTCTCCAGGACAGCCCTACCCCAATCCCACCCCCCCCTCCCCAGCCCAAAGCCCTTCGCCTCAGCGCTCCCTCAACCAAGCCCCGTTTCCGCCCCGGCCCGACCCCCCGGAGCCGCCCCACGGCCCGACCCCCCCTCCGGGCCCACCTTGTCCATGAGCTTCCAGCACTTCTCCACCATCTTCTTGTCCACGGCGCCGGGCTGGTGCGGGCCGAGGTGGTGGTGGTGCGGCTGGAACGCGTCCTTCATGAGCCCGATCAGCCCCCCGGGGCCCTTCTTCAGCGGCGCCGACATGAGGGCGGCGCGGGGGCGGGGGGCAGCCGCGCCCGGCCCGTGTCCCCCGTCCTGCCCCGGGGCTCGGCCCTGCAGGACAACCGGACGTGCGGCCGGGCCGGGCCGGGCCGGGCCGGGCAGGGCAGGGCAAGGCGGCGGCAGCGGGAGCCGCGGGCGGTGGCGGCGGCAGCGGCGGGGGCGCCCGGCTCCAGCGTGGCCCCGCCCTCCGCCCCGACACGCTGCGCGCTGATTGGCGGGACCGCCCCCTCCGCCGGGGAGGAGCCGGCGCTGATTGGTCGGTAGCCGCGGCGGAGGGAGGGGGAGCGGGGAGGGCCGCGGCCCGTCCGGCAGGCCCCGCCCGGCTGCCGTAGCACAGGCGCAGGGCGGAGGCGAGGGCGGCGCGGCCGCCATGTTTGATGAGGGCGGGCGGGGCGGGGCGCGGTCGCCATGGGAACGGCGAGGGCCTGGCTGAGGGCACCGGGCACGGCGCCGGTCCGGACGGTGCGGAACGGGATCGGTTCCCGTTCCCAGCAGCAGGTTCCCGTTTATTCGAAGGGCAGAAAGGGGAAGGGCAAGGCCGTGTGCACAGGGGGTGAGAGCAGGGGGACAAACGGAACCTGTTGGAGCTGACAGCGCCAACCCTGCAGAGATCATGGCGTGTGCTCCACAGTTCTGGGTCTTCGCCGCCTCAGATCCTCCTTTCAGCCTCCCGTTGGCTCCCGGTGAGTTGTGGCACAGCGCATGGCTGCTGAGGTACGGGACGAGCAGGGCAGAGCGGCCGCACGCAGCACACGGGGTAGGAAGGGAGCCCTGCATACATCGGTTATTAAACTGTCTCGATTTTACTGCCTTTGGTAAATATTCCTGGGACAGGCTTTAAAGCCTCGTCTGGCTTTAATTACCTGCGCAAATTCTCCTCAGGATTATATCGACCTCAAATATGTCAACGTTTATTGAGGCCGTGTTCCTGAGGCTTTTCCCATTAGGTGCTAATGGATCCTGGCTAATAGTCAAGCCGGATTGACCACCGGAGGGTGCCGCAATACCACAAGTACCTGGCGAGACGGCTGGCGAGGGTAACACCGGCTTCTGTGGAGCAAACATCACCGTGGCCCCAGTCCAGAGATCGGGGAACGTGCTTGAAGCAATTGCATTCCCAACTATCTGCTTCCCTGGGCAGGATTCACTCCACGTTACAGATGTGTTTCTATAGGAGGCTTCTGCCTGGGATGATGCCCTCCCTGCAGGAAAGAACCAAGCACCTCCTTGCTCCTATCCCTCAGGCCCGTGATGGGGACGGGCACAGCGATCCCTCGCCACGGCTGCACTGGAAAGCCACGTCCTGCTGGTCGAGTGTGTCTTGGTGCCCCTGGCTCTCCATGTGCATCTCATGCATGTATGGCTGCGGGCGAGAGCAGCGTTTAGGTCCCAAGGCAGACTACCCCTGGGCCAAGAGCTGCGCTTGGCTCTGCCCCTTCCTTCTTCCCTCTGGCTGCAGAAAGAGAAGAACTGGAAAATGGCACTGGAGGTTAACGTGAAGGAGCCCCTGGGTAAGGCTGGGAGGAGACAGGGGCCGTGCCAAGCAAGGGATGCTGTGGTGGGGAACCCCCCTGGAAGGGCTTCCTTAGCACAGGGGAGGTTTCTTGCTATGGGATTAACTCTCATTCAGGCAAGGCTTGGAGCCAGGTGTGGGCTGAGGTGGTGTCCACATCCCCTTGGCTTTGGGAGCAGAGAGGCTAGGAACAAATCACTGCTGGTCTGATGCACCAAGAAGGTATTGGGCAGGGAATAACCACCCAGTATGGGTGTGAATGGTGCCCTTTGCCTGCCTGTGCTCAGGCCAAGGTTGGGGTGTGGGTCACCTGGCAGGAAGCACATTGTCCCCAGGGCAGTCCTGTGCATCTAAGCCTTGCTGTTCCTCGGAGGGACATGACCTGGCAGGTAAAAGCTGACAATGAAGGGCTCAGGCAGAGGCTGTGGGACCTGGAGGAGGCACTGGAGCAGGTACAAGTGGGACACTCATGAAGCTGAGGGCAGAAGTGGCACAAACCCAGACAAGTTTACTCCACCTTTCCCTTTGGCCTTGACCGCTCAGCCCCAAACCACCCTGCTTTTGGCCAGCCCATCTGCCTCCTATGCTGTCAGCACAGAAAGGCTCTGCATACAGACTCATACAGATGCCTGTATTCAACACAGGCAGAGACTTCCCTGCCTCCATTCCCTTGCCATCTCCATTAGTGCTCGAGAAGGGGCTGCTTTCAGCAGAGGTAAAACCTCGGGCAGAGGTTTGCGGTCGTTGCCACATGCAAAACTCTGCTCATTTTCACTCTCCCACGCTCCACAGAGGTAAAACTTTCCCTCCAGGGCTTCCCCCTGCCCCCGGCATCGTCACAGCCCTGCCAGAGAGAGGATGCAGATAACTGCTTCTACTGTGCCACCAAGGGGACACAAGGGTGTGTGATTAAGAACCGCTCTCAATGCTGCTTGTACACCCCAGGTCCTCTGCTGAGGACAGACAGAAGTCCTCAGTGTTAAAAAGGTATGAAATTAGCCTCCTTTAATCATCCTTTCGCTGTCATTAACTAGGAGCAATATTACAGTGGTGACTAGAATCCCTCCTGGCCAGCTCTAAGGTGGATTGTGCCATCTGTGAGTCCTCACCTCATCTGCCACGTGCCTTGTGTGCAAGCACCAAGCTGCTTCTCCTTGCACTGTCCTGCTGGGTGGCAATAAAGGGAGGCTCAAAACCCCAGGATGGTTTATTTGTGGGTATAGAGTATGCCACGGCCACTGCAGAGATGAGAAGGGCTTAAGGTGAGTGCTTTGTGATGGCTCTGGTGGATGAACACAGAGTTGCTCCTTGTCTGTCTTTGGAGATGCCTCCTAAACATGGCTCTGAAGCAGTTTTCCCTATGCTTTAAGGATATACAATGATGAGGCAGAGGCAAAAAGAGACACAAACACAATGGAATAGTTTTTAACCTGGCTTGATTAATGCTGTCAAGTTGCACATCTGAGTGTGAGCTCAGTGGGACTGTTGCTTTTGTTTAATACCACAAGACACCTCAGTCTGGATTGTTGCATTACAGTACAAATAAAAACCAGAAACAAAACCACATCTGCATCATACAAGGTGAGAAGAAGATGAGAATTCTAAATATTTACAGAGAGGGGCAAGGGGGGAAACCACAAAAAATATTTACATAAAAATACAGGAGCTTGTCAGCATATACATTTTACACCAGTTCACAAAAAAAAGACACTCTATAAATTAAAGTGAAGGGAACTCCAAAGGGAACCCAAGACTTTCTGCGAGGTTTTTCTCTCATGCGGCTCAGGGAAAGAAAAATCAAGTCTTTTACAGCAGGAAAATGAACTGCAAAACAACCCTTTCCTCCTCCCTCCCCACAACCGGATGGGGCAAGGCTCCACACACGCAGGTTTTATGTCTGTTGAGACCAGACCATGCCTTTCACCATCAGGGATCTGCAGCACGAGGCTCTGGGGAAGCTGCTGCTCTCCTAAGCTGCCTCTAAGGGAAGCAAACCAGGTTTTCATCCATGTTTCCTAATGCTTCAGTCAATGTACTGATGACCAGAGGACGCATGAGGGTCTGTCCCTTTCTGGAGGTAGAGAGGAACAGCAGGTTTTCAAGTTGGTTTTGGTTTGATGCAGCAACTTACTACCACTGTGCAATCCTTACTGACCCCCCCTTCAAACGATGAGCATAAAGCCAGGACCTCTGGAAAGACATAGGCACAAAGTTGTGGGTGTTTTGTGTGTGCATATAGATTTCACCTGATAAGACTCTATAAAAGGGAGACATTAATGCTTTACTTAAGACTTCATAGGGGCTAGGTCCTCCTTACCCAACATCTGCACTCCCCCTGGCTCTAAAGTCTCTGCTCTAAAGCAGAGGTGACAATCCAGTGTCACCTGCATGCATTAGGGAGAACCTTGGCTGGAAACCTGGGAAGTGGCAATTTCAGATGCAGACAGCTTGTGGCAACTTAGAAGGGTGTTACTTAAGAACATAGCTGCTTGTCATATCACTGGAGATAGGGTTAGCAAGGAATTACTACTTGGAGCAGAACGGGACTTGCAGTAAGAGTGTTCTTTGTGTTGCCCTCCCATTTCTCTGCTAGGACACTAAGAACTGAACAACAAACTCACAGGTCCTACTCACACATCTGGTGTAACCCCCCCTCACTCTGATGCATGATGCCCTCTGTAAGCTCAGCTATGATTTGGGGATGTTTTGACTTGATGCTGACTCAGCTGATGAGGATGAGGATAACCACAGTACAAAGGAACTGCATAGTTCACTGTATGGCTTTGTGCGGGGTGGATGCGGGATGCCTCCTGAATTGTACTCAATGTTTAAGCCATGGGCAGTAGCTACACTAAAAGAAAGGTGCTGGTGTACTATTCTGTGGGAAAAGCTGGTGCCTTAACCTTGCTTGTTGTTTCCCTCTTTGTCCTTGTGGCTCAGCACTAATGTACAGCAGTTACTTTGGGTTCTCAAGAGCTTGCAGCCCTTAAAGTACGTGCTGATGTGGCTGTGTGCAGAGGGATAGTAAGTTCTCTGCTGCCTTTCTTAAATGGAGACCTTATTCTCAAGAGGAAGGCTGCCTCACTTCCTGAAGCCCTTTACAGCTTTTCCTTCCCATGGGGCGACAGGGTACTTGGCACCTCACACAATGCACTGAGCTGCAGGGCCCAGGCTCAGGCAGGAGCAGTGACAAGCCCATAAGGAACAGTTGTCCAAGGATGGCACTAGAGGGAGACAGTGGCTTGGAGCAGGAAAATCCAGCGAGGCATTGACAATTCCTGGGAGCTGGGCTCAGCTCCCTCATAGTAGGATAGCCCTGGTTAACCTAAGGCCAAAATGGAGGTTAGGAGAGTTGCTGTGGGGCAGGAATGGGGAGTTAAGGCTTCCACAGAGAGAGAGGGTTGACCTCCAGCTCTCATTACCTGAATCCCAAATAGCCTGAACCAAACACATTGTTCCCTGCTTTGACTGGGGAGACTGTACTACAACGCCTGAAGACTGCTACTAGTCCTAATACAACACACACCTCTACTGAGAGAGCAGGTACTCACAGTGGACTCGCCTGCACTGAGGAACCTGGACAGGTCAGCCCTTCCCTATGGAGTCAGTTAGCAATGCCCAACGTGGCTCACCTCATGGCCCCTTTCTATCCTTGTTACTTTTCCTCCAAAGAGAACACTACAAAACCCTGACCCCTCTAACGTGGTGATGACTCACATGGGGATGGTGGTAACCTGCCTCACAGTGCTGCTTTTCCCTTTATCCCGTTCCCCCCTGCTGCCAGATTTAGCTCTGTAACACAGCAGAATGACTCTTCTCAACACGATGTTTAAACCAACAGCACTGCACAATGAAACAGGACCATGAGGTGGTGCCACTGAAACAGCCCTAGATGGGGCTACATGATGGGAAAGAAGTTAAAGGCTGGGGAGCAACTAGAAACAGGTTTTCCTTAGGATTTAAAATAGCCATGGAAGTTTGGTTCTATCATTGTGAGCTTTAACAGCTGTATGCTGACTACTGAACCTCCAGGGTTTTAATAAAACATTGAAGAGATTCAACATGGGTAGAAAAGCTCTTTCTTCAACCACACGGAACAGGAATGGCCTTGGAATTTCTTGGTGAACATATAAAACTAACTCAGTCTCAAGTATTGCTTGCAAAGCCCTGCCTAATGGAATGGATGTGCTTTATAAGGTGAGGTTGTAGGGCATCCTGGGATGTCCAAGAGGACCAATTTTCTTCTCTTTGACAATATGGAAAGCTTTTAAATACCTAGGACAACGTGGTTAGTGTATTAGAGAGCACACTGACCTTCTGTCCCTACTGCTAACTGGTATGAGCTTCGATTGCAATACAGGAGGCAATGCTATTTCACAGCACACAGACAGCACATAACCACTCTGTATGTGCCACAGCTTCACAGGGATCCCCTTGCCAGTGCAGAACTTACAGAAAGCTGTGTCCTGGAGACCTTCCTTGAGGTCAACAGGAGCATTCCCTGATCTAAGAGCTGCAGAATCTGGCCCGGGGCTAATGGTCATGCAGGTAACTCAGCACTTACACCATCATTCCCAGCTGGTGAGTCTGGCTCCAATTTACAAGCTGGACAGAACGCTAAAGAGACTTTATAGTATTGTTTTGTAGAGATGCTGCTGTCTGGCCAGCCACAACACAGCATCACATTGTCTGGACCGGAGACAGCCTAGCAGTAAAGAGGAACTGGCATGAAATGGGTGTGCTGCGTTCCCAATGGGTGTGCATGGTTTGGTGTGGGTTTGTGTTGTTTCTTTTGGTATGCGAAATGCAAACTGCCCTACTTGGCTCCCATAGAAATTGCAAGTAATTGATTTCTTGTAGTCAGACACAGCTCCTAAGTGAGCAGTTTTGAAAGTGTGCTGCATTCTGAGCTTGCTTCAGAGCCTATTCCACAGGCTTCAAGTGAAAACTGGCTCCCACCCACTTCAAAGCAACTGAAATGGATCCACGAGACCTAAGCACTAATTCTTAAGGGAGACTTCAGCATTTATCAGGAAAATACTTGGGAATTCTTTCCCCCCCATCCAGTTCTTGCTGGGGGGGGGCAGAACATGGGTTTTCCAAGGCCTGTACGGAGCCCCTTGCTGAGAAGCTGGCAGTGGGAAGGGAGAAGAGCTGCATGCACAGTTCCTCATGCACGGGGAGCACACGACGCTAACTGCCAATGGCAAAGGTGGGCAAGGACAAGCGTTCCCTTCCCTCCCTGCCCCAACAGCATCTCTTTCAGCTCTGCCCTATCATTCCAGTTGCCTCAAAACTACATGGAAAAGCTCTATGTCTACTACATAAAACCAGTGAGTGGCGGGGCTGGGGTGCTGCAGGGGGTTTGCTTTGCTCATGGGGCAGGACTTTGTGTTTGTGGGGTTTTTTTTCCATCACTGAAAAAATAAAACAGTCCACTGTCCAGCAGAGGCTGCTTAGACTCTATCCCACCTTCCCCCCACCAACTCACTCGACATGGACCTCTGTTTCAGGCCTCTGCAAACACAGCTCCGTCGGGAGGAAGGCTCCCTGGCCGAGCGCCGTGGCGTAAGTTCTACTGTGCACATGGGTAAAAGTGGGGGGCACAAACCCCCCTCCTCCAACATAGCCCCCTCTTTGGTGCTGAGGCATGGTATGGTAATCCTCCAAATTATCATACTGGGACACCACAGTCATAGTGCTTTGGCGTTTGCCAAGGGTTTGGTACGGGTAGAGCAGGGCTGAGTCCCTCTCCATGGGGTCGGGGTGCTGCATTCTGAGGCTGTGGCTGCGTTCGGGCTTGGGCGGCGGTGCCATGGGGGAGGCAGCGTGTTCCTCTTCCTTATAGCAGTCTCTGGAGTGTTTCTCCATGGACGTGGTGGGTCTGCCTCGAGACCTCTCCAAGTCTGGCCTGTCCTCTGCCAACCTCACCTCCTTGTGGTTCAGTCTCAGGGTCTCCTGGTTCCCTGGGATGTACTTGCTGCCCGCGTGCTGATAACCAATGGGCTCGGAGGGCTCGGGGCCACCTTTGGGCCTGTAGTCAGGATAAGGGGGCCCGTTTTTGGGTTCAGAAGGCTGCCTATGGCTCGCTTCCTGCTGCAAGTGCGTCCTGTGTTCGTTTGTGCCGCAGCCTGGCTCATGGAGCTTCCTGTTCCGGATGCTGCTCTGCTTCTGGGGAAGGGACGGCTTCTCTGACTGCCCATTCCCATAGGCTCCATGGTAATGGGCTCTCTCCAGCTCTGGCTCAGGGTGCTGCATGTAGTAACGCTCCTCACCCTCGGGTGTAGCTGCTTTGGCCGGGTACCTCCCCTCCTTCCCTTCCGCCACGGTGAGGAGACCAGTTTTCCCAGGATCGGACTTGCTGCGCAAGTGTATCACATCCAGTCCTCCCAGATCCTCCTGCAGCAGCGGGGCCACGTTATCATACTGGGACATCACCGGCCCTTTGACCTTCTGGCGCGTGCGGCTCTCCCGGCGGATAGACTGCATGCGGTACTTCTCCATGTCCTCCAGGTCCCAGGACATGTACATGTGCTTGATGTCCGGGGCAGGGGGCACGTCTCTGCTGATGAAGCTGTGCTCTTTACCTGCCAGGTGGCCGATGAGGCCACCCCGAGGGTAGGCTGACAAGCTGGGGTAGCGGTACAGGCCCTTGCTCTGCAGCCGCGAGGCATAGGAAGCAAAGTCTCGGCTGGGCAGGGGGTGGAAAGGCCGGACCCGCACGGTGCTGTAGGGATCCAGGTCATAAAAGCTCCCATCAGCAGTGGTGTAGTAAGAGGATGCAGAAGAGCTGGAGTAAGGGCTGTAGCGGTAATGTACCCGCCCGTTCTCAAAGTAAGGCTGCAGCTGAGTTACGTGGTAGTCGGAGTGGGGCTGATATGGCTTGTACTGATAGAGGGGCCGCGGGCAGTACACTGGCTCATCATCCGGAGGGACCTCGGTCCGTGAAATGGGAACAGAGCGGATAGCAGAGGCAGCAGGGGTGGGCACGTGCAGCGACTGGACCCTCCGGATCGTGGGGTATGGTGGAGCATCCTCAGCATAGCCGGCGCTGCGCAGCCCCGTTGGGCTCACGGAGGACACAAACTCTCTGCGGGGCTTGGAGTGCAGGGCAGAGGTGCTCTTGCCTTGGGTGGTGTAGGTGTTGTAGCGGGTGCCTGCGGACGCGGGTGCCTCGGAGCGAGGGGGGTAGGCTTGGTGCTGGTCAGGCTTGCTGTGGTACATGTGCGGAGGAACACTCTCAGGTCTGTACTGGTGGACGGAAGCTGGCTTGTGGTGCAGGTAGCTGTCTGGAGCAGGGGGCTCAGGGATGCTCTCCGGCTTGGGATGCGGCACGTACACGGTCTGCAGGGAAGCGTGCTTGGGAGGAGGGGGTGGCGGGGGTGGTGGCAGCAGAGCTTCCTCCATGGAGGAGGCCAGCATGGAGGAGGAGAGGAAAGCATGGTAGTTGGAGTTGTTGATGGGCTCTGCGCTGTTGGAGTGCATGGCGGCGGCGATCTTGCTCTCCAGCGTCCTCACCGGTGGGACAGGGGGTGGGAAGCTGTAGGAGGAGTGTGTAGGGACGGACTCGGACCGCAGGTGCAGCGGGGGAGCCCTCGTCATCTCCCGAGGCTTTTCCACATGGCTCTGGTGAGATGTGGGCACAGAGGAGGAGGAGCAGCGGGTGGTGGAGCTGCCTTCTGAGACGAAGGCAGGCACCGGCTCCGGTGGCTTCTCAGGTGCGGCTGTGCCCCATACCTACAGACACAGAACTGGTTAGACACAGGTCTTCCCTCTCCTATAGTTAAACATCACAGATGCTCATATGGATTAGTTCAGTTTAAGTTCTGGTTTGCTCTGGAGACCTAATGTGCTTCCGGAAAAGAGATGTGGAAGCTGCCCCCCTTCTGCCAAAGCAAGGGGCTGGTGGTGCCTCTGGGAGGTGTTGGCACCCACCACAAGTGGCAATCTAGGGCAAGGGGAGAAGCTGTCTGTCTATAGCAACAGGTTAAAACTCCTACACAGTGTTCTGCCTACAAATATGCTTAGTCAAGTGAAAATGCACCTGGATTTAAACTCCTCACACTCTGGTCAGCAGATCAAGTGACACAGCAGAAATCCCTTCCTATGGTGCTTCAGACAGGCTGCAGCAGCTTGGATTTCTGAGTGGATGTCTAACTCTCATGCAAGAATGTGAGGGTATTGTCAGTCTCAGTGCAGAATCCTAGAATCCCAGGTTAGAAGGGACCTTCTGGATCATCTGGTCCAACCTTTCAAGGCAAAGCATGGCCTAGACCAGATGTCCCAGCACCCTTATCTTGGAGTGTTGGGGAATCTGCCACGAGAGAGGATGCAGAAGTTCTCCCTTGGTTCTGAGCACTTCTGAACTAGCATTCCCTGTACCAGTTACCCCAGCAGATACCTTTTTATCTCCTTAAAGCCAAGGGGAGCAGTTCAGTTTGGATACAAGTAGGAAGCTCTTTACAGTGACGGTGCTGGCAAAGGGTCCCCAAAGAAGTGGTAAATGCCCCATCCCTGGCAGTGTTCAAGGCCATGCAGAACAGAGCAACCTGATCTCATGTGAGGTGTCCCTGCCTGTGGCAGGAGGCTGGAACTGGATGAGCTTTAAGGTCCTTTCCAGCCCAAACCATTCTATATTGGGGTGTTCGCTCAGCAAATCCTGCACTGCTTTCCTCTAAGCCTGGCTCTGGTGGGATCCCCAGTATCCTGTTTCTCCCCTGCCTTGTGCCATTTGGAATGGGACTCTCCCAGAGCTGAGCCTCCTGCATGCAAGGCTGGGGGGGGCACATGCACGTACCTGACTGGAAGCACCGGGTGCTTTAGCGGAGGCCACCGGCACTTGTCCCGTTGCCGCCTGGGGATCGTGGCGCTGTGCTGGGCCGGGCTGGCTGCTCGGTGCTGTGCGTGGTGCTGGCACTGCTGCCTCTGCCTGCGTCGTGGTGGCAGCCGCTGGTCCCCGCTGAGGCTCAGCTGCTGCTGCCTGGATGGGTGCTAAGTACGGCAGGGAGCCCGCGGTGCTTTTGTCCCCTGCACTCGGGGCAGGAGGAGCCTGCAGCTGGTCCTCAGCTGTGCAGATGGGAATGTGGTGCTTGTCCCCAGCCACACAGGTGCGGAGCTGGGGCTTATCTACAGGCAAGTCTGCTGCGGGTGGCTCCCAGTCAGGCAGTGCACCAGGAGGGTGGGAGGGGGTGTGCTCCCAGTCCCCAGCATGGGAGGGGAAGTGGTCTTGGTCCCCCGGTTTCCCAGGATGGAAGCTGGACTGCTCCTGCTCTGCATCTCTGCTGCCAGGCACGTCCCCGGGGGTGTGGAGAGGTGGAAGGGGGTCCTGGCTTCCAGGTGCACCCGGTGGGTGGTTCTGCTCCCCGGGTGTGCTGCTGCTACCTTGGAAATCCTGCTCTACTGGTGCACCCGTCAGGAAGTGAAGTCGGCTCTCGGGCAGACCAGTATAGAGGTGGAGCTTGTCTGGAGCACCGGCAGAGAGATGGAGCTTTTCTAGAGCTGTGCCAGCTTCAGCCTCTCCATAATTTGTGCTTTCAGCATGAGCATCTCCTGGCCTTTTCTGAGAGTGAGCGGACGCTTGCTGCGCGGACTCGGCTAAGGCTAGGGCCAGCATGCGCGCCGCGCTTTTCGGAGGAGGAGGAGGGATAAGAGACACAGAACTGACGGGAACAGGATCCTGGGGGGAGTCGAGGGCAACTGCTCCTAATGGGGGGAAAATCGAGAGAGAGAGTTGATTTTATGTTACCCAATAGAGTGACCTAACTGTAATGCCTACTATAGAAAAATAGATGCTTTCCACACTCATTCCCAGTGGCCGTTCCTTCCGAGGCGAAACACGACTCGGAGCTCAACAGCACAGCAGTTCATCACAAAGGGGGGGAAAACCCACAAGAGATTGTCTAAAGGCTCCTCTTGCATTTCTAGAGAGGTAGGAAGCAGAGAATGAGATACCCTTACACAATTGGGATCGTAAGGTTTTAGGTGAAAAGGTCCCTTCTTCGAGTGTTGGCTGACTTTTAATTTAAGAAAGCAAAGTCTTAGGTGGTCTATTGGCTGCAATGATTTAGAAGGACATGCTAGAGATTTTCACATATGACAGGATGGGGGGGAAAGAAGCGGTATATAGAGTATTATGTGATCTGTGTGATGTAGGGAGAAGGCAGAGGGTAAGACCTTGCATAGCCCTGCAAGACACTTGTGATCAGCACTGACGGGCAAGCCCCTCTCCTAAAAGGCACGCAGAGGAGGACGTTTCTGAGAGCAGGTCCCCTTTGGAACTTAAAGAAAGAATGGAGGAAAATGCACTGTACCTGGCTGTGTGTGTCCAGTGGGTACAGTCTTATTCTGACTGCTTGACATTGGTCTCTCCCCTTCTTCTGGCAACTCTGCTTTGCCAGCAGCCACTAGCTGCGTGTGCTGTAGCTCCTGATGGGCTCCTTCCCCTGCTCCTGTTTCACTGCTTTTCAGGGGCAAGGACATCTGGGTTGGGGACCTGTTTGTGATTTCAGTCATGCCAATCCCTTTGCTCCAGCTGGAAGTGGAGGAGTTTCTGGATGTGATGGGCCCTGCCCCAGTGGTTTCTGGCACACGGCTGGGCAGCGCGAAGGAGACGGGTTCTGGTGTGGTCAATGGTGGAGATATGATGGGTTTCCGACCTGTCTTGGGTGAGAACGTGGGGGGTTTGCAGCTCTTCTCTTCCGTGGGGCTCAGGTCCATAGTGAAGAAGGGACTCATCTTCTCGTGGAAAGGGGAGACTGGCTCAGAGCTGGTGGCACTGCCTGGGGTCTGCGACTGGCTGCCTGATTCTACATCCTTCTTTAGTGTGCTTGGCTTCTCCTTGTTTATGCCAATGGACTCCAGCAGGGAGGTACTGCTATCCAGGCACTCGGAGTCTGCTTGGGGTGGGCTGCACTGAAAAGACATAGGGTCAAAATCCAGGCTCGCAACTCCAATATCGGGTGGGCTCAGGTCAACGTCTTCAGAAGACCGAGGAGAGATGAGGGCAGGAACGTGGATGAGCCCCTCATCCCCATCACTGTCATCGTGGGGAAGGTTGTCATAAGAATTGCAGCGATTCATGTTTCCCAAGAGCTCTCCGTTGAAGGAAGCAGACAATGCATCACTACTGGACCTAGGTCTTCTGGGCCTAAAGAGTTTAGATTCACCTAGAAAAGGGTAGACAGAGATGGGTTTGGGTCAAACCTTATTGTCCACGAGGTGATGGTTTTGTGGTCTTTTTAAAGTAGTCTTAAGGTGGTGCAAGAGATGCTCAGCTGCTCAACTCTTACACACAAAACCAATGTAGTTAGCACTAGCTCTATTGTGGTTGCTCAGTCTGGTCTGATTTAGTCTGGAACTAAGCTGTGTGCACAAGCAAAACTAGTTTAAGTGTGCTGTAGAACCAAGGCTTTCTCTGTGATCCCCATCTGTGTTGGGCAGCAGTAAGCTGCTTCATTAGTTAGCAAGTCCAGCTTTTAGTGGAGGGCTGGCAATGAAAATCAGCAGTCACTGATGCCAAGCTGCCTTTTCAAATGCACACAGGCTAAAGGGACAGGGACAACTCGTCTTACCATCAACAGCATGCAAGGAGGTGAGTGATTCTTCACTCTTAGCTGAGCGAAGAGTCCCGCTGTCTCCTCGTCCACCTGCGGGAATGCAGCAAGACAGGGAAAGGCTGAGTTAGGGAAGGGGTTTATATCTGGCCATGTAACACAGGTAGGAAACCCACAAATGGGTTTTCAGCAATGGTAACAGTTGTGCTTGTTTTAGAGACCGGGGAAACATAACCCACCTAACCAGTAACTGCTGCAGGTGACAGGTTGGGAAACAACCCTCCTGTCACTCTGCTGCAGGCCCTTCTGGATGTACCCATGGTGATGGGTTGGCTCCTGCCAGCAAACAAAACCCCTTAAAATGGGGCAGAATGTAACATTTACACAACTTGTTTGATGAGCACTGAACAAGTGTGACTTCAGCACCCTGAGAGGACAGCCATCAGGGCACTCCTAGCATGTGTTTGTTATACTACAGCAGTCTTTATTTGGGAATGGCACCAGGTAAAAGAGGGGATAGAAGTCCTTGCTAGCTGGTGTTTAGGGATTTGTGGTGTGTTTTATTGTTGCTATTATAAATTGGGAAAGAGACAGTAAACTATACATGGAAAGGGCTGAGAATTCAACCTATGTATGTTGGATGTGGCTAGAAGAAGCTGTTGGGTGCACTTTGTGGAGAAGTGACTTGACTTTGATTGGTGTCTTGTGAGTGCAGCAAAGGGAGACAGAGCTTATTATTTCATGGTAAGTGTCATAAGGAATTACTCAAGGCTTATTACAGTGGTGCCCACATATGGTCTTTCACCAGCTGCTCTGAGAAGAGCACGAAGAGGGCTGTGAGATCCATTTAGGAAAGAGCAGTTAGCTGAAGGTGTCATGCACGACTCCAACGCTAGAAGGAGATGAAAGCACACTGCAGATCTGAAGCATGCCCTGCTGGGAAGCCTGCGGTCCTGGGGAGCTGGATCTGCAGCCTCACCTGCCAGGGCTATGGCTTTCATTTCGGAGGGCTCGCTGGGGTTGCGCTGCAGCTTGCGCTTGGACACGGAGGAGGATTTTCCCAGGTTGAAGAAGGAACGCCAGCTGCCAACCGGAGACTTCTTCATCTTGCTGGGAGGCCTTTTCCTGGAGGGAGAGAACAGGGCAGACTGCACTGAGCTGCTGTTACTGGGTGGTTGCTGTTAGCACTGAGCTTAGAAACTGGGTCTCCTTCCAATAGCTGAGGATGTTTTCTGTTCCTATAGCTCAGCCCTGAGGTGTTGCTGGGTATACTTCTGGTGTGGTGCAGGGGAGCTAAGCCCCATGCTCATACAGCACGGCAGTGAAGGAGTGGCTTTTAGTTAGCTGGCAGATGCACCAGTTCCCTGTGACCTGTGAAAGCACCTCTTGCTGACACTGTAAGATCACATCTGCCTCCTCCCACTGCCATATTTACATCCATTTCGAGCAGAACCTGGATTTGTTCCAGGCACTCAGTCCTGAAACCTGGAAACTCCCTGTGTTTCCAGGTGTTCACCTCACTTGCGTGTCAGTGTGTGTGACTAGTGCAGGTATCGCTACACATCACATACAACATGGTTTTATACAGGTAATAACCTTGCTAGAGGTGGCAGTGGCACAGAAGTTACATGGCTAAACTGAGTCCAGCAGTTCTGGACTCAGAACTGAGTCTGATCTAAGCTGAATCTAAGCTGAATCCTCACTGAATCCTCAGAGTCCAAAGCAGGTGGGAAAACTGGCTACATTCCTCCAGGTATGATAAGTGTAAGTCAATACTGGCAAGTTTTTGCTGTGATAAAGCCCCAAACCAGCTATGACACGGGCTGGAAAGGAAACTCGTCCCTACCTTTCAGATGGGAAGTCTATGACTGTGTGGAATTTCCCCTGTAAAGCTGCAGGGCCTTCTCCCACTTCGATGTATTTGCTGTCTGCCACGATGGGGGAGTTGATCTGGGCTTGTGTCCGTGCCTGGGCTTCCTCCAGTGTGAGCAGCTTGGTGGAAGGAGAGGACACCAACAGAGACTTGGGCCGTGATAAAGAGCTGTGCCCTGCAAGGGAAAACCACAGGCAACAGGAGAATGAGCACACAGCAGTACAGAGATCAAAGCTCTGCTCTGTGTGTCTAGGGAGGTGCTGTGTTTTCCTAAAGCTTTGTTATTGCAGCCACTGAAAGACGTGGTCAGAGTAACCCTTTTGTTAGAGGGATGGTTATGACAAACACACATACACGTAATTGAGAGCAGCTTAGTGCCTTTTGAGAAGCAGGGAGGGTAGAAAGCCACATGAATATAAGCCTTCTTTAAGCTCCACCTGCATGCAAAAGCCTGTAAAGAAAGCTATGGGTTCATTCATATGGGTCAGCCCCAGGTTCTACACCTCTTGGTGCAACAGAAGTGCTGTGTGTGAGTTAAGGGGTCAAGGGGAAGGATGCCACTGCATCTACACCCTGGCTGGTTCCTTCCCTACAGCACCCCAGCTCATGTGCAGTGTGTTTGTCAGCTGTAAATGCTATCCCAGGTGAAGTCTGGGTTCCAACACTCTTTGCCTTACCCGGAGTGGCATAAAGCAGGCTTGGGAATACCACTTTCACCTCTCAGGGGTGGGAGCAGGTAGGAAGCCATGCTCAAAGCCAGGCTTCTGGAAGCACTGAAGAGATGCTGCCTTGCCTGCTATTGGCTGTCAAAGAGCCTGAGCCATCTCCCTGCCAGTTCTGTGTCAGAGCACACTGACTGTGAGTGACCAACTCATTGAACAATTAGCTGAATTTCCATGGTCCACTCTAAGCCTGAATAACCATTTGGCTCTGATTCTTAGTGTGCTTATCTTGCCCTGGCAGTGCTCAGCCTGCTGTGGCCTATTCCTGTTCAGCCAAGTTAACCTCTGGCTCCTCTTGACTTGAGATTGCCTTCCAGCAAGAACAGAAGCTGGACTTGAAGCAACTCTGCTGTCTAAGAGGGGGAGCAGTAAATACACTGGAAAACCAACTATCTGTACCTGCAAAGGATGAGTACCTTTCATAGGAAAGGCAGGTTATCAAAGCAGATGGTACAGGCTGACTGTTGCTTAGGAGCAGTAACAGCTCGTGGTACCTAAGTTTGCTGAGCTAACAGGGAGTAAACTTCCTTGATGCAACTCTGCTCCTTTCCAATGGAATGGGCATACTTACAGCAGATGCCAAAGTATTCCCTGTTAACTTCCTTACTCTGTACTCCATTACTGAATACAGAAAGCTTGCTTTAAATTGCTTTGTTTCTCTTTATGTTCTAAGGTGCTGGTGAGGGTGGACACATCAGGCATGGTGTGGTACTGCAAGGCAGCTCGAATGGACATGCAGGAGCATCCTTGAGGATGGTTTTCAAAAGAAAGGGAGCAAGGGGTACACAGATTTAGGAGATTACTTACAACTTCTCAGTGCTAGAACATAAAAGCAGCAGCCAAACATTAAAGATACATGCTTATGTGGAGCATCTTTGGCTTCTATGAAAGGTGCTAACAGCAGTTTCTAACCCCAGGCTGCATTTGCCTGGAAATCTGTCCTTTAGCTTACAGAACAAATGTATTTTCAATGTCCCAGATGCCCATTAAGTGTCTGATACCTCTTTTGATCAAGGTGCAGCTCCTGGAGGAAGCCACTCACCTGCTCCATCCCGTATGACTGAACTGAGCTTGGAACTGAAGAGGACATCCACATGGTTCAAGATGAACTCCACAACCACTGACTGGATGCGCACCTCCATGAAGGCAGCGGTTCCACTGAAGCAGGCAGACTCTATCTGCTTGGATCTGAAGAGAAGGCAGAGGAAATGAAACACCAACAGCCAGAAGAACACTTGAAGATGTGCTCCTTTTGGGTAAGGCTTTGGCATGTTGTGCCTGGTTCCTCAGGCAGGACTTCAGGGGCAGAGATTGTCTCCCATTGACCCTGCCCAGCCAGTACCCCAGTATACACAGCAGCAAAGACATCACTTGACTGCCTGGGGGTGAATTGCCAGCAAGGAGAAAAGAGCTTACCCTAATTAAGTGGCCACAGGGGAATCTGTGACTCAGGCTGGACACAGAAGGAGTCCAGGAATCAATACAACAGAGGCCAGGGTTGTGGCTGAACTACACTGCTGGGTCAGGAGCTGGCCTTGAGCTTGTGCTTCATTCCCATTAGCAGGTTCCAGAGGAGGAAAAGAGCACATTGGAGGAGGAAAGGAAGCTCTTTCTCACCTGCTGAAAGCTGTGATTTTGCTGGAGAGCAGCTATCCGGGTTTATGGAAATAGAAAACCTCATCTTGTATTGAAATGGGGGAGAAAAGCCAAAGAGTACCTTAGGAGGTTTGGAGCCCAGACAATTGCTAAGTTCTTGGTGTGCATGTTTGTGATGGAGCAGTAATCAGCAAGACGAGCCAAATGCCTCATTAGGAACTCCAGTGTCCTGGAAAAGAGGAGATAGGCCAATGTTCAGCACGGATGAGCAGAGCCATGCTGTGGCTCACAAAACAAACCCCACTTCATTAGTTTCTTTTGGTCTGACGGCTCCCACGAAACACAACATTGCACTATGTACCCTAAGAGTGATGGTGAAGTTGTCTTTAGCAACTAATTACACTGGGCTGGGGGTGTCTGTCCTCGTTTGTGTGGGCTCAAGGAAAAGCTGCTCAGTCCAAGGGCTGGAGGGCTGGATGCAGAAGCAGTGCCCTGGAAATTCACTGCTTGGCTGCTTTACTGCAACACTGTGCCACAAAACTCCACTTTGAGCCTGCTTATGAAATGACCTGCTCCAGGGTTCTATATACATATAAAGGTTAAACTTCCCAGGGACAAGGCCTGGAGTGAGGATGGATGTTTCCAGCTGGCAATAAAACGCAGAGCTCTAGCACACCATGAGACTTCTCTGCATAGAGCAGCACAACAGTGAAGTCTCCCTCTTTGTACATTGGTTTGCATCCTGGTGTCTCCCATGTTCCCCCTCTGGTCTAGGGCAACACCACACACAGAGCTCCAAGTCTTTGTTCACCCCCATAAAATGAAGAGGCATTTTAGGGAACATGTGGAATGCACTGGAGAAAAGGAGATCACTTGTGAGGTCCCTCAAGGCCCTATCCCCTTGGTTGACATATACAGAGTAATGCCATTAAGTCACCAGCTACCACACTAACACACACAGTTATAGCTTATAACACATTAGTTAACAATGATTAGCTCAGATGAATGCCCATAGAGTTAATTATTGATAATGAAGTAATATATAAGACAGTTATAGCACCCAGAAACAGCACTGCAATGGCCCAGCTAACCACCATACATTACAATGATTCAAATAGTCATAGTATCTAATCATAAACACATTAACATTTTCATACCCCATTAAACTGCACAGAACTTGAAAACAAGATCAACAGATCCCCTAATTTTAATATATTAGCATAAACTAGAATACATTATCATAAATCCTCATACTACTGAATAGAGTCGGGCGGGACATGAGATTAGCTGGTCCCCTCATTTCAATTTTAGCATAAATCATCATTCATTAACATAAAATTTTAATATTTCTATCTAAAGCTGCATAGAGTCAGAACATGGTATGTCCTCCTCATTTAAATATATCAGCATAAATTAGTATAATTAACATAAACTTCCATGTATAGGTATAAATCTGCATAGAGCAAAAACGCAAGTTCACCAGATCCCCTCATTTCAATGTATTAGCATAAATCTGAATAGGGCCCGATCACCAGATCCTCTCATCCAAGTACCTTTGCATTTACTCGGATAAATTAGCATATATTAGCATAAATTTGCACTGAATTACTTTGCTTTATCTTGTTGCTTGCTTAGCATTCTTTACACAATAGTTATCGATATCCAAATAACTTTAGGAGTTGCACCCAGCCATTAGAGTACATAGTTGATGAGGAGAACTTAGTACACCCCATTACAATACTTAGTTACTAAAAGACTCATTATCATACACTATTATGTTAGTTATTAATACCAATCACCAGCTTTTTTGTGTCTAATGCCTTTTTACCATAACCTTTAATACTCAAAGCTATTAACACGGCCTTGAGTATTAAACACAATTACTTGCACTCTAATAACACCAATTAGTAACTAATTTGTGAGCTACACAATAACTCACAAATTAGCTAATAATAAGTTGGAATATATTACAGTTAGCTGGTGTTTTTTAAACCCCATATTATAATCAGTCTCCTACGACACTGTATTTGCCTCCAAACGTAGTTCCCAAGGCAGCAAACAAGACTATGCAGAGGAGATAGTGTTTGCTAAGGAGCAAAGCTGAGCTAGAACCCATGGTGACACTGACCTGTAGTGAGGAGGGGGCAGCTGCTGGATGACATCATGGATTTTCACCAACCGTTCCTCATCTGTAGCAGCAGAAACAGCATCCTGCAATGAGACAGGAAGGGATTTAGCTGCAAGTAAGACTCAATACCTGATGCATCGTCTGGATCCATGTGGCCTCTGCAGCAGTGAGGTGAATTGTGTTGGTCTTTCACCTTCTGGGGACACAGATAATGTGAGAAAGGCCAAGTACATCAAGATCTGGGCCACTTTCTAGCATGACAGAATCAAAGAGGTTAGAAAAGACCTTTAAGATCACCAAGTCCAACTGTTAAGGACAACTCATGCTGGCACCTCAGTACCTATAGTAAGAAAACTGAAATACAGACTTTCAGAAGCAGACTTTAAAATGGAGCCTTTCAGCCCAATGTTCAAATAGGGAACAAGAGGTGGGGAAGGTCCCTTTGTGCTCTGAAACAGGGATGAAAAAGGGGGGAAGAACGGAGGGATTGATTGGTTTTAAAGCTGCCTTTATAACATGGGTGCAAAACAAGCAATTTTAGATGCACTGCCTGGGATTTGGGGCTTATTTTATCCGTGTATATAAATGGGAGCAAAAATACAGAGCTGGACACGAATCAATTTGTTCTGCTGTTCAATCTGGACACACAGAGAAGCAAGAATGAGGCAGCAAGCAATTATTACTGTAGGTGAGACCAGAAAGACAAATCCACATTCCCTCCTTCCAGCAAGGCTGTAAATCATCACCTTAAATACAACAGAGCCATTCCTTACAGAGGGTCTCCAGCTCCAAGCAGTGCTTGCTTCTAATCCCAGTCCTGTTCCAGTAAGCACTGGGGGATGGCAAACAATAGAGGGGAATTCTTACTTATGTCCCAATAGCCTCGACCTGGGGCCCCACAACTGGATGGTGTGGCACAGGGGACATCAGCACATGGTAGTAAACCTAAAGGGGGAGATGTGATCTAAAAACCCCAACTTAAGCAGAAGTAAGACAAAGAAAGGTGCATGTAAGAGAGGTTCAGCTTCCTGCTGGGTCCTCTTTGGTGTTTCTCCATGTGGATGAAGTGGAGCTGAAGCAGAAAGCCAATGGTACTTACTGAGAACTTCTCATAGAGCTGGTAGGTCAGCAGAGGGTTCGGGAGCTCACGGAAGTACAGCTTGCAGAGGGAGCCCACGCAGTGGATGTCCTGGATGTAAATATCCTTTGTCAAGTCAGGGATCTGCTCGGAGTCAAACTCGTGGCTGGAAAAGAGCACAGGAAAATGGGCAAAGGGGATGAAAAGGAGGGATGAAAAGGAAAACCAGTGCAAATTACAGTCAAGGAAAGAGAGTAGCTCCTGATCAATAGGAAAACATGAACCCTTAGTGCCCAAAGCCATGGACCCAATGCCCGTGGTGCTGCTAGAATGGAGCTTTCCAAAAAGACCTTTTTTGTCTAAGAAGGCATTTCCAGTTAGTTGTACAACTGCCTGCCTGGCCTGCAAGCCCTATTGCTGCGACAGGGCTTTTCCCAAAGGCTGAACATGTCTTCCATGAGCACAGAGGCGATGTGAAGGTTTAACTGTGACTGGGGCTGCCTGGTGGAGCAGAGTGGCCAGGTCAGAAGGAAAGCTGCTGTCCCTTCGCATTGCAAAGGCTTGGAAATCAAAAAGAGAAAGCAATGCCCACCAGCAGTGCTATGAGCAGGCAGAAACTGGGGTGAGCAGACATTCCCTGCGGATACGCCTCTGCTACAGGGTGAGGGGAGCCAGGAACCACATGAAGAAAACCCCTGAGCATTCCCCTGGTTTTCCAAGGAAAACCCAAATCACAGCCATTTATGAAATAAAAGCTGAGCTGCTGGAATATGGGCATGGAAAGTGCTGGTTTGAATCAGGACTGGCAGGGGCTGTGAGAACACGGCTGCTCCCTATGAAGCTGCACTTCCCTACAAGGGGCTTTAAGCTGCGAACCAAACGTGCCCATCAACTGTCTACATTGAAACCACAATGTCAGGGGCTTGGTGGCATCATCCCCAGCCTCTCCCCCTGCCCAAGCCAGGCAATTTTTAGCCCAGAAGATGAAACGTGCCTTCAGCACAGCTCATACACAGAGCTCACCTCTCTGCTGACAGAATGGAGCCCATTTGTACCCGTGTCCAAGGCACCAGGTGCATTTGTAACTGCAACCATCAACCCTACATCCCTTACAGGGTGAGGAAGCAGCTCCTGCCTTCCCCTAGACACAATGATGTGTGATAGAAGCCAGCCTGGGGGACAGAAGGGATCTCTGCTGCTTCAGACTAGAGGTGAAGAGCCCATCCCAGTGGGTCAGCTGTGGTGTCCTTACCGCAGTTTCTGGATGTTGGATGCGATCCCGGACAGACGATATATCCCATCCACAATGCCATGCTTCTCAATGAATTCAGTGCAGCTCTTGAGGACCTGTGGGACTAAGGAGCAAGTGTTGCTGGTTAGTTGAGTGTGTGATTCAAGTCCTAGTTCAGGCTGAGGCCATACACTAAACCCAGCTGAGCTATTGCTTTAGTTCTTCCTTTAGTTCTTAGAGGAGAGAGTCTGTAATGAATTTCACTTTAGGAATTGGTGTGGAAAGCAGTCAGAGGTTTCCTTTGCTCTAAAATGCCAGGCTGTGAAGCAGGTTGAAGAGACTCAACTGTGGTCAAGCAGAGACAGTGCAGGTCCCATCACACCTCCCGCAAGAACCATGGCATGAAATCCCATGCCAGGAGAGCTACAACAGTGAGTAAAGACACAATATTAGCTGATGATTTCTTTTGTGTGCAAATCTACACAGGATTAACCCTTCCCCCTTGGCTTAAGCAAATGCAAACATTAAGGAGATGCTACTTTCTGTACCAGAGCCTGTCCTGGCTCTGTTTTAGCTTTTACCACTGAGAGATTCCCCCCCCTAATGTCTACCAGAGCGTGACTGGATTTAGAAGCTACACAATGTACCCCACTCACAGAAGCTGCAGACAAACCAGGCTGTGGCAGAATGGAAAGAATAAGCCCAGAGGCTGTAATTAGGTGTCAAGTTAATATTCCAACCGCTTCACCACCCAATTCCTTCCAGCTGACTTCTCAGCCTCACCAGCACCCACTGCGCATCCTCGGGAGCTGAAGAAGGAGCAAATGGCTTCAGGAAAGGGAGGCAAAACTGCCCTGAACACTGAAGGAAGAGCAGGACTGAGCTCTTGTGGGCCTCAGCAGATCCTCATGGGAAAAGCTCAGATCCTGGTGGATCCCTCCACAAGCTCCTGTGCTGATCCACATTTATCCCAACGTTAGATGATAGGGCTGGTCACAGGTCAAGTGGCAAATCCCCGTCCATCAAGCAGCAGATGCCATCTGTGAGGCCATTCTCCTGCACTCAGATGCTCTGTGCTCCCCATCTCTGCAGCCTGAGGAAAGACCCATACTAAGGGGTTCCCTGGCGATCAGCAGGTGAGTCCTGAGCACAGGGCACTGGTGCTGTGCACCCAAGCACAGGGCACAATAAAATGGCCCTAAATTCTAAATTCTAACCCTTTCTGCAAAGGGATTCAAACCCTCCAGGTTTCCTATAGCCCCTTTAGGCACTGGAGCTGCTCTAAGTTCTCCCCTTAAGGAGCCTTCTCTTCCCCAGGCTGAGCCAGCCCAACGCTTGAACAAGCCCCCAGTGCTCAACTCCACAACCCCACAGACTTTAACAATCCACAATGGAATCTCATTAGGGTTCCCCATTGAAAGCAATACATAAGCAAATAAAGACATAGCACATTCCTGCCCAATTCCTACCAGGAGGCTGATAATGCCCAGGGAAGGTGATGCACACACTGTGTGTGGGACCTTCCAGAGCTATGCACCCCTCCAAGGCCTCATCCCCTGGGGTTTATGGAGCTGTGTCAACAAACAGCACGCTGAGAACAGTGTTTGCATGGTATTTATGGTATTTGAGCTGAGCAGCAACCTGTTGTGACAATGTGAAGCAGGTCAAGGGACAACAGGGGGAAGGGTGAGGAATGCAGCACCTACAATATGCTTCCCAATGTACTTCCTTGTCATGGACACAGGCAGAAGAACGAATAGACACTGAAGAGCTCCAGCAGACTTGCTCTATGCATTCCCTAATCTGGTTACCAGGACGAGCTGTTCTTTCAAGCTAAATATATCCTAGCATGGATATTTTGGGGGAATTCTGCAGGGTTGGAGAAGTGCCTGCAGTCCACAGCTATACCTGAAGGCCTTTGGAATGGTGACTTGCTTGTTCTGAATGTTTAACATGCATTAACTCTGCCCTTTGAGTCCCAAGCCCTCCAGCTACATCCTTACCTACATGTATAGACACACACCTGGAGGGGACCGTGTCATGTCAGGATGGGATGACAGCACAAGCTGAGACTTGACTTTACAACAGTGGTTTCTGCATCACGGTGTGACCTTTCCAGGCCCCTCTCCCTGCCTGGGGCATAAATCCCTATGGGAACATGCCAGTTCAGAGCCTGATTTCAGCATCTGGATCCCAAACCAATCACAAACATAACACTGGGATTTCTTCTCTCAGGATGTAGTAGCATCCACACTAAAATCCCACTGATGTTAGTTAATTGTTGTGGTTTCCTGCAATCCTACCAACCAGGCTCAATGGCACACATGCTCTTAGCTCAGCACCCAGGTCCTGATGGCCACCACAGGCAAGCTGCTTCAGCACAGGGTAACATACAGAACATGCCTCCAGCCCCAGGCATCTCTGCTCAGGAAACCTCAGGGCCCACCAGAACTGGTGTCTGTGTTTGTTAAACCCAGCACAAATCCCTTCCCAATCCCATGTTCCCAGGCAAACAGCAAAACTGTGCTGATGGAATTGGGTTTATTCCTTCCCTGAGCAATATTCCTTCAGCTTTAAGGCTCCATCCAGCCCAAACCATTCTGTGAGTCTATGCTAAAGCTTCAGGATCTATTTCTCATGAAAGCTCTGCAATGCACTTTCCGAAGCAAAAACCCTGATGCAAAGCAACCCCCTTTGTGGTCCAGGCCATCACAAGCAGGGGTTTCACCCACGCCTCCTTGGATTCCAGGATGTGCCTTGTGTTTACAGCTCAATCGAGTGTTTGATGAAAGGAAAGGGGGGAAAAAGCAACAAATCTGTAAATATTTATAACTTTCTGCTTTCCAGCAAAGTTTGCTTCATTTCTGGTTTGTCCTGTTCCATTTCACTCTCTAGCAGCACAAGAGAGAGGGGAAAATGGTTGCATTTACCCTCTGAAGCATCCATAGAAGCTAAATACTAAGACTCAGCTGTCCTGAATTCCAAATCGAGATGGCAAAGACCCAAAGCCAGCCAGGGAGACGTTTACTGTCATGAAAACTCTTAGTAAATGGGACTCCTCATACTAATAGGAACCAAAATGACAACACAGAGATGGCCAACCTCACCCTTGAGCTAAGGGGAACCAGGTCTTTACAGATCCCTGCCAAGATGCTGCCCAAGATCTCATTCTTTACGTTCCTGTTCTGATCACAGTGCTCTTCCTAGCTCAAATCTGCAATAAATTAGCATCTAAGGCATCACTCAGGCTCGAAGGAACAGGTAACACTGGAGGACCCCCAACAAGAGGCATGAACACAGGGTACTTATGGAATCATAGAATCCCAGCCTGGTTTGGGTTGGAAGGGACCTTAAAGCTCATCCAGTTCCAATCCCCTGCCACAGGCAGGGACCCCTTCCACTGGAGCAGCTGCTCCAAGCCCCTATGTCCAGCCTTGCCTTGAGCACTGCCAGGGATGGGGCAGCCACAGCTTCTCTGGGCACCCTGAAGCCATAGAGTGCTCTGTTTCAACATACTCAGAAGCACAAATGAGGACATGGCATAGATGCTGCAATGCAGCACTTCACCAGCTCCCACACTAACCAAACACAGCCTCTGCAAGCACAATTCTTTCTAATTGGGGTCAAGCTAAATTTAAGTTCTATTTGGTTTCCTTTGAGAGGAACAAAACAAATAGGGGAAAAAAGTCTCTCTGCCTCCAAAGGGAACACGGCCTCTGCCTGAGCCAGAGTGTGCTGCATAGAATCACAGAACCCCAGACTGGTTTGGGTTGGAAGGGACCTTAAAGCTCATTCAGTCCCAACCCCTGCTATGGGCAGGGACCCCTTCCACTGGAGCAGCTGCTCCAAGCCCCTGTGTCCAACCTGGCCTTGAGCACTGCCAGGGATGGGGAAGCCACAGCTTCTCTGGGCACCCTGTGCCAGCGCCTCAGCACCATCACAGGGAACAGCTTCTGCCTTAGATCCAACCTGAACTGCCCCTGTTCCAGTCTGAACCCATCACCCCTTGTCCTATCACTGCAGTCCCTGATGAAGAGCCCCTCTTTAGGCTTTGGTAATGAACAGAACTCTGACCATAACTCCAGTCTGGTTCAACACTGCATTTCTGAGGAGCACATGAACACCTTGCTGCTCATTCCAAACACTGCTCCCATAAAACTACCTGGTTATGTTCTGTTTCTGAGGTGAGGGAGCCGAGCTCTTTGCTCTCTCCAGTTCCACACAGGGTCTGCTGTGCCATCTCCATCCCCTTTCAGCAGCTGCCTCCAACACTGAGCAACATTAATGCTATGGGATGAGGGAATCTTCACACTGCTCATGCACGGAGCCTGGTTCACAGGAAAACAGCAACATCTCCACCAAACCAATCCCAGGATTACATCACTTGGAGCTGAATCACACCCAAAACCAACCCTGCTGTGTGAAAAGGAGACATGCCCCTGTTAGCAGCATCCAAACTGGATCTGCTCCACTCCAGGCAGTTAGGAAAGAGTTAGGAACTCAAGGGTGAGCAGCTGCTCAGGTGTAGAGGCCTCATTAGCCCAGTGCAGCACAGTCACTCAAGCACATGTGATGTGAGGTGGAGTGACCAGAAGAAGATGTGAGTTCCCTGTGACTGTCCAACAGGAGCCTCCAGTGGACTTGGAACAGTGCAGTTCAGCTCAGGATGTGTCTTCTAATGCCAACTGCAACGCACAGCAAGCCAGGGGAAGACGTCACCACGGAGGGCAGGGATAAGCTTCAGTTACTGCTGACTTTTGCCTAGTTAAAATGGGCAGGAGGAGGGCTGGGGATGAAAGAGAACTCTCTCTTTCCCATGAGTGAGCTCACGCTGCTGGCGTGCCTCCTGCCCTCCCACATTGCTCCCACAGCATGACTATAAACCCAGCTCTCGAGCTACCCAGTGGTGTGAATTACCTACCCCTGATGTGGTTCTTCCATGGGTTCCTGTCTCTTTCTGTCTACAAACCATCCTGTTTCTGGCTCTCTGATGCTTTTCAAGGCCCAGCAATAAAGAGTGGCTGCAGATAACAAGCCAATGAGCCTTGCTACTGCCCTGATTCCATAAGAACAAGCTCATGTTATTCACCAACTGGTAGTAAAACACTCTGTGTAAAGTCAGGGAGTGCATGCTGCTGCTACCATGTGAAACCATGTGAACCATGAAAGCATCCCTGCCTTGGGTTTGCTCCCCAGCAATGCAGGTACCTCCCCAACCCAAAGGGAGAGGGTAGGGAAGAGCAGGTGAAAGCAGAGTGCATCCAAGGAGTACTAACAACAGTGCAACTTTTCCTTGGGAAGGGCAGAACTTCCCTGCTGCCTCCCATCACTGTGGATGGGAAGTGAAAGGGACTGAGCAGAGCTACAGACACCTCAGCCTGCCTGAGCTGAGGGAAAAGGAAGCTGTGATCAAACATTGTGCCCGTTTAACTCCTGTGAGCTTTGTGAAAGTGAGGGAAAAGGCAGAGGAAGGATTGACACTGTAAGGTACTGAGTCTGAGAAACATACGGATTTAACACACCAGTTAATCAGTCATTGACACTGACACATAAATAAAGTCTAATTTATAAATAAAGTGTAAAATAAAGTCTATTTTCCTGAAAAAAAAAAGGATAAAACTCCCCTTACTCACTCTTTACTCAGAGACATTGGAAGGTTGAGAACTCATTGCCAGTGCTTCCATGCAGCTCCAGCACTCCCACATCAACCATGTTTGCTTCTTATTAGAGTCCCAGCCTGGTTTGGGGTGAAGGGACCTTAAAGCTCATCCAGTTCCATGGGCAGGGACCCCTTCCACTGGAGCAGCTGCTCCAAGCCCCTGTGTCCAACCTGGCCTTGAGCACTGCCAGGGATGGGGCAGCCACAGCTTCTCTGGGCACCCTGTGCCAGCGCCTCAGCACCCTCACAGGGATGAATTTGTGCCTTAGATCTAACTTAAATCTAACTCCTTCCATGGCCCCTTATCTTATCCCTACTTTCAGTATAAAAAGCCCCTCTCCAGGTTTCTTGTAGCCCCTTTAGGCACTGGAAGCTGCTCTAAGGTCTCCCTGGAGCCTTCTCTTCTGTTCCCCATTTCTCTCTAGCCCCAACAAGCCCTTTCCTGGCTACCATCACCCTGAAACAAGACCCCCAACAGAGGAAGAACTGAAGGATGGAGTGTTTCTTACCATCATGGCCAGAGTTGAGAAGATGCTCCCCCAGGTCACAGCCGAACACCCGTTCCTTCAGTATCCCCCTTTGCTTCAGTTTCTGCTTGGTTGGGCGCGACTTCATGAATGTCCTCAGGAAGGTGATGAGCTTGCCGTGCTTTTTTGACACTGCACAACAGAATACAGGCAAAACCACCTCGGGTTAGGCTGGTCTCAAGTCAGGCAAAGCCAAGCATAACATGTTCTATAGGGCAAGCAACAACTGTAGTGACAGTAAGTCCGGTTATTCACAGTTATTCCAAGGTCCGACACTAAACAGAGACTTGGCTTTGGTGCCAGTGCAGAAGTAACAGGAGAAGAATTGACCACAAAGACACATTCATCAGTGAAGCAGCTGCAGGTGGGAGCATCCTGAAGGATCATACATGGAATACTGGACAGCAAGCAGCACCTGAGAGCATGCAAAAGGTACACCAACAAACCCGGTCATCTCGTGTGCATTGACCACCATGGTTTGCAATCCTCGAGCACAAAGAAATGCACTGCCATTAACTTCACTCTCATTCTAGTGGGTTTAGGGGCCTCCAGAACAAACAAGTGCCTAATAATATCTTAGCGTGGAGGACGTTTGGCTCCGAGTGCCCTTTCCAGCACACCTGCAGTGTGAATGGCCCTCGCTGCAGCTGCGGATGCACTCTCCATTCCAGGGCTCCCTGAGCCTTCCCAACCCATTGCAAGATGAAAACATTACTGCCTTTGTTTGATCTAACAGTAACTGAAGGCAGCTGACTTGAAGGGATGCAGTTTATCCCTACAAAGAGAAGAGGGCTGTCCCTCCAAACCTCCTGCTCCGTTTCTCTCTGCATTGCCACATGGGCTCTGTGTTACGCTGCTGCAAGTGGTCCCTTAAGGAGCACAAGCCCCAGTGGAAGGATAGGGGCAGTCACACAGGGCAGAAGTGGGGGACACAAATAACCCCATGCAGATGGGAAGGAGAGGCTGCACATTCCCATGGGATGCAGCACAATGCCCTTGGATGTCAACCTCTCTTCCTGAGGCCGAGAGGCCTCCCCAACAAAAGTGCCATTGTGTAGGTGAGGTAAAAACAGAGGAGCTCTATTGAAAAGGACAAATCCCAGGGTAGAAAAGGCTGTGCTGCTTTGTGAGGAAGCCTTTACAGCAATACCTCTCCCAGCTCCTGTCTCTGATCCCAGGGAGGAAAGACAAGCCTGTATTTCACCTGCATTAAACCCTGTCATCAGGGTCCAGCACAGTAAGGCTGGTTCAAACAAACCACAGAAGCAATGAAGAGCCCTGGTGACAAAGGAGCATCCCTTTGGGGTCACTGTGCCTCGCTAACACACACAGCTGCATCTGCAGTGAGCAGCTTTGGGAGTGGGACTTGGCAAACCTGGGATCTAGGGGGTAATGCTTCATGCTGGCAGGCAGGGGACCATGATAAACCTTATCCCAGGAACAAGGTTATACCACAGGCTTCAAGTTGGTTTAATCCCTTCAAACAGCTGAGGATTTCCCCTTCTGTTTTACCAGGTATTGATGCGGTCCCTCTGTTTAGGACCTTAACATGCTTCTATGTGAGCAGAGCTTTGCTTTTGGGATGTGACAACACCACAATCTGCAGCAGCCAAATACACCTGAAATCCTAAAATCTCCCACAAACCCCATGTCTGCATCAACTCCAAATCACTTCACAAAACACAAGCACTGAGCATCACAAACTGTGGCTATGGAGGCTTTAACTGGTCAGTGATCACCTCCTATCAGCCCTCCTCAAGAATACATCACAGAATCCCACACTGGTTTGGGTTGGAAGGGACCTTAAAGCTCATCCAGTTCCAACCCCTGCCATAGGCATGGACACCTTCCACTAGAGCAGGTTGCTGTCCCACCTGGCCTTGAGCACTGCCAGGGATGGAGCAGCCATCCCCTAAATGTGGGTCTCATCCTGACTTGGAATGTCAAAGTTGGAGGTGATAGATCTGAGATGGATGCTTTTAGAGCACTCAAATAAAGAGACAAATGAAGCAATGAGTAATACACAGGTGTTCATTACAGACTCTGCACACAGTTCTTCATGGAGGATCTTACTCCACATAATGAAAAATGAGCCCAATGGGGAAAAACACAGTCCAGCACTGCAGAAATCCCACTAATGCTGATGACCAGGACAGCAAGTGACTTTGGGGTGTCACCTTGGTTGTTCAAAGCAGGGAAAGGTGGAATGGATGCACCTCCAGGACGCACAGCTGTACTTTGCTTGGCACTGATCACGAACCAGAAAGGAGAGCTGAGTTCTGAACCACAATAAATGTGTTCTGCCTTTAAGCCACGCAGTGCAGGTTAAAATAATCCCCTTGTTCTCTGCATCCGTGTCCAGAACACTGCCAGGGTGATGCCATAGCCAGAAATTCCCTGTGGATTCCCTGATCCACAGGTTTACATTGTTCCTTGGTTAACCAGTGCCTGCACTGCTCACCTCTGAATCACTGCCTGCTCTGTAGGAGAGCTTCTTAGGCTAAAGCAGCTTCAGAGCTTGATACCTACGCAGCAATGATTCACTGGTAGTTCAGCTTCTGCTGGGTGGGGAAGAACAGGAGAACATCAAGACAACCCAAGCAGCCATCTCTTTGCTGACAGGTTATAAAAGGCAGGAGGTGTCTGATAAGGACAAGCCAACAAACAGCAAGCAAAGGGGAAATGCTTCCTGACCGCCAAGCTAGCAACACCTAAGCAGGGACATGATACATCTGAGCCATTCCCAGCTTGTGTCTCCACGTGAGGTGCTCAGCAAAGGTCCTAGAAGTGAATTCAGATACAGCAGCATTCCTACAGGGCTGTTTTAAAGAGCTGCTGTAGTCAGAGATAGGAGTTACCAACTGAAAGGCAAACAAAACTCAACACAAATCCTAACGTTCATCCATCCTACTTTCCACTTGGGGTTTAACCACTATGATCCCAGAAGCAGAGGCTTTCCTAGAAGAACCAAGGGCTGATTTTCCCCAGGTCTGGATAAATCACAGGGCCTGAATCAGCAATGACAAGTTCTCCATCTCCATAGTGAAACTGGCTGCAAAAACCCCTCACCTGAGGCTGGACTCCTTGTGAAGCTTTGCTGGCACAACTCTGTCTATTAGGAGAGAGAAGAAATCTCACACCCTTGGCTGACATTACACTGGACACATCTTTATGTGGTGGGAAGGGAGGGATGGAAAAGGAATGTCGGTGCCATGTAGTTTTATTGTGGGTTTGGGCAGCTGCCATAGCCTGTACCTCCCTGAAGAACACTGCTCCATCAAACCATGCTGCTGTGACACCACCAAGCTTTCGTGGTAGAGGCCTGAGATTCCCCTGGCTCTGATAAAAACCATTAAATAACAATTACTTCATTCAAAGCAGGGCAACAACTGCTCAGCCTAATGCCCAGACTGAAAAGGCACTTTGGGATACACTTTATGAAGCTTGCTCATGGAGAAATGTGCCAGCATCTCCTTCAAGGTACTTGCATGGGTTTGGTCAGGAACGTACCTATAGGGGCTGATAAGAAACATGGAGAAGGCTTTGGACAAGGGCCTGTAGGGACAGGATAAGGGGAATGGTTTTAACCTGCCCGAGGGGAGACTGAGCTGAGCTCTTAGGCAGAAGCTCTTCCCTGTGAGGGTGCTGAGGCGCTGGCACAGGGTGCCCAGAGAAGCTGTGGCTGCCCCATCCCTGGCAGTGCTCAAGGCCAGGTTGGACACAGGGGCTTGGAGCAAGTGCTTGCATTTTCCTCCCCTTTTCAGTAAAGAAAAACCCCATGAAACAAAGGCTCCCAGAACAAAACACATTTCAAGTCTTGCACACTTATGGTGCAAGGTAAGTGTATGCTCGGTGGCCATCCAGCGCATGGTCCTGCATTTTGAACAGGATAATGGCAGCTTCCCATAGGATACTTTGCCAAGGGAAACCAAACCCATGGTAAACAAACACAGAACACCTGCTTTACCTCCTGTTGCCATCACTAATATGTTGGATTTGAACCTGACAACAGAGCACTTCCTAACACAGGGTTAGTAAAGGCTGACTTTGAAAGAGCATCTTGGAGGGTGGCTGCTGCCCCAGCACACAGTCACCTTTATTTCTCTTATTCTGGGTTTCTCTTCTTGTTAGCAGTGATTTTACAGGCCCCAGATCCCAGCTGTGTGAGGAGAGTGTGGTGCTAAGGTCAGGAACATGAGCACATGTGGCTGCACAGCTGGAAAGGTACAACCAACCTGTGATATCCAGTCACAGCATCAAAGCTGGGGAAAGGCATGGGGATGGCATGGGAACAGCTACAGGTAGGTATTACAAACCAAAAGCCAAATCCCTCCTCTCTGAAGAGAGATTTGCAGCAAGCCAAGCTATCATCTTGCCAGGCTATTAGGCCTTCAGGACCCATCCTCTACAATGAAATGGGGAGAAAGAGCAGCAACAGACTCTATTGAAGAAGAGGAATCAGGAGATGAGAAGCCAGGGTTGGTTTGCCACTGTTTCCCCGTGCTCCTGATGCTGCAGACACTCAGAAGTACATGTAACTGTGAGAGTGGACTGAGTTCAACTGGTTCCCCACACAGCATCTCCTCATAGCCTCAGTAAATATCCACTGCTTCACACTCAGAGACAAGCTCTGTGGACCCACATCTTCCTGAAGAGAAGTTACATGAGCCAAGAACTGAGTCACATCTCCCAGTTCTCTGTCATGTTCCTTAGCAACAAGACATTTTCCTCCCTTCCTCCTGCCACAGCACATTCTATTTTGGAAGCTTGTTTATACAGCCCTAAAATCCCAACCAGAACCTGGAACCATGCACCACCAAGCACCATCGAATAGGAGGCTGGGTTTGAGGAAGGACTAACCAACACCACATCCATAATTGCACCCATCTCTGCACCAGCCTCTCTCACTGGTCATAAAGGGTTTCAGGAAGAGAATCAAAAATAACCTTCATAAATGTGTGCTCACTGATTTCCTCTATAGAGAAAGAGAAGTAGAAATGCTCTTTGATGCTGCAGTGCTTATCTCGTGCCAGGCTGACATCAGTTAAAGCTGGCCTTTGTGTTATGAGCAGTCATGAAACAGGTTAAAGGTGATTGATATAAATGTCATTAGATAACAACCATTCAAATTAACTATGATGGCAAGAAGCAGCAGAGATTCCCAGCTATCACCATGCCCATGGAGAGTAAAGCAGTAAGTGATGGTGCTGTTCTTACAAAGTCTAGTAGCAAAGAGCTCATCCTTGCATCTGCCCAGGCTTCTGGAGCCATGCTTTGGGCAGCATCTGGAAGCAATCACCTCCTCAGACGAGCAGCTCTCCCTCATCCTTGCCAACATCAGCCTTTGGCTTATTCTGGTTAGCTGGAGATGGACCAGCTCTGGCAATTCACTCGGTGCTTTTTCATGCAGAGCCTCTGTCAGGTTCTGCTTCATTTGGGTCTTATCAGTCCCCCTGCAGAGGCAGAAGGCTGCAAATTCAACCGCTTCTCACCAGCAGCACTGATTCCTTTCAGCACTATTGATTTAACTCAAAGCACACATCTGGAAGGACACACACAAGGAGGAGATACAGCCTGAAGTGCATGTTTCTTTATGTCAGTGCAGGCAAAAACCAGGCACTATTTACAGTGGCAAAACTTCTTTCCATGCTCCTTACTGCCAAATTTGCTGAGTATTTATAATGGGATAAGAATGATAACCATGAGATTATCTACCTGATGGAAGCAGTCTATGGTTAGGAGATGGAAATCAGTCCACTGAAGGCTAACTGGGAAAGGAAAGAGGTTCCAAAGGGACCTGATAAGTTCAATCCAGTAATTCTATTAACATGTATGAATCCTATTTGGGACAAAAAAGCAGTGCTGACTGCAGTCCTGGTGATGATACAGCAGGGATGGGCTTCAGGTAGGGGACACAAGGAGCCGAGGGCTAGTGAGGACATGATAATAGATGGGGAATAAGTTATCAGAGGGCAAAACTGGGATAGAGAGTAGGGATGAGGGCACGCAGCACACAAGGCAACAGCATCAGCAGCTCAGATGACACAGTGGTCACAAAGGCAGCAGCAGGACTGGGAGACAAGGGAACAAACTGGGAAATGCAGACCTAGGAGGAAGTGAGGAAGACATCTGGAATGTCTTTTTCATTCACACCGTGTACTGTAATTGTGTATTAGGTACTCTACAGAGACCTGTAAACAGGAGGAGAGAAAAGCCAAGAGCCAAGTTGCCACCTCACCCATTAAGTGACTGCCACCTCAGCAGTTGCCAGTGATGAAGATACCACACGTTCCCTGTTGGAGATTACTTTGAGCTGCTGGATAGGATTCTATGATTCTGACTTTACAGTTTCTTACTGCCTGACCCCAACCTCCTTGTCATACAACCCACACCAAACAGTCATTGTCCTGTCTACAGTGGCCATGGCTTCAGAAAAGTCAGAGATCTCAAAGCCTTTTTGCCCTGCCTCATCCAACCACCCTGCTGCATGCAGTTATCCTTCCTTGCTCAAACCCTTCCAACAGCCTGAGTGACGCTGCTGAGCCTCACCCACACCATTCCCACTCCTGCTACCAGCAGTACAGGAGCCTTTCCTAAGCTTGACAGTAACCTAAGCCAACCCCAAATGACATCGAATGCTTTGGACACACGCACGCAGCCTGGAGCCTTCACCAGTCACTCCACACACTGCTTCAGCCCCATCCTGCCATCAGCTGAACCAGGATAACCAGAGGCACTGCGGCAGTCCAGTTACTCCAGTTTTGCATGGCAGCACGCTCCAGCTTGGGTGGTGGGAGGAGGAGTGATGAGAAGAGAGCTGACATGAATCAACAGCCAACACAAGTTGAATAATGAGGAGTTTGGCAGATGGAGCCCGATCCTGGTGTCTGCTCTTACGCAAGGCTCCGGAAAGCCACTTCTCATCCCACCAGGAAGGGAGATGAGCAATCCAGCTGGAATAAGGAGGAGGCTCGGGTCAAAGCACGCTACCTCCCTTCTCTTAAGCCACACAGTGCAGCCATTACCCCAGCCCTCAGTACCGATCCTCTGAAGTATGTGGTACTCCCAGTAGGACAAGTAGTGCTGCTGCTGCTGCTGCTGCTCTCTCAATCCCTTCACTCCAAGATGATGCTGATCTCCATTTCCAGTAGCCAGAGGGCAACTGTTTACAGCCCAGACCAGTTACTTGCAAATCACAGTGACCTCCTCTTCTGAGATTGGTATCGTTCTGGTTCTTTGTAGTCACAATCCTGACTTCCTGAATGATTTATACTTTACCTATAAACACCTGCATGGGACCATTGTGCCTTTGGAAGCAAAACTTCATGCACCTGGAGTGGAAACTATGGGAGACAACAGGCATGAGCCTCGTCCACATTAGAGTCACCTTAAGCAGCACCAGCAGGAATCAGCAGCTTTAAAGAGGATGAAAATGGCATCTTCCCATACATCCTCCTTACGCAGCTAAAGAAGGATACAAAAGCTTTATGGGAAAAGAAAAATGGGCCCAATCTGTTTGGGGATTTGAGAGAATGAAATCTGCTTTCTCAGACTTGGGAATGCAGGGATTGCGTTGCTTCGCCTGCTTTATTCTCTTCCTTTATCTCACCAGCAAGAGCTTTGATTTCAAATCAGGCTCTTTTATCATTCCTCTGTGGTGCCCAGAACAAAGGAGGTCAGGGAAGAGTGGAAAGGGGAGGCCTCCTGCCTTCTCTGTCATGAAGAATAAGCTCCTGCAGGGCATTTAGCCTTTCAAATGGACTGGAGCTTCTAGGAGGTTTTGTGATCCAATGGGAACAGACAAGGCATGGCTACTTGCAAAATGCCTACTATGATCACAGTAACTGCTCTCCCTGGGAATGTTATTCTCCCTGATCGTGGCATTCGCTGCCCTAGGGCTCCAGCAAACAAAGGATTGGCGTTCTTAAACAGGAAGCCCCCTTCTCCTGAACAACAGAATGAGGAATAGGAATGCCTAGGAATGCATCCTATGTCCTCCAGTAGAGGGGGGGATAAAGTGATATGCAAAAAGCCATTGCAATTGAGACTCCAGCCGTTCCCATCTGTCAGCTGCCTCTTTGGGAGCTGGGTATAAATGGGAGCAGGGACAGCGGGCATGCAAGCTGGAATCCCTTCTCCTTTGGGATCTGGGTGGGAATCCTCACACAACCCATCCCAGAGGCTCCCTTTACCAGCTCCGGCTGCTTCCACACCCTGAAGTCAGCCCCATAAACCAGTTTACAACTATGGACCTAGCGAGGAAAGGGGCAATAGAAACCGGAGATTAGCCCGAGGGAAACAAGTAAATCAGCATGGGGAGGTGGGGAGGGATACACGGCGTTTACTCCATCACCCTTTGGCTGCCTGGAGAAGCCAATGCCCACTGCCGGCCGCAGCTCAGGGGTCCCAAGGACCAACCCCCCCTCCCCAAGGCAATGAAGGTCTCCCATGGCCCCCCGCACCGCACTCTCAATAGGCACGAAGCAACAAGTGAGGCAGGAGCCCCACACACACCGCGGATGGGGGGGGGGGGGTAAGGAGGCCGCTCTTACCGTCAGCCCGGGGGGGGGCCGCGGTCCCGGCTCGGCTGGGCTGCTGCCGGCGGTGCGGAGCGGTGCGCTGGGCGCTCACCGCCTCTGCGGCTCTGCCAGGCCCCTCCCCGGCCGAGCCGGCCCCATCGCCCGGCTCCACCTCCCGCAGGTGCCTCCCCTCCCTCCACGCCGGCAAACACAGCCCCGGTGCCCGCAGCATCCCTGCCATGGAGCATCCTCTTCTCTCCATCCTCTAGCACACCTCAGCATCCCCCATCGCAGCCCCTGCTATGGCCATGGAGCATCCTCTTCTCTCCATCCTCTCGCACCCAGAGCGGCCATCAACGAGCAGTTTGTGGCCGCACTGATCTGATCAGCAACAGAACCCCCCTTCAAGCCAGAGCTCCAGGAATTCTGCTGGTAAAACCAAAGGCACACAGCTCACTGCACAGGGAGCTGGTTTACAGCCCTGCTCCAGCACCAGCACCGTGCTCCAGGGGGCAGGAAGCAGACAGAGCATATGGGTGCTGATGAGGAGGGTACCACTCCTGATGCTCACAGCTTCTCCTCAAGCAAATGGGTTAGTGTCAGATTTGTTTGTTACCTCCAAATACTGCCCCTTCTCCAGCTGCTTATTACACTGGGATTTGTTACTGGCAGCACTGGGCTTGGACAGCGATCACGCTACCACATCACTTTCGTCCTTAGCAGCCACGCATGACTCCTAAACCCAGTTCTGCATGTGCTCATGGACGCATGATACAAGCGCCCATGCCGGGAATGTTCTTCCTCTCAAACCTATGGATAAGAGTTGGTGGTATCCCAACACAAACAGGGAATGAACAGCACAAAAACCACACTCTTCCAATTCAACACGTGAAAGACACAGCAAATAGCATGATGATCAGCAGTGCTTGAGGAGACACTTTACTACCTGGTGTACAATAGCACACCTCTCCCCACCTGCACTTTGTTTCCTGTAAAGGAAAACACTTCATATTGTTCCAAAGCATCCTTCTTTGAGGAATGAGACCTGAGCAACCTGAGATGCAGTTCTTCCACACCTGGAAACAGCAGCTCTGCCTTTGGCACAGCACTGCATCACATTGAGGAGTGTGTGCATCACCCCAGGGATGCGACTCCTCTGCTCAGGACCTCACAGGCTTTGCCCTGCGTAGTTTTAAGCTATCCTGTAGAAGTCAGTTCAGTGCTGGGAAGGCAGAGAGCCCAAAGCTGTTACTAATACACCCTGGTTCTACAGATCCAACCACTGCAGGAAGCTTCAACCCATTATTAGAAGTTAGGCAGCCGGGATTTTTCAGTGCTCAGTCTTACTCAGCTCGATTTGTCATTGAATCCCAGACTGGTTTGGGTTGGAAAGCACCTTAAGATCATCCAGTTCCAACCCCTGCCATGGGCAGGGACACCTCACCCTAAACCATGTCACACATGGCTCTGTCCAACCTGGCACCCTGCACTCAAATGCCCTCAAAACACACCAAAAGACCCCCCAAATAAACAACCCCCCTTCTTAAATAAAGGGGTTTGGGGAGAAACCAGGATTATAGATAAAAGCAGGCTCAGAGATTAAAGAAACCCCAACAGAACAGCACACCATGCAATAGACTGTCCTAGGACACCATCAAAGTGATCTGCTTTGATTCACCTTGTCACAGAGCACCTGGACAGTCAGGTGGTGACTTGTTCTTATGGTGGATGCAGCCATGGTTTGCCACAGCTCTCCAGGTCTGCAAGCCCAAATAGTGCATTTACAAAGGCAAAACCCCAGTCAGGACTGAGGTGATCTGTAGCCAAGCGGGTAATAGAGGCCTTTTACTTGCCTTTCCCTTAGCAAAAGCAGTTCCCATGAGAACAAGACAAAGCATTTGCAGCAAGCTTCCCACTGCAGTCACAGGATTAAATGCTGAAGAAGAATGAGCACAGCATTGAGACCAGCTCCTAAGCGAAATCCAGCAGATGAAACTTCAGATCACCAAAGACTTGTGCATTGATCACAGGCTGATTCACGAGCTAGCAAAGTGAGTCCTAGAATCCACAGTAATGCTGGGAGCTGCCCTGTGCAGGTATTGAATTCACTGCCAGGGAGAGGGGAAGGAAAGGAGGGAGGATAGAGAAGGATGGAGAGGCAGAGAGGGGCAGGGATGCTCTTGCCTTGCTGCTGGAGGAGATCCATTTCTACATGTCCCCAATAGATACCATAGATATCTAGCCCAATGGCAGTGCTCAAGGCCAGGTTGGGGCTTGGAGCAGCTGCTCCAGTGGAAGGTGTCCCTGCCCATGGCAGAGGGTTGGAGCTGGATGAGCTTTGAGGTCCCTTCCAACCCAACCCAGTCTGGGATTCCATGAGAATGGTTTCAGCCACAGCCTGGCTCCCACACTGACTTGCAGAGGAAAAGCAGAGCAGAACAAACCACCTTTTCCCATGATTTCCAAGCTCTTCACATAACCGTGGAGTTGTGCTTGAGCCAACTATTATTAGAGTTAGGTCCTATTTCGACAGAGCTTGTGTGAAAGGGAAAAAGCATCTAGTTTAAAAATAACAACCCCTCCAACCTGAATAAGTGAAGAGCAGAGTGAGAAATAGCACAGAACATGTGAAAAGCAAGCTGGCCTTAATAGCACATCAGTGCCTCCAACACCCCTGTGCTCAGCCACGCTTTACCACTTAGCTTCCCAACCAGACATCCTATTCTGGTGGACTCTCCACCAGAACTCTGCAGAGAGGTGAGGCATGAAGGATTCCATACCGGAAAGATGGATATAGCTCTTTCTTACCTACACAACTCACAGAGCTGTGTAACTGTTTCTGAACTCAGGCATACAGAGCCATACACCACGCTTTCTTTTCCTATTATAATTCCTCCAGGAAACATGGCCAAGATTGCCATAAAATTACCTGTAAACCCACGTGAAGCCTGAAGCCCATGGGTTCAGTGGGCACAGTGAGCCTACACAAGGAAGAAATCTACAGGCAATGCAGAAATGAATCTACTTTGCACACCTGAGCACTTCCTCTTCATCACTGCAGATGCCCTTTAGGTTTAGTCCAGACTCCCTCCTGGTCATTCCCAAACTATGGATCTCCTGCCCTGCCCAGCTGCCTCTGCCTCTGACCCATCAGTAATCCCCAAATCCCTTCTTTCCTACAGGAAACTCCAGACTTTCCCATATAGGCTTCCTGAAGAAAACATCAACCGATTTACTCTCAAGTACCTGATAACCATCCAGATGTGTTTCCATAGCACCTAGGAAGTGTTCCAAAAATACCTCATCTGTTCACACTGCAAATGCTGCATTGGCTACAAACACCAGCGACAACTCCAGTCTGTGGGTAAGAACCACAACCGTGGTGCTTAAAAACCCTGCCAAAACCAAGGCTTGGTTCTCCCTCCTGCTGTCAGTGCAGAAAACATCTGAACTGGGAAAGGATTAAAGGATCAAGAAGGAGACACAAAAACACATTGACTTCGTGATGCTGTGTATCCTTAGGAACTGCCTTGGAATACTCCAATCCTTGCTCGTCCCTCACTTACACCAAGGTTTATTGGCTTTATTTATGTGGTCAGGAAGAGTATTTCAGATACGCTGCTGAAGGCTGAATCCAAAAGCAAACTGCACTGAAAAACATGTGCTTACAGTGTCAGAGATTGCTCCAAGCCCCTGTGTCCAACCTGGCCTTGAGCACTGCATGGGATGGGGCTTCTGTGGGCACCCTGATTTTGTAGGAGCCAGGGCAGCACACACATTGCTGCAGCTGGATGCTCATCATACCTACCCATCCTGGTGAACACAGTATCTGTCATTTAGAGTTTCAATCACTTGTGTGTTCCCAGCACCCAGGCTCGAGGGAGCTGTTCTCTCAAACTCATCCTTCTCCAGCAGAATCACAGATTCCATGGTGTGACTTTCAGAGAGGACCAGATGCATCCCGTATATAGCAGCATTTCCACAGATCAGCCCACGGTCCTTGTCCCTTTCTAGCTCAGCCAGAAAATGGGAAGGAGGAAAAAAAGCAGGGGGAAGAATCACTTTAAAGAAAGGAGGGAGAGCAAAGAGAAAGGAAGGCTCCAAGGAAACGAACCAAGAGGAAAACACTGCTGCTGTTCTGATGGGTACAATTCTGTGCATGAATTTGAGGTCCTAAAAAGCCAAAACCCACTGCAATAGAACATGTTAAGAGTTGTGTTCAGTCACTGCAATAAATCCCCTTTTCCTACAACCAGGTAATTACTGGAGCAATTCAGGTTAAATAAGCACTTTCTCAGCATTCCTTGCACTGAAAGCAAGAAGCAATGCAACGTAATTATGGAAGACAAAGTTTGGCTTTCCTCATGTATCCAAGATGCAATGAAATGTAAAGCCAGCATCGTGGACAGCAGGACCAGAGGGAGCGCTGGCTGGATGCCTTCCTTGGCATCACTTCAGTACCAGCCAGCCACTGAGCAATCCATCGTATCCATGGAACAGACCGGGGTGATCTCTGTGACAGGTAGTTCCCCTGCAAATGCATTGCAAGCACAGGATGAAAGGACTGGATGGAACAGAGAGACATGAGAGGACAACACGTTACCTGAACACTATGCAAGAAACCCTTTGCTTTACTGTAAAGCCCTGATCCAGACTTCTGGAAAACAAAACTTCCACAGTTTCCTGCTCAGCCTCTCTTAAAACTCCACTTACATCTTTTTCCAAAGCACTTTGATGCAGGAAAACTGAAGCCCAGAACTGATTTAACCAAACAACCCCAATTGAAATGTCTGTTGTCAAACAGCCCTCAATAACTGAGGCTCAAACTGGTTAAATACATGGCATGTACTTCAGACATACCCGAGACATATCTCATTGCTCAGCTCCACTGGAACACTTTGATTTTACCTCATTCTACTTCTGGAAAGCTCTAACAACGTCGTCATGACAAAGACAACACAACACAGTTGTTTTCTGCTATGAAGGTTGTTACATTGCCATCAAACTATAGGAGTTAACCACAATTCTCTCTTATTCAAGCAAGTTCTTTCCTACAGAACATGGTCAAATGGGGTTTGGCACATTCTTCGTCTTTCTGAGACACAAATTAAAGCCTGGGAAGAGAAGAACACTCTGTATTTAGGAATCCAGCAGTTGCAGGGGGGAAGAAGGTAGTTTAGGATACACAGAGCAAGAGTCACACAGTCCTGATGCTGCAGAGCACTCGCAATACAAGCCCACTTATGTTAAGCATGCTCTTTAAGATTTGGATTCATTGACTTGAATGAAATCCCTTGTGGAAAACCTGCCTGGGAGAAGGTGGATTGGGAGAATCAGCCCTTGGCTCTTCCAGCCAACAGATAGGAATAGAAATAAAACGAATAATAAACTATTTCAACTACATCTAGCTTCTGTAACCAAACCTAGGGTGTTAGTAAATGGTTATTGCTATCACACACAGCGTTAGACTTGGTTAGGACACCAATGGGCTCTACCTGAGCTCGGCTGGGAGTGGTTCAGAGCCTCTGTAACATACGTAGAGCCTGGCTTTACACTATCCATCTCCAAATCTGCACGTAAGTAAGGGTCAGGTGGGAAGAGGGACAAGGGACAGACAGAAGGCAAGAGAAAGGACAAAGTTAAAGCATCTCCTGGAGCAAATGGCAGGGACAGCAGTTAGAGACAGTGCTAGAGAAATCACAGCCTGGTTTGGGTTGGAAGGGACCTCAAAGCTCCTCCAGCTCCAACCCCTGCCATGGCAGGGACCCCTTCCACTGGAGCAGCTGCTCCAAGCCATTCCCCCTTATCCTGTCCCTATAGGCCCTTGTCCAAAGCCTCTCTCCAGCTTTCCCCCAGTAATGTCCCCCTAACACTGACAAACTCTGAGCAGGACTGGACCTTCCACACTAAACAAACACATAAAGCACCTCCCTAAATCACTGCTGCAACCATGACCTTTGGTGGACTGGAACCACGAGCACAGAAAACCATGGAGAAGCACTGGAACATGGCTGGGATGCAGCACATGGTCCCTGCAGCAGGGCTCTGGGCACAGCCCCACTCAAGTTCCTGGTCCCTGGTGCAATTCCATGACTCACAAAGGGACACGGCTGCCCAAACAAATTAATCTGACATGAAAAGCAAGCAGAAGCACTAATGAGCCTTATAGCTTTGAGCAGAAATGCTATAGCTGCTCTGGGCTTGAAGTCTCCCTTCTTGACAATGGCTTAAGGAGGAGGGTGACTGAATGCTAAGCTGTCAGGCTGCTATAAATAACCAGGAATGGGGCTGTTCTTTGTTTTCATGTTAAAAAGGGCAAAAAGCCCAACCCTGCCTTTATTATATGAACTTAACTGCTACTGATCCTCAACAGGAATTGCATCACTGATGGGTTCAAGGAGCATGACTACAAAGGAGGGGGAAACCTAAGAAGTACCTGTCCTTTCTTCCTGTATCACACAATCCCAGCCTGGCTTGGGTTGGAAGGGACCTTAAAGCTCATCCAGTTCCATGGCCACAGGCAGGGACCCCTTCCACTGGAGCAGCTGCTCCAAGCCCCTGTGTCCAACCTGGCCTTGAGCACTGCCAGGGATGGGGCAGCCACAGCTTCTCTGGGCACCCTGTGCCAGTGCCTCAGCACCCTCACAGGGAACAGTTTCTGCCTAAGAGCTCAGCTCAGTCTCCCCTCTCTTGGGCAGGTTCAAGTCATTCCCATTGCCCTGTCCCTACAGGTCCTTGTCCCAAGCCCCTCTCCAGGTTTCTTGTCATCCCCTGTAGGTACTGGAAGTTACAGCTGAAACACAAACCCCGTTCTCTCCTTCCTCTCTGAAGCCTTTACCTTTCTGTCTGGACATCATTTGATAACATTGGCACATGCTGAGGAAGGTGCTCCAAAACAAGCTGTTTGCTGTCAAATAACATTCTTCTCCAGGAGGAAGCATCAGGAATAGGAATCATGTTCCTGTTTCCCATGTTAGAAAGCTACGAGCACACCGTCTCTATGCCAACAGGCTGGAAGTGTGCATGTGCATGGGGAAAGCACATATATATATGTGTGTGTGTATATATATGTATATGCATATTATATATTTTGGGGTTTATATCAATCTCTCTCTACAGTGTTTGCATATCCAGTTTTAAGGCTGATGTACGGAATGCAAACAACATCCCAGGGGGAATAGATGAGTGTAAATGAGACCTTTCGTGTAAAAAGAAGGTACATCTATGGAAACAGTCCCTGCTTTTACTCACACCAGATCATTGCTATGAGGTTAGATGAGCATTAGCAGGATCTAAACAAGACCAGGGCAATATGAAGCAATATGAATAAATAAGCCACGGAACAGCTTCACTTTGGGCACTGGTTGATGCTAAGCTCAAACAGCATCTTCTGAGCTTAAGAAAAACTAAAGGGGAATCTTTGCTTCTAAGATTTTCAAGTTCTAACAAACTTTAGAATCACAGAATGGTTTGGGTTGGAAAGGACCTTCAGATGATCCAGTTCCAACCCCCTGTCATGGGCAGGGACACCTCACACTAGACCATGGCACCCACTGCTCTGTCCATCCTTGCCCTAACACCACCAGGGATGGAGCATCCAGTGCCTCACCACCCTCGCAGGTCATTTACAAGAGTGAATTCCTCTCCATCACCCATTTTTATCCCCTCTTTCTTTCACACTGTCATTTGGGTGCCTGGCACTTCATTTCTTTCACTTCTGGTTTTATTCATTCCAAATGATGTTATCATCTCCTCCAGAAAGGAGTTTAAATGTCTTTGTTTCCCTATGTGCAAAGAGCTTTCAAAAAGGCATACAAGACTAAAGGTTTGGTTGGGTTTCCCTAAATATCCTTCAGAGCACCTGGACCTGCAGGTACAGTGGAAACCAGTAATCTAGAAGAGAGAGAAAGGCAGAGAAAGAGGGAAAGCAGGAAAAAGGGATCAATGAGAACGTACAAGGGGGGAAGTAGCTCCAGGACGCTGGACGGGCTCCGTGGGCAGGGGAGACTGGGAAGGAGGAAGCGAAAAAGAAGAAAGAAAGAGACAAAACAGTTGGTTAAAACACACACCCATTGAAATGGGCTCATTTCACACAAAGCTCAGCCCCAATCCTCCACGTTGTCTGGTGCTTTATTCCCTAAACGCTTTGGGAATTCCATAGGATCCAACAACTGCCCTGCCACTGTGTCTCAGCTCAAAAACTACCCCCATACACGTTGCATGTCTGAAGCTTTAGCACAAGGCCCATCCCTGCTGAGCAAGGGAGGGATGCATGGGATTCCTTGGTGTTACTTCCACCCTCTGCTGAGCATGTGTTTATGGTTAAGCCCATGCTTAAGTACCTTGTGGGGTCAGGAACAGGGCTGGAAGATGTGACACTTCTTTGTGCAAAGGGACAATGCCAAGCACTTCCACAAGAAAACAACACCCAGCTTTGTAAATGTGTACTCTGTGTGGTTTGGTGCCTTACACATTCAGCTTTCCTCTGTTTTAGTATCTCTATTATCTCTATTATGCTTTATCTTGCTGTGCATTCCATGCAGAAAGATTACAATGGCACAGATCTGTGTCTTCCTCCTGACTCAAGGTGTTCTTCCTGACAATCATTACTTGCAGAGGAGGCAGAGACTTATCCCCAAGGATGAGCTTTGGCTTTAATGGAAGAGAGAAAACACAAAGCCCAGGGGATGACTTGAAGGACTGGTCCTGAGCTCTGTCAATACTGAAAGCACATGTCCTGTCTTCTGCATCAAGAGCTGTATTTAGGGGCCTTGAGCATGTGTATTCCCTGTCTCCTCTCACACTGGAAACGGAGACCTGACCTGGCTCAGTAAGAGCTTCAGTTCATTTAGCTTCAATGAGACAGTTGCCTATTGGACATCAAAGGACCAGTTCATTGCTATAAGATTAAGGAGAATGGTTACTAATTACGTATATCTCTCTTTATAAAACCACTGATTAAAACATTATGCACTCATCAGTGTCAATGACCGTTCAACCCAGGCCACTGGAGAACCTACCTTCTATCTGTACCTTATCCTTCATGCTTTTTATTCTTATGTAAAAGGAAACCTACAATCTTTTATGCCCAGGGATTAGCAACTGGCCTGTTTCAACCCAGGCATGACCTTGTAAGGGTCTGTCATGGTTGCAACAGCTCTAACACAGTGAATGTAGCTTTGTTTGCATTCTTTTCAGCTCATATTCACTCCTTCAGCACTGTACCAGAACCTTCAGGAAGTCAGAACAGAGCCTGCTGCCTGGTCCAGACCTACATTTCAATCCTGAAGGTCAGTGGATTGGTTGTATTTGGTGTGTTGACCTGGATTAAGCTTGGGATACTAACAAGTACCCTTTAATGTGTCCTTAGCTGCGTATCATAAGAGCACATTTACCTGTTCAATCCAAATGTAATTAATGGACGAGACAGGAATTTGTCCAGAGCTGATGGGGTTATTCATTCTTTGTCCTAAGCAAGACTGAGAACTACAGATGCCCAGGATTATGAGGAAGAACGGACCGAGACGTAGCCTGGGACTGTGAGCTATGCCAAGATGATGAGTGGGGACAACATGAACACATACACATGGACACATCGTTCCCAGAAAAGACCAACCAGAGAGGGACAGAAGGGAATGAGCAGAGTAAACACAGCCACATGTTACAGACAATTCCCTGATGTTCACTGAGAAGGAAAAACAGGAGCTTTTTCCATGACTAATGAATATTGAAGAGATCCACTTCTCACCGAGGATCTGAAATTCAAATGCAACCTTTATCCTGGATCTCTTCAAAAACCATTAGAAACACAAGCTGCTTCCATCTATTCTAGTACTGGAATTCGCAGTAAATGGGATTAGCTCTGAAATACCAGCTCTCAATTCAATATCATCATTTAGGCTAAGAAGTTATCATTAGAGTCCACAGGCAAAGAAAATAGTGCTTCTAAGAGCAGAGCTGGCACTTCATCCCAGCCTTCCCCTCCCATTCCCTGCCTTTCAGTTCCATTTGAACTTCACTCATTACTTGCCCTGTTACAGACCACTGCAGTAGTTTATGGTTCTATTAAAATGCTGTCCCCATCGCTTCTGCAAATCAAACCCTCTCATTATAAATCATAATAAAAACACAGGGCAGGAAGTTCTTCGCTTTCCATCTGCTTTTCATTAGATTCCTCAGCCCAGCCAAGCCTATGGACAACTAAACAGCACAAGGAGTTCTGTGTTTGTAAATTCCTTCATGGCAAAGAGCTTTCCGCTGCAGATACAAAATGTCCTGCACATCTGGATGGAGGAAACTAAAGCTTGCGTGTCGTAAATACCTCTTATCAAGCCCAAATCACATTCATTCTACATGAAATACTCTGCTAATGATGAGGAAGGACAAAAGCTCCAAGTGGTTCCTTTTAGAGAAGTCTCTTATTCCTTGGGAAAAGCCAATCTGCTGTTTCAAATATAGTTAAAGAGGGAAAAATCATGGATGGGGACATTTAAGTATGTGAGAACTACCTTATATGTTTAAGCCATAGATTAGAATATACTAAATGCACGGAATATGGGTGAGGAAAACACAAGCTCTTCCATGCTATCCCAGCAATGCAATTCCTAGCGAGCTCTGGAAAGATCCCACTTCCCAGCAGTGCTATTTAAGCTGCTCTGGGTGCTCCAGCAGTTCATTTCTGACCCATGCCAAACTCTGTAGCACCCAAGGAAGCCTCTTCTAAGACTTCTGCCTCCACCATAGGAGCACTGTTACCTCCCAAGGTGGGAGTCATGGGAAGCAGAATGCTACAAAGGAATGGTATCATCAACTCCTTACATCTGAAAGCTCATTCGTGCTCCTCTAGAGTGGACTTTTGCCTTGAATTGTATGCCCACAACCACCAGGGAAGGTCAACAGGAACAGTCTCATGACTTGGTGGTATCTTTCAACTTACTACTTTTCATAGGAGCTGGGCTTCTGGTATCAACTCACAACAGCCATTTCCCAGGGCTGAAGGAGGCAATCCACCACCCCGTGTGTTGCTGAAGCCAAACAGGATCTATCAATCCGTGCTGCTTCACTATCTTTCATTAAAGCAGAGCACGAAACTACTCACTAGCAGCTCGTGACACTTCATTGCTGAGCCATATTTAACAGCAAACACTTTGCTTAGGATTGTATTGATCAGCCTGGCCTGTGTTTAGATTTAAAGCTGCCCTTGTCCACGTGCTTTAGCAGAGAGAGCACAGAGAAGTGGCTGATGGCAGTACTGAGACATCAACTTCAAACAGCAAAAGGCAGATAGTGGGTTTATGGAACGAGCACCTGCTGCAATGCTTTGGATTGCTTTGACTTCTCCATGACACTGATTCCAACAAATCCATTTGCATGTTCCCAGGAATAACAAAGGCTTGCGATACCAAAGGCGGAGGACATGATTTCCCTAAGCTGTCAGCTCTTTGAAGCACGTAGATTCATGCAGTGCACTGATGGCTTCTTACCACTGAACCACAAGTCCTGAGCTGTAACGCAAGATCTGATAAAACACACTTCCCTTAGGAAAAGCCAGACTTCTGAATCACATCTATTTGTTTCCAAATATCAAGTCAGCAATCTGAGAAGATAAGGACCATCATTCAAATAGATGCAAAGAGCCCCAGTTAACCATCTCCCAGCCCAACCTGCCAGCTGTGTATCATCTGAAGGAAGATCAGCGATTTCAAACTGCTTCTCTGGATACAAAAGATACATAGCTCTATCTTCAGCTACATGAATATATGGATTTTCTTATTCTAACTTAGAACAAAAGCTTCACCACCAGCACGCTCTGCACAGATAGCAATTACCTGCTATTACTTCCAGTGTATACTGGGGGTGACAACAGAATAGATGTAAGGTCTCATTTTCTGTTTCTTTTCCCTTTCCTCAGCAATGCTGGGTAGCAATGTGCCTGGTGCAGAAGGCAGTAGGAAGGAGATGGAGTCATATACCCAGAACAGAAGTAATTAGGATTCCAAGTTCTGTTACATCTGACCCTCCATCAATCCTCAAGCAGGAGGAAGCTTTCAGCACCTAGTTAATCTATCCCATCTAAGTCAACAGAAGCATTTTTGGGTCACCTGTATGCTGTATGAAAATAACCTCACAGACAACACCTTCTGGACACCAGGAAGCAGGATGCCACATGGAATCACTGCTTCCAGATTGCTGAATGCATTTAAGTTCTTACAAGCTTAAAATCTTTCAAACCATGCAGGAGATGGATGTTGACAGCAGCTTACAAAACACTGCAGATGAAAGACATTCACCAGTGGGAGCTACTCAAGAGAGAGGGAACGTGGGGATGATTGGCACACAGAAAGGATAACATGGTACGCACAAAGACTGATTGACACACAGGTTGTAACACAGTGTGTATGTAGAAAGGAGATATTAACCATGGAACACCGGAAAGATCATAAACCTGAACACACATACCTGGTTTTGGCACAGAGTTGGTCACGGACTGAGGAACTTTGTCGTTGATTAGTTCAACACACTCGCTAGGGAAGAATCCAACCTGGAGTAGAAACACAAAGAGAGGCACAGCGCTCAGTGTGGTGGGTTTAATGGTCTGTTTTCTAAGCATGGTTCATATTCCATTGCAACAGAGAGGGGAGAGGATAAGTGTGCTACACATCCCTAAAGCTCAAGTGGAGCTCAAGAGAGACAGAATGGCTTTTGCTGGGTTTCCTGCACTGCATGTGTGTACCATGAAATGTAAGGAAGAGCTCTTAGCAGCTCAATCACGTGTGCTCAAATCACACCAACACCTCGCTGTTTTCACTGCTAAAATACCATATTTGCAAGCACTTGAGCATTTTATTCCTTTAGAAAACTGAAATCCAGTATGGGTCAATGTATTTGCCTGTCTGTGTAGTGCCATTACAGACAAAAAGCCACATTCTCATGTGCTAAGTTAGGAGACGACACACTGAATGCACAAAGCCCTCTACCATGTCCTTGCCTTACTGCATGTGCTTGATCTGATGGGCTAATGGGGTGATTCGTAATACTATTGAAGCATCCCAAATCAGTGTGCTTCATAGCATCATAGATTAGTTTGGATTGGAAATGAACTTAAGTTCATCCAGTTCCAACCCCTGCCATGGGCAGGGATGTCTCACACTAGACCATGTCATCCAAGGTCCTGTCCAACCTAGCTTTGAACACTGCCAGGGATGGAGCATTTACCACTTGTGTTTAAGAGATGTGGTTTTAGTTCTATTGAATTCAATTCAGTCTTAGGACTGAGAAGAGATGCAATAAAATGCACAGAGAGTTCTACATTTGTAAGTAAGAACCCAAAGATTTGACTAAACGTTAAGTGGTTTTAGAGTGTGATGAGCAAAACCACCTCTGACAAGAGCCATCTGAACATGGACAAGCCAGTGTAATCCTTGTGCCTCAGTTTCCCTGTCACCAAGGGACAGAGGAGAAAAGTGCCACATATCCATTACTGACCACTGACCTGAGGAACAGCTGATGAACATACCACATGAGCTTCTTAACCATACCCACTCCTCTCCAATGCTCATTTGCAGTGTTCCTGCTCATCATGGCAGCTTGCCCTGCATCCCTACCTTAGAAATGCCAGAGAGACTGTCAAAACCAGTGTAAAGACTGGAGTGTGGCAAGGATTTTAATGCTCTGATGAAACAGGACGTGGCAGCAGGAATTCACATGCCACTCAATAGTCTCCATATCTGGGAGAAATGATTTCATAGAATCATAGAATCCCACATTGGTTTGTGTTGGAAGGGACCCTAAAGCTCATCCGATTGCAACCCTTGCCATGGGCAGGGACCCCTTCCACTAGAGCAGGATGCTCCAAGCCCCTGTGTCCAGCCTGGCCTTGAGCACTGCCAGGGATGGGGCAGCCACAGCTTCTCTGGGCAAAATATACTTAAATGATACCTCTCTTGGGCTCTAAGACATGAAGGAGACAATATTTATGCTAGGAAAAATATACATATCCAGTGGGAGTCTGAGCCCATCACACAAAACGATACATCTGGGAGACTGTGAAAAATGGTGGATCTAAATCCAGCCCCAAATCCCATCCTGTAATCAAAAGCTCATTTGCCTTTGATTGGCAACCTAATGTTTTTCCTGTTAGCAATATCAAATGCTAAACCTGAATTCAGGAAGGAAAGAAGACCCTTTTATGGCATTACTTCTGGGTATCTCAGAACCATGCCCAAATAAAACCCTGTACTGTTCTCATGTTGTCATTGGTTCCCAACTACCGGGTTTTTTAGGGAAGGAGGATTTTCCCTCATGCTGCTGTTGACAAGCAATCCGATGGTAATTCCCTGGTAACAGTTCTCATGGCCTACATCTGACTTATTCAATTCCAGCTCTTCTTCCAAGATCATTTCCAGTCGCTGAAATGATGAAATGAAATGATCCCAAGAGATCATCTTCAGGGTCACAACTTATGCCTCATTCCCAGCCATTTAAAAGATGCTGCTTTTCCTCCCCTGCAAAGTTCTCCCTGATTTTGTATAAATAAAGGTGTTTAGGCCAGGAGTTAACAGATGGAGTAAAGGCAATGGATTAAAGGATCTGGCAACATCCGACAATGAGCAGCGATATATTTAGATCAATACAAAGTCATCTAAAGGTAAAAAGTCACCTTAACCAAAGGAGGAAAGCACAACCTGCTGCTTCACTGCTGACCAATCCAGGGCAGAAAGAACATGCCCCTTCTTGGGAGATCCATTCAGTCTTGAAGCCTGTGTTCAGGTTCAGCATGGACCATGGATGTGAAAGCAAGGGCCACAACCAGTTCAAGCCCATGTGTTACCAATCCACTTCTGGTTACCCCAGTGCTTTGTGTCACCTCCAGCATCAGTGCAACTAAGAGACACAATTACCCAGCACATCCAAAGGCACTGGTGCATCAAAAAAGGGCCTCTCCCTCGTGATTCAGCTGCCTGAAACTGTGATTGAAAAGACAAAGCATGAAGGAAAAGGAGAACAAAGAGGGCTGGAAGGCTCTTAGTGTGGAGGTGGCTGCAATTTAGGTAACAATCTGACAAGGAAAGCAGTGACTCACTAAGGGCATTTGAAAAGAGAAAGGCTTTAGGAGAAATGCCTTCAAAATCGTTTTACTTTAAGCAGAGTAAATGATAAGAAGCCCAGCGAGTTCTTCTGCTCTGCATTGGCCTTAGTGTCTTGCAAGGCAGTCATTAGATCAGGTACTGGGAGAAAAGGACCTGCAGCTCTAAGAGGGAATTGGAGGATAACAGGAATGGTGATTCATCCCTGCAGGACAGCTCTGCCTGGCACAGCATAAATTGACTTCCACACGGAATCAAAGCTCCAGCTCACATTGAACACACTTGTAACCTATTGGATCTGCTTTTCTGATGGTATCAGTAGAGCTGCCTCTTGTTCATCTGCCTGCCTCAGAGCAAGCCTTTATTCACTCCAGTAGCTGGGGACGTGCAGAAATGAACACACTTCTGCCCAGACACAACCAAGTCACAGCTGCTTTAAATGCACACAACCAAATAAGCTCTTCTCAGTCCCAAAGTCATGGTTTTCCCCATGGAGCAAAGCCTTGCTCACCTCTATTGAGGTACCATTTACAGGGTAAGCTGTGGCCATTGCATACAACCTTGCTCCTCTCTGAGCCCAGAGCAGATACCTGAGAAGTAACATGAACAAACTGGCCAAGCATTTGGTCTTTGGGCCTCATCCTTTTCTCTTCTCTCAGAATCACAACTCTCTGGCGCAAGCCAGTGCTGGTTGATGTATGTTATCCATTAAAATGACTGGATCAACGGATTGCTATCACCTTATCACCTTCTGTTCCTACATGGGAACACAACTGTCTGCCTAGAACAAATGCTTCCAAGGCTGCACAGCTCCATCAGAACCTGTAACTATAACAACATTCTTCACCTATACACTCATCAAGACCAGTGTGGTACTGAACAGTAACACACCTCTAAGCCTGGTGTACCAGCACCAGAGATACTCAGTCTCCTTTCTCTGAGTTCTCCTCTCACTGCAGCAGTCAGCATGGCCAAAAATCTCCTGTTAGCTCAGGAAAGAGTACTTTTCCTGCACACTCACAGCTTATGGGCCTTAACCTTACACTAAAAACCCCTCTCCCTCTTTGCACCACACTGGAATTGGCATCTCTCAGTAGCAGATTCCATGGAAATGAAAAGCTCTGCCAAGTCCTGTTCAAAGAATGACAAAACCCATCAACCCCCAGCAAAAATGCACCTCTGCAGACCAGACCCATGGCGTGTGAAGAGCTCTGCTGATGTAGTAATAACTGAGTTTGCATAGCTGATGAAATCACTGCCTGTCAGCCCAGAGACAGCTGCTGGAAACCACCTCTGCTCCAAGCAGCTTCACTTGGCAGTCAGGGGGAGCAGAAGGCACCCGGATGGTTTGTTACCTGCCGCAGCTGACAGGCAGGAACTTCCCAAAGCACACAACACAAACACATCCTGAGAGCTACTGAACCAGGTACTACAGCTGCTGTGTCTCCAGTGGTGTGCTTCAGGGGCCACAATCAGACTCCCATTGTGAAAGACTTGCTTAGAATGGAAGACACAAGATTATTGCACCCCTAGGTCTGTGTTAAGCCAGAATATGGTGTTCTGTTGTGCCAGTAGGCTGACTGTGCATGGATACAGGCAAACCCCTCTTCAAACGGGTTGCTGATCAACGTATATGCTGGGAAAGCACTCTAGGATTGCTCTGATCTGAGAGGCAGAAGGCAATGACAGTTGCACAAGAGCTCCCTTGCTTCTTGTGCCTTTCATCACCAGCAGTTCTCGTTGTATCTAGCCATGATTTCAGGCAGCCTGATGGCAAGCAGGGAGCTTGCACTGAACAATGGAGGCCACATTGATGCTGCGAGGGCTGGAGCAGCTCTGCTCTGGAGCCAGGCTGAGAGAGCTGGGCTGGGGCAGCCTGGACAAGAGAAGGGGAGACCTGAGAGCAGCTCCAGTGCCTGAAGGGGCTGCAGGGAACCTGGAGAGGGGCTTGGGACAAGGGATGTAGGGACAGGACAAGGGGAATGGCTTGAACCTGCCCGAGGGGAGATTGAGCTGAGCTCTTAGGCAGAAGCTGTTCCCTGTGAGGGTGCTGAGGCGCTGGCACAGGGTGCCCAGAGAAGCTGTGGCTGCCCCATCCCTGGCAGTGCTCAAGGCCAGGTTGGACACAGGGGCTTGGAGCAGCTGCTCCAGTGGAAGGGTTTGTTTTGTAAATAGAGACTTCTCTCTTTTAATGTCCTGATGAGAAAACCCAGGCTGGGAATAAAACTCTTTGGGCAGAGCAGTGACACTTTAACACAAAAGGTTTGGTACCTAATGCCCAGGAATGTTTAGGTTCTCTTGGAGGTTAATCCTCTCTGTTGTAACACTTATAGAGACCAGTAACGCTAAGACTACACAACAAATGCAGCCATGAAAGCACAGGGTAGTTGGATGGCTTGTCCAAGTCAGTGCAGTGTCTCACTAACTGGCTGTCCCTGAACCCTCGATGTTCTGCCTGATCTAGTTCTAGAGAGTGGAAGGAATGAGATTATTTGAATAACAGTGATTACAGAGATGATAACAATGCTAACAGGGATGATCTGAAGAACAGTGTCAGCTGCCATGGAGGGGGTGCAGTATCAGCTTCCACTACCATCAGCTGTCCAATGGTCACGGCTGTCCCTGACTCAAACAGGCAAGAAGTCCAGAGAGAAAGCAGTCCTCTTACACCAACACAGGGGCACTGGTCACATCCTGTGCAGGCACAGCAGCCCCATAAACACACTGCTGAGTTTCCTGCCTTTCATAAGGTTGCACTATCGTGTCTGATGCTTGCATCTACCTGAAATCCATGTTTGCCTCTCCACCATGTGGTCAGCTCCTTCGGTGGCATATCAATAACAGACACGATGTCTCCCACCTGCAAAAGAATGGCAACATCAATCACAGCCTGCAGGTCACAGCACAGTCCAAATAACTGCGTTTGTCAACACTGCAGAAAACCTGTTTAAGTCCTGAGCAACTGCAGAAATGCCAATCTCGAGGCATCTGCCTTTGTGAAATCCAAATGTGAGGTGGAAGAGTTACTGCACCTGGATACGAACAAAGCCCTGGCAGCACCAGAGCAGCACTATCACCTGTCCTTCCTGTGCTGCATGCCAACAACATGATCACAAACACTCCTCTGGGCACTACCTGTTTCCCTTGACGCTTCTTTGTACACCACCATGAATGCTCCATTGATAGTAACACTGCACATGAGCAACCAGAGCATAAAATGCTGCTCTTTGGGTAAAACAGACTAGAGGTGGATGCCCAAAGCCTTTCAGGGTCTGATCTCCCAGATCTTTGCTCCAACAGCAGCTCCTACTCTGCATCAAGAAAGATCTTCAGAGCAGCTTTAGAGGATCCCATTCTTCAGGTATCAAGTCCTTTGACAACCTGGTTCTTGACTTTCTATGGGAGCAAAAGCTTTTACAAATGGGGTTAGACACGGCCTTGCCAACAGGAACACACTTGTGTGAACTGGCCAGTGAGGAATGAACTTGGCATGTGTCCTCATACACATATGTGGACAGAGACAACATACTTTTAATACCCTGTGCAGTATGAGCTGCTGCTCAGAGCCCAGGCTGGAGCGCTTGGCAGCATCCGTGTAATCAGGAGATGCTAATGCCAAATAAAGCTGTATTTTACAGATGACTGAGCTCCTCTCTGCATCCAACCCATTGCAAATGGAGTATTTAACTGAATCTTCTAAGCTTCACCTCACAAAACATTCTGGAAGTGTCTGCATGTATTCCTGATGTGCACACACACCACAGACACTCATGTTACACTCTGCTATACATGACAATGAGGAATAGAAGTTCTGTTATTTACCTCAAAGGACAGCTCATCTGCTGCTTGAGCAATATACCTCTTAATAACATGGGCAGCAGCAATAGCAGGAACATTAATGGATGATTCCTCATGGACCAGCAGGTGATTCCCCTTGTTATCAATCTGAAATAAAGAGCACAGGAGACTGTGAGGCAGCTGGGGACAAGTGAGGAGGCATTTTAGTGATGCTCATCTACATGGCAGGGGCTTCAAGCTGATTCCTACCAACAGCACAGCTTGAGGGCCCCCTGAGGAGAGCAGCACACATGGAGCAGGGCACAGCACACACAGCCAGGGAGAAGGAGAGCAACCCAGGAAGAGTATTTCAGGGTGAGGAGGATATCAGCAGGGAAAATTGCAGGAAAATGCACTCAAAATCCTTATTACAACCGTTTAAACCTGAATTGCAACAGCCTAATAATAGGTGTTTCTATTTCTGGTGTGCAGCGATACCATCAGCAATGGGAAGACACATATCTCCACAAGACTAAGCAGCAACAGCACTGCTGCCACAGACAAGGGGGGCTTCATCTCCTAGCCCCAGTCTTTCCTGGCCCAATAGGGACTGTTGTTTGAGGTGGCAGAAGAGCGTTAACAGAGAAACAAAAGCTACAATTCACAACATGCAAACAGCACCGGTTCAGCCAACAGTAAATGGGAGCTGATTTGGTTGCTTCTGTAGCCATCAGCAGGGAAATAAAGGGGCAGGCAAACCCCATAACTGAGACAGCCCCAATAGCTTTGCCACACTTACAGTATTGCCTTGCCAAAAAGGAGGGTAAGAATGTGTGTGCTTTCTGCAACCTGTTCCTCAGGGACTTATCCAGACTGCCCAAGTCACTGCTTCCCTGGAATTGCCACCTCCTTTTATTTGTATCAGCAGAATGATATGTCCTTGGGTGACAAAACCCAAGCAAGAAGGGAAGGAAAAGCTCCTATATTAACACTGGATCTGATTCTATTTGTTCTAGACATTCTGTGGCCACTTATATACTGGTAAGCAAGGAGTAAAGCTTTTAGGATAGCGTTTCAGTGACACCAATAGCTCTGGAAGGATTATACCTCTTTCTGGAAAGGCCAAAGAGCACATTTGTGGCTTGCTAAGGTCAGGAAGCAAAGAGCAACCTAAGCTTCATCCCATACCTCCATCCATGTGAGAGCAGGCCCACAGTTTATCTTGTTGCCTGCGATGGCAGAGAGACGTGACAGGTAAGCCATCAGCATCTGGGTGACGAGCTGGGATAGAAAGAAAGAGAGACAGAGTTTTTCTGTTAATGCACCAGTTTGGAGAGACTTCTTCAGACTTAAGAGACCATAAACTGCCCATTGTCATAAAAGAGATATATTCCCTTTTGCAAGGAAATCTGTCATTGGAAAGAGGACAGCAGACTAAGTACAGTGTTACAATGAATACACACCAGAAATACAGGGTAAAGCAGCAGCTCCCTGTGAAAGTAGTAGTTATTTTTATAACAGATATAGATTTTACAATCTCCCTTGTCAAGATACCTGAAACCTAAAGCCCTCTTCTCATCACGAACTGCATACCAAAGAAATCATATACGATGGACATCAAACTCAGCTTGGAACCATTTAGCGCAACAAACCTCACTGTGTCCACCCACTTGCAAACCCTTAGAAACGTGGCAACTCAGCCTGATCCTTTGGTGAAAGAGGGAATATTTCAAACAGTAGAAGAGGGGTTTTAAAATACACTTGGCAATGTCCTTTCTGTAACAGTAAACTTGCTTTTATTAAAGAGAAGCTGGGGAGGACTTCCCAAAGCTTCCCAGTGTTATAAAGCACTTTTACCAAGCAGCCCAGAGTTGGTAGGGGTTCAAATGTGGTCAATTCAGAGGGAAAAATACAGTGCAAGATGCCACCCAGCTGCAGAATTCCATTTCAGAGCTGTAGAGCTGTTCAGGACCTTTACATCTTCTGTGCTCAATTTTCAGGCTCATGCTATAAAGTGCATATTAAATCAGTTGTACAAATAAAGATGTAGGGGATAGGAATGTCTAAAATAGAACTTAAAACAACAAACCCAGGGATTCATTCCCCTGAATACTGCTGCTTCTGCTGAATTTAAAAGATTAGAAACTGAATTCTCTATAGGAGCAGCCTGCATTAAGCCAAAGCAACTAATAAATCAGATGTTCTGATGGGCAATGGGACCGCATCACCAGCTTCCCATATGCAATAGCCCTGCAGACTCCAGTGGGTACTGATTTCAGCCACTGCCTGTTGCTCAAAAGCAATCAATCCTCACCAGCTCTGTGCTGAAAGAGCAAACATTCTGATTTACAGTTCCTGGATGGATTCTTCTTTAAATGGCCTCAATTTGCCCATTTCCCTTTTCCACTATGCATCTTATGGGCAGGCAACACCAGCCTTCCTTCACAGCATGTCAGGATTGTCCCATACTTGTGCTTGATGGCAGGGGGCAAATGTACAGCTACAGGTCCCTGAGCTAAGTGACCTGTGAAATGAAGCAAGGGGCACTGTCCATCATGGGTAACAGCCTCCTCCTGCAGACAGACAGGCAGAATGGATTTGTCCTGCTCCACTGGCTCGGGTAACCTCTGTGGCCATGCATTACATTGCCTCCCTCTCCACATCTTCTGACATGATGCAGTCAAGATGCATGTGCTACTTCCCAGAAGATTATTATGGACATGAGGTGAGTTATCAACAGGTTGATGAAGCCAAAGGAATTCCAGCTCACAATGCAAAATACCTCCTATTTATTTAGGAAAAACCCCTACTTTTTAGGTTTTATAAAGAGCATTTGAATAAGGCACTAATGCAAACACTTCAGTAGCTTTCAGCCCATATATGTGAGTCTAGCACTGTGAATGGCAGCCCTCTTGCAGTGCCACAGCCCCGGCACAGCATGATTTCCTGGGAATGCCAAGTTGCTAACATTAAGGCAGGAACTCATCCACATCATTGAGGAAGTTTCCAAAGATGTTAACTACATTCTTAGCTTAGGTATGGACTGGACAGCTTCTTGACACTCAATAACCATTCCATGTTTAGCAGCACATTAACCCTTATGAACTTGCAGGGAATTTCCCTTTACCCATTGAAGTTCAGGCTGGAAAACACATACTTCTTACATCTTCTTACTCATAATCAGTGTCCAAACCTAACCCCGGCTGCATTAAAACTACTTGGTACATGAGAAAGCAGTTTCAGGCTCTCTCATCCAAGCCCTTGCTGGTGACTGTGCTTTAGGGAGTTCACCTCTGGGTTGTCCTTCAGGGCATCAGAGCGGGGCAGCTCGGAGAGCTGGGAGAAGCGCCGGTCATAGATACAGAGGTGAAGGTGCTTGTCCAGTACCCGGAAATCTTCATAACTGCGCTTCACGATCCAGCTCCTTCCCTGCAGGAAGACAAGAGAGAATCCCCCTGTTAGAGGCTCCTCACCCGCTGGGCTGGATGGAGAGACTGGGAGAGTGTGGAGGATCACAGAATCAACCCAGGTGGAAAAGCCCTTTAAGATCATTGCTTCCAACCATTCTCCATCACTGCCAAGGCCACCACTGACCCATGGCACTGAGGGGGTGTGAACACTTGCAGGGATGGTGACTGCAGCCCTGCCCTGGGCAGCCTGTTCCAATGCACCCTTTGGGGAAGGAATCGTTCCAACCAATCTCCTATGAATAACACATTACTCCTAGTGCATATCACTGCCCCACTTAAGATACTGACAAGACACACACTGCTTCAGGGGACATGGAAGAGCCTAGGGCACCATAATTTGTTTTGTGAAGCTTTTACTACCTAAATGACCACTTCTACAAGCTGCATGGCCTATTATGATCAATAAAAGAATGTTGTGATAAAGCAGCAGTTTACAGGTCAAAGCACTTTATGAACAGTCATTCATCCTCTCAGCACCTGAAGTGAGGCTGTTTGTGTGCTACAGATGGGGATGCTGACGCAGTGACCATGGACCTCCACAAAGCTCCTCTTTCAAGTGCAAAGTGTTTGCTTCAGTCTTTCCTTCCCAAACTCAACAGTATGGCTCTTATTTATTCCTCCCTGTGACGGTGCTGAGGCGCTGGCACAGGGTGCCCAGAGGAGCTGTGGCTGCTCCATCCCTGGCAGTGCTCAAGGCCAGGTTGGACACAGGGGCTTGGAGCAGCTGCTCCAGTGGAAGGTATTTGAACTGGATGAGCTTTAAGGTCCTTTCCAACCCAAACCAGGCTGGGAGTCTGTGATTTAACAAGAGCATCTCCATCAGCACTGCAGACTCTTGCCACACTCCACAGGCAGTTGTTCTCCCTTAGGAAAGGATGGGAAAACCAAGGCAGCCTGCAAGAGATGTCAGCCATGCTGCCCAAGTGCTGGTGCTCTGGCAAGGACTCTGAAGATGCCAGAGGAAAGGAATTAGATTGCTCCAGGATACACATCCACTGCAAGGCAGGGCAAGGATTAAAAGCCTGGCAACCAGCACAAATGCATGGCATAAGAGGGGACACATCACCAGGGAAAGGAGCTGCAAAGCCTGAACCAGATGTGCTGTATGTGGCTCTCAATCTCCACTGGATGCCCTCTTCACCTGAGATACAAAAAGCATTACCTCACATTCACCATTCAGCTAGATTCATTTGCCAGGAGGCTTCTAAGCATCATTTTTATATCAATACCTAAAGCTTGCAAGACAATTGTAAATGCAAACCCTATACTTCAGCATACCAACTATTTAAGACAAGTCCAGAGCGTGTACTGTGCCCAGAAACAAGGAATCACTCCTGTTTCACACCCCTCCAAAGAGGGTATCTACACAGGACATAAATGCTTTGTAATTCCCAGTAGTTACATTGCTTGACTTTTCACCTAAAGGAGAAAACCAAACCCAGGAGTGCAAGTCTATCTGCAGAAAGGTGACAGCCTCACCACCTTTTGCAGCTCAGTGCCTCTTGCTCTCTAGGTAAGTCACCTAAAGCAAGGTTTAGCCACCAATAGAGGAAACAACAGAGAAATCACTGCAGTCCTTCATTTCCTTCTGCCTGCTGCACTTCAGAGGGTATTCCAACACCATCTCACACGTTACCCACACAGAACACAAGCAGATTTGTCAAACAACCATAAATCTGTCATTACTTCAATGACAGATTCCAATCCCCCTATGGCAGGGCATTGGAACTGGATGATCTTAACGTCCTTTCTGACCCAAACCGTTCTAGGATTCTCTATTTTCAAGTGTTGGACTGTAGATTTGCAGTCTCTTTTTACCTGTAATCAAGACATCAGAATTATATTTACACAGTGGGAATAGCTGGGGTGGGCAAACAACCGGTCCATGGCATGGAGCGAGCAGGATAAGCTGCAGAGAACAGACTATCCAGCGTTCTCCTTGCCTCTGATGAAAGCCATGCTACACCATCATGGTGACAAGGCTACTGGTGGCTAGCAAGGCAGCTGCTCGGTGAGCAGGGACAGCTTACCTCCGGACAGCAGTGATGCTTCTCACCCCAGCATCTCTCTGGGAGCTCCTTCACGACAACTCGTGGAGCAAGCACTGAGCCAGCACAGCCTGAGCGTGGTGCAGAGGTAGCCCTGACCCGTTCTTGTACCTTCCAATTGCTGCTAAGCAACCAGCTGAGCTATTCCTGAGCTATCCCTGCGGAAGCAGCAGCAGCAGCATCCTCCAGAAGAGGGGTGGTGCACAACCGGGGTGACCAGAACCCCTGCAATCCCAGCCCTCAGGGTCAGGCTCTTATGTATATGGTATGTTAGCAGAGATCACAGTTGCAGGAGATATAATACCTATTACTCTTCATCATGATACTCTTCATCAGGGACTGTGGCTACAGGACAAGGAGTGATGGGTTTAAACTGAAACAGGGGAAGTTCAGGTTAGGTATAAGGAAGACTGTGTTTCCAGCTGCATCTGCCTGCAGCTGAGCAGACAGGAGTCCTTTGTGTCTATCAATGCCCCTTCAAGCCAGGCAGGGTCCTACTGAGTCCCTGCCTGCACAACTTGCCTGTCCCACGGTCTCTGTTTTCTCTGTAGCACCTCAGATTTATTTATTCAAAGGCAGGGGTAGACCTTTCTTTTCTGGTTCAAATGCTTATTTCCTGAGGGAAATCACGTGGATGCTCTCATGAACCTTACCAGATCAAGCCCAGAAACAGAGACTAAAGCATACAGCAAAAGTCACTGCAGTTTGACCTGACAGTAAGGAAACACCATGTATTAAATAGCTGGAAACTTCCAGCATCCCCCAATAGGATTTAACCCTGCCATGGGGGTGACTGTTACAGCTGTCTGGGTCCTGGGTTCTGTATGTTATTCCAGCATGACCCTTCAGCCTTTTCCTATTTCAAGTCATGCTGGAAAATGGCTTAGAAATGTAGTCAAAACAGAAAGCAAGGCTGATAAAATCCATCACTTTGGGTTTCCCCAGGAAGTGTTCTTAGCTGGGGCCAGAGGTGGCTTTATCTAAGCTCCACTTTGTTTACCAAAATGTCCTGCACGATCTCATGACCTCTGGTGTATTATTCTAACTTTAGGGAAACTATAAACCAGGAAAACTTCGAGGGAGTTTGGACCAATGCAACTTCATTGCTCAATGAAAGCATATGCTCAGCAGCGTGATGCTTTTGGGCTTCCAGGTCTCACCTTGAGGCCACAGATGGATGCTCACTTGCATTGCTCCTCATGGGTATGGAACACACATTACGGCTTTTCCTTAAGCTGCAAGACATTGCCAAGGTATTGGAACTGATGAACACGTTTTCCTTGGCAAGCATTGGTGCTCGCTCCTGTTTCAGCTGATGGAGCTGGGCAGAGCCAAGCCAGCACTGAGGACAGGTACACCAAGGATGTCTGCTCACTTGACTGGCTTAGAAGAGAGCATCCACAGCTTGCAGCGTGATACCCATTCCACTGTCAGGCCCTTATTTATGACAAGAAGAAGATGAAATAGGGGCACAAGGGAGGTGAAATAAGGTGAAAATAATGGGAATGCTGTAACTTCAGCACTCCTGAAATCACACCAGAGACCAACTATCACAAGATGAAGGGAACACACAGACAGATGGACTGCAAGGCAGAAGGCAGAGGAGAAGGTTCAGTGTATTCATGTGGTGAATCCTTAATAGCCTTATTCCACAGAAGAGATTCATGTCTCTCAGCATTAATTATCAGTTTATTATCAACTAATTGCAATCAGCAAAGAAAAAGAGATTTTAATGGAAACCACTGAAGCTTTTCTCCTCTAAAAATTAGTACTTCCTTGCTCACCCTGATTCCAATTACAGATTGGAACACTCAAAACACACCTGGGAACTGTGTTTTAACCTGACAGAGGGGAGACTGAGATGAGCTCTTAGGCAAAAGCTCTTCCCTGTGAGGATGCTGAGGTGTGAGCATGGAGAAGCTGCAGCTGCCCCATCCGTGGTACAAACAAGGGCACACTAAGAAACCCCACCACTTGTGTTTGAAATCCAAGCATCCATTTCTGCTCCCCCAGGAAAGCCTGTTTCTGAATGGCAGGCTGACAGGCACCTAATGAACTTACAACAGCATTTACAACTCTCACCACGTGAATGAAATCCCTGCTCTCCTGGCACGCTGTCATTGAAACAATTCAGCATCCATCATCTCTTTAGTCAAATGATGCTGTAAGAGCAAGCAGGTCTCAGAGGGACACAGAGGTGAAGCCACAACACGGGGATTGCTGTCTTACACTGCAGAACATACAAGGAATAACCTAACATGAGCTTACAGCCACAAAAGGAATAGTTCAATGGCACTGAGTAACAGGGAGTAAGATTCTTCCATCCTCCAGGTAGCAAGGCAAGGAGTGGATACAGACAGACATTTACAAGTGATTACAGACACTGCACAACACCCTCTTCACCCCATGCTCTAAACATGCTCTAATCTGACCCACAGAGCAGCAGCAGTTTCATCCCAGGAAGGCCACAGCACCATCCTTTAAAGCAGAGCAACAAAAAATACCCCTTTGAAAATGACTCGCCTGAGGTTAGGGAAGGAAAATAAACCACAGCTTTGAGGCTGGCTTAGGCAGGCAGTGATCTTCATCTGCTCAAGTCTCAGTTCTCGCCCATAGGGAGACATTCAAGGCCATGGATGTGGTTCTGGGCAACCTGATGTAGTTGAAGATGTGCCTGCTCATTGCAGGGGGGTTGGACTGGATGAGCTTTGAAGGTCCCTTCCAACCCAACCCATTCTATGGTTCTATCATCACTGAAAACCAGGAACATGCACCACAATCCTCCTCTTAGCTTGGATGTGAGCTCTGGGAGAAGGTGTAAAACAAGTAAGACTGCAGACAAGCTGCTCCTCTGCAATGGGTTTGCACTTGCCTGGTTACGGGGCAGGCTTCAATGTCTCCTCAGATGAAAAGCCAGCTCTACTCTTCAATCTGTGGCCAGGCCCAGCCTTGTCTACAAAGCACCACATGACAAGGGGAAGCTCTGCCAAACCCATCACTTACTGACAGAAACCATAATCATCATCCTGGCTCTTGGATTGCAACAGTGCTTTTCCCATTGGCTTCAGAGCTAAGCAGAACACAACTTGGAGACAAGAGGGTTGGTGTCTCTAATTCAGAGCTTGCTTTCTGAAAGCAAACTGCCCAAAGGACAAGGCAATAACTACCATGTAATTGTAAAAGCTTCTGTTGCTTAAAAAAACCCTTTTGTGGCAGCACTTTTATGTGATATTGCATTTTATTCAGAGATATTATTGTCCCTCTTGCTCACCATCCCTTCCTAGACCAGGGCTACACTGAGCATTCCCTTCAGCTTGGGGGTTTTCATCACAGCAAAGCATCTGAAAGCAGATTCTCCTATAGAGCACTCAACCACTGCACTGCAGCTCAGGCCAGCAGTGATGAACTGGGAGGCTCTTACCTGTTTGGATGCCTTCTTTTCCCAGTAAAAGCCACCTTAAATAAGTCCACCAGACCATTCTAAGTGGACACCTTTGATTTGAGCAAGCTGCTCTAGTGCAAAGTGTCCCTGCCCATGGCAGGGGTTGGAACTGGATGAGCTTTAACGTCCCTTCCAACACAAACCAGACTGGGGTTCTGTGATTTCCCTCCTAGAGTCTACAGAGGAAGCCTTTAGCACAGAGCACAGTAAAGCCTCTCCATCTCTAGTACACTGAAGGGACAGCTTGCAATGCACTTCCATTTGCATCTGCTGAAGGAACGGACTTTAGAACAAACATTCCATGGTATTTATCCCTATGGCATCACTCAATAAAGAAATAATTCCTTTCAAAATCCACACAGCACAGCTAGAACCCTGGTACTGCAGCTCCAGCAGCCAGGGTCAGGACCAAGAAAGAAACATTTCCTTCCCAATCCATATGGAAATAGAGGAACAACCTCAGAGAGAGCCATGAATGGAGAGTCTGAATACTGAAGGTTAAGATTCCTGATGGGTCATCACCAGGGGATGGATTTACACTTAGGAATACTGAGTCTGTTCCTGGTTGGGAAGGAAGGACAAGTCCCATCGAGTCACCTGTTTAAAGCACTGTGGTTTTCAATAGGAGGTATGCCAGCAGCACCTACTCAGGAAGTGCTCCCTTGGTGTCTGAACTCCAATGACATGAGATGAAACCATCAACATGCTACAGAACAAGCCTTCAGAACAAAAACCACACACACAAAAGGGGGTTTGAATCCTACTGCAAGCAATTTGTGGTTCCAGCAGCGACTCTAGAACCATACTTTAGATGTCAGTAGTCTGAGTAAGACATTTGCAAACAGATCCCACTCTCCTCTCGCCACAAACCACCCAGGATAGGGAGTCCTGTCTGTTCTTCCCTCTCAGATCCCACTTTTTCCTGGCATTCTTTCTGCTGCCCTTGAAGCACTTATTATTGCGACCACACTTCCAGCCATGGAACACTGGATGAGGGTCCCTTCAGACAGAAGATACTGAGCTTGAATCTCCTGCAAGGCACAGCTGGGAGATACAAGTGGCACAGAGCTGCATAAAAGCCTTCATTTAGTGCACAAGAGACCTTATTCTATCAATCAAAAGGAACACAGCACAGGCAGCAGTGGCTGCCTTGAGCAGAAAGCAGGAATGGGGCATCCTGCACAACAGAGCCACTCAGCTCCTCTTGCTGCCAGTGTGGGCCCATGAGAAGAGCCTCAGAAACCTGCCAGAGCTGCAGCAGGATGAGGCTCCCTTTGCAGGACACTGGTGTTAGCCCCTGACCAGCAGGAAGCAGAGGAGGTGATGCAGCTCGCTTCCAAGACCAGGCTGTGTTTAAAGGTCTGGCATGAGACCTAGTCCTAAGATTTAGACTAGGTATTAGGAAGAAGCTGTTCCCTGTGAGGGTGCTGAGGCGCTGGCACAGGGTGCCCAGAGCAGCTGTGGCTGCCCCATCCCTGGCAGTGTTCAAGGCCAGGTTGGACACAGGGGCTTGGAGCATCCTGCTCTAGTGGAAGGTATCCCTGCCAAAGCTGGATGAGCTTTAAGATCCCTTCTGACCCAAACCCTTCTCTCATTGTGTTGAACATCAGCCATGCTTGCAGTCTGTCACTCCTGTTTCAACAATTGACCTGTGATGCTGGAAAAGAATAAGAAAACCCCCAGGAGATGACTGGAGTTTAAGGTCTCCCTTAGAACAGTTTCACAATCCGGCTTTGTTCTCTCCTTCCCATTCCAAACACCACCACCAAATGATGTCTGAAGTGTTCAAATGCATGTTTTTCAGAACAACAGCTCAGATTGGCCATTCTTATGTTGGGATGTTTAAATATGCAGGAAGCTGATGCTGTGCTGTCACACAAACAGGTCTAGAACCACTGAAAAGGGAACCTTTCACAGCCTGCTTTAGGACTTGACAAAACTCCATGGCTTAGCCTAGTTCAACCCTTTTGCAGGCTTCACTTCTTCTCAAGGCACAGAATAACCCCTTTAAATGTGTTGCAGAGCCTGTAAATTCTTTGTATATCCCTGTGGAACCTTGCAAGGACTGCAAACACTGCCCACCAGCCTGCAGGGACAACACAGGTTCACCACGGTCTCAGCATTCCCTGGAGTCCTTTAAGGACCAGGGTTATTGTTAAGACTTGCAATTACCTGCACTAAGAGGCCCATCCATCCATCCATCCATCCATCCATCCATCCATCCATCCATCCCTTCCACAATCTTTTCCTCTCTCCATCCCTTCTTTTATCATAGAAAGGGATTTGGGTTAGATTTGGTTTAATAATATCAAACTCTCCCTATTCCCACTTCTTCTTAACAGCTACTAAACTGGATTATTGTTTTGAGGTCTCTAAGCAGAAGAAAAGCTGAATAGAGACTTGAACCCCCCCTCTGAACCTCACACAAAGCTTGTATTTCACAAGCTGAGGGGCAGCAGAACTGTGTCACAAATGTAATTCCCCTCAAAACTTGTTTCAACCCTTATCTGGGAGGGTTTTGCAAGACAATAACTCTCTTTACACCACTAAAATCATACTTACAGATGGGAAAGAGTGGGATTGAGTTTCCTTAGTGTAGCCTGCCAAACACAGCTAAGGCTGAACTGGAGGTTTTAAAGGGCTAATGTTCACAAGCTTTGGTTTGTTGCCTGCTACAGAGTGAGAGGATAAAATCCATGTCGTTTAATGGACCACACAACACAGACTGGGGCTGCAGAGTCCACACTGTGCGAGGAGCAGCAGTAGAATAAGTTCAACCCCAAAAGTAAGGGCTTTGGGGTGCTTCTCTAAGGTCTGTAATCTAGAATTGCCAGGATGGCCAAATGCCCTTCCTCTTCCCCATGCTGTTTATGTGACAAACCCCAAGTATCTTAAGGCTTTTAAATGGCCATGGGTTTAGCCTTCATCAACAGAACTGGTTTTCCCTGTGTCCATCTGAGAAGTGCCAAGGTTTCTGCAAGCACATCCGAAGGGTGAGCAAAGTAAACTCTGTTGTAGAGGCCTTTTTGCTCCCTCCTTCAATATTTTGGGCCTTATCCAAGTGCATCCTGCCAAAAGTCTCTCCCCCACTGCACTATCATTCCATGAGCTATTTCACACCTCCCATTCCATTCTAACATGGAGCCAAATCCATCCAGACACCGGCAGTGTCCAATGTGTGATAGAATGGAATCTTCCCCTGGACATTAGGAGAGGCCACGAGGTGTCAGGGGTGAAGTATCTCCATGGTAGGAATGATGCTCAGCTGTGCAGTTCATTCCATGCCTTTCCACTCATTGAATCCAGATGCCACAAGTTTCTCAGCTGTGTAAGTATCCGAGAGACAAGGACATAGACTAACACACAAGAGGTGAATCAATGGCTGGGGTAGGGAGGAATTCCAGTGAGCTGGGAAGATTACTTAAAAGAGAATAGAAAACAGGAAAGCAGAAGGTACCAGAACTTCCCAGCAGTTGGACATGGAAGTGCTTCCATCCCTGGAAATGTCCAAGGTCAGGCTGAACATTCAGGGCTTGGAGCAACCTGCTCTAGCTGAAGGTATCCCTCCCTGAGGCAGGAGGTTGGGATTAGATGAGCTTTAAGATCTCTTCCAACCCAAACCATTCCATGATTCTATCGTTCACAGCCTCTGGATCTATTGGACAGCAGCTGCAAAGCATCATCTTCCTCAGCCAAGGCAGGGAATTCACCACACAAATCAAATCTCTGCACTGTGTTCTCGGGCACATCCCTGCAAAGCATCTGAGAGAGGAGGATAACAGAGAAGAATTATCCTGTGTGTTTGTATCACACCAAGTACACTGCTGTAGTGCAGCTTTTGCCAAGCTCCACCTTCAATACAGAGCAGGATGCTTTGCACACACAGTTAGAGGAGAGGAACAAGTACACTTGGAACTCACTGCCTCTCTCTGTGTGTACTAATGCCACTGAGCCAGTACAACCCAATACCCAACAGAAAGACACTTTCCTACCTCAGCAATTCACATGTAGGCAGCAGAGGCGTGCCTTGGCTGTACATTTCCTTTTGGTACCTGAGAAATGTCAGCAGGATCACATAAAGAGCTCTAAAACGACAGGCACTGAAGTGATTCCAGCATAAATTGCTAAGATGGATGCTCAAGAAGTTCTGACATGAATCCCAGAAAGAACTGCTATGCCAAGAGGACCAAACACAGGCATCCCACTTAGCTGAATCCATCCATGCAACATCTCACACGAACAACAATTCAATTCAACATACTAAAATCTGATCACTTGTTATGCAGCATTTGACAAAGTCACTATCTCCATCACAGCAGACAGGGTCCAAAGCAGCAGATTTATCTGCCCAAAGCATTTGGATATGAAAGGCAGTGAAAGAATTCCATGCCAGATGTCTAGAGACATAGATGGAGAATCCCCATCTCCTGGCAGCCAGCAGCCAGTATCTCTAGGCTACTCATGGAGCAGCTCTGCATCTCTGGGCTACTCATCCAGCAGCTCTGCACACACTGAAACAAGGATTCTTTGCTTACAGTCTCCTTTTTCTCCCCTTGATGGTCCTTTGCTTACAATAAGCTCCCTGCAGTCCCACACACAGCATCCTTTGGAGGACCCAAAGCAAGAAGCAGAAACCCACCTCCCCACCACCGAGAAGCATCCCATCAAAACACTGTGCTGCCAAACACACTGTAAACCAAAGTGGGGCTAGAAACCACAGCATTTACCTGACAAGAGATCTGTACAAGGTAGACCAGTTCCTTGGATTCACAGCCATTTCTTGTTACTTCATTCTGTTCCTCCGGGAGCGAAAGCTACACCAAGGGAGAAGGGATGGGGTGGAGAAAGAGAGAAAGACCAGGTCAGTGAGCAGGGATAAGCCAGGCATGTAATAATGCATGAAGCACAACGTTCACATCAACTTGCTCCAAGACATGCTGAGTAGTAGGGAATTGGGATGTGTTTGTGTGTCTGGAGCTGTCAGAGAGAAAGCATCGAGTACTCACGGCTTGCACTGGAATGCCATTGGATTTTGGCATCTCACCTGATGGCTTTAAACTATGGCACAAAAATCAAACCAGCCTAGGAAGGCAGAGTATTGAAGGCAGGGATTAAAGCTCAGAAGTCTGCAAAATCGATTGTTCACTGAATTATCTCTATAAATATTCATGTATCAGATAACAGTGATTTCCCCCCCCCCATTTTATTCATTTTCTATTCAATCTGTTCAGCAGACATTAGGTAACAAACCAGATCTCCTCGTTTCAGCCTTGTCAAGCAATTTACAACAACAGAGAGCTTTATGGCACCATTCATGGCATACACAGTCATTAAATACAACATCAGGATGTGCTTTCATTTCAGAGCAGGGAGGAGAGATTTAACCACCTCATTCCTTACATGCACTGAATGTACCAAGTGCCTTGACTAGTACTACTCCTCGTCCTGCTGCCCCTGCTAGTTTAACATCCTATATGTACAGTTGCTTGTATTCCATCATCTTCTCTGAAAAGTCACCATTAAAAGTGATCAGAAGCAAATTAAGACTTTGCAAAGCAAATAATAAAAGGAAACTCTTTCATAAAACAACTTTTTGGAAGACAAGAGATCATTACCCAGCACAGAGACCCAGGAACTAAAAACTGTATGTGTATATATATATATACATATATATATATATGTGCACGAATATCCATATGAAAAACTCCATTACACACAGAGCAGGATGAGGATCTCAACCTCTCAGCACTCATACAGCCATCACAGCTACCTTTATTCCTTGTGTGATAGACATTAAATGGCAGTGACAGCACTTTGTTAAGCAGAAATGATGCCAGCTTAAAAGCAGAAAGCACAGAGGAAGAGTCCAGGCCTTTTGGGACAAGAGACTTGGTTCTCTTTTGGAAAAGCTGAAGTCTGGAAAAATCACTATTGGCCAAGAGCAAAAGAATCCCAACAAATGGAAGCAGAAGTGTGAGGCAGCTGAAACAACCTGTGAATAGCATCTATGGTGACTGAGCAAAGGGTTAAACTGCATCCTTCAGAGGGATGTGGCTTGATACAGGATCCAAAATGCTCATTTTTCACGTTCTAAACACGTCAAACTTCTTGAGCACAATAAGCACATAGGACACATTAGGTTCAGGAGGTACACTTGTTACTGGAATGCTGTGCTCAGCCAGCACAGGCAGATAGGAGTGACTCATGGTACCCTAAGCTTTTCAGTGGAAGCATTTCATGATATGCAAAGAAAGCCCTAAGGATGCTCCTGTGAGGTTTAACAGGTGCCTGAATAGCACAGAGTGCTGTGTTATGTCAAGCTATCGTTGTGAGTCCCCTCCTTTGCCTTCCTGCACACATCCACAAGGACCAGGTGAGTGTATTAAACTCCAGAGCAGCCAGGCCATTTTCCCTCTACCAGCACATTCACACTGACTGGTAAGAGCTGTACTCCCTACTACAGTGATCTGCCAAAGGATGAGTAACTATAAGAAATCCAATAGAAACAAAGACATTGAGAGCAGGAGGAAGAAGCAATTGGGACCTCATGGTATCACCAGGAAGAGTGAAAGGCAAAATGTACCTTGCTCATACACAATCTTGCCTCCCAGAGCAGAGCTCACCAGCCAAGACTATTGGTCACACACAGGGGCAGGAGTAGGTTACAAGTGCCTCTAGTTCCTGTAGTCTGAGAACAAGCAGCTCATCTCTGGTAAGCCAGCAGATAAAGACAGGATGATTTACTGCTTATTCCTCTTGTAGAGCTAAAGAGCACCAGAGTGAACAGTAGGATAGGTTATGATACAGCACATTCAGAAGGCTTATTCCAAAGCTCAGTGGTTTTACCAGGTGCAATGCTGTGCATTTACCTCCCAGAACTGGGGCTAAGAACAAAACTCACACCCTCATCCCTCCTCTCCAAAGCAGCTTTGGAAGCTCCATTCTGCTCCAAGAACACTCCTGGCATCAAAGCTTGGCAGATCTGTGCTTGGAGCAAAGCAGTGTGTGTTTTAAAGACACATTGGTTTGTCTGGAGCTCCACAAGGCCACTGTGAACCTGCCTGGAAGCCACATGGGACCTGCCACGTTCCCCACACAGAGCCAAAAAGCGAGGGCTGGTGACTGGGGAGGGATTTAATGTGAGCAGAGGTAGGTGCTTCACTTGTCAGGGTGACCACAGGCTTTAAACCAGTCACATCCTTGGGTCCTCCTCTTAGGAACTGCAGGAGCTCTGAAGGATCACTTCAAGGAAAAGCACTACAGGAATCCATTGCCAGCATCAGGATTATTGGTTACTAAACTGAAGTGCCAAATCCTTACCAAGTAAGAGCTGATGCTTTACAAGGTCAGTGGGGTTGTGTCTGCTCCTCCTTGCTCTGCCTCTGACCCTAGATGCTAAATAAGCTCATTTGAATAGCTTTGGCTTTCATTGCCTTGTGTGCTGAGTGATGTTAACTCCGTCATCCAGCCCTCCTGATGACAGGATAATAGGTGAAAAACTGGGGAAGGACAGATTTCATACATCTCTGAACCTTACTTATTTTACCCTCTGCTTCCAACAGTCAGGAACACATGGATATCACTTGCACACATGTATCTGAGTAGTGCAAACACATGTTCTCCTGTGAAACATGTATTCCATGATAAAGTAATCAGGTACATAAAATGAATACAACTCCTCTTTACAGATGAAGAGAAATCTACAAGGATGAATCCTACATGGAATCCTACAAGGATGACAGAGAAGCACTCTTCATCAGAGACTGTAGTGATAGGACAAGGGGTGATGGGTTCAAACTGAAACAGGGGAGATTTAGGTTGGCTCTAAGGCACAAGCTGTTCCCTGTGAGGGTGCTGAGGCACTGGCACAGGGTGCCCAGAGAAGATGTGGCTGCCCCATCCCTGGCAGTGCTCAAGGCCAGGTTGGATGGGGCTTGGAGCACGTTAGGGGGTTGGAACTGGATGATCTTAAGGTCCTTTCCAACCCAAACCATTCTATGATTCTATGAAACTGCAATGCTTCCTGATATTGGTATTATTAGAAGTTTGCTATGAAGTCAGTTAATACAGACCCACTCCTTTCACTTGAAGCCACAACCTGTCCTGCTGTGACATCCCACAACTGGCAGCATCTGGCACAGCATTCCAGGCGGGATGGAGGAACGTGATGGGGCAGACAGTGATGCACCAGCCTCCCTGGCAAGCACGAGCTGCAAGAGGTGTCATCTCCAACACAACACACATCTGTGGAGATCTCCGGGAGAGCAGAGATGGCAAGAATGGTGCAGAAGTCCTCTGCCAGGAGCCTGAAGTCAGTGGAAAGGCTGATGCTTTTCCTGGCAAAGGATGTGTCATTGTTCCAAGGAAACCTGGTAATCCTTCTATGTTTTTCCGAGCTGGAATTTCAGGTTAAAAGCAGCCAGACACATGCAACCGAAAGCTCAAGCACAGCAAAAGCTCATTAAGTTTCCAAACCACTATTACATCTGATGCTTTTCCTCCTGACAGCGTTAGGAGCAAACTTAGTCTCTCCTCTCTTTCTGCACCACCTCCTGCCTCCTCCATGGGAATTTAGGATGTTTGTGCAACTGAGCAAATCAGATGAGGGAATAAAAACCACAGGACAAATGCCACCTTTATGCATCGCTTTGGAATGTATGGATGGGGTGAATAGCATGTCTGGTGGCCAAGAGCAAGAAACACGAGGCTCCTATTTCCCAAATATCCTTGGGATAAATCCTGGAGAAATTAAAAGAGTTAACACTGATCCCACTCAGAGATGCAGAGTTATTATAAGAAACAGCTTTTATTCCCTCTGGCAGCTCCAGTCCCTGATAGCCAATACTTCCCCCTATCTCCTAAATCATGCTGGTGACTCACAAACCACTCCATCTTCATTTAGCTGAGCCCATGACACACAGTCCTCCTGCACTGAGGCACCTTCCTGACCCAGGTTTTGATGTATTTGAGGCTTGGATTTGATGGTGTTTGAAATCCTAGGCTGGCAAACGGTTTCAAGCAGGGAAGCATATTCTAACTCATGACTCTGACACCATCCATGTATTTATCTGGCCTATTTTTCCTTGCTCCAGATTTTTCCAGCTAAATGTACTAATTATCCTCCCACTGGGTTCCCCATCTTTTGCTTTACCCTTTTCATACTGAACTGTGGCTTCAGAGCAGGAAAAGAACATTTCTGACAGAGCAGCTTCTTTACCCAAGCACAAACATGATCCAAATAGTGCAATATGTAGGTGATACATCTGCATAGAAGCATCATAAGGGGGCTGAGAAAAGCCTGGAGAGGGGCTTTGGACAAGGGATGTAGGGACAGGACAATGGGAATGGCTTTAACCTGCCCGAGGGGAGACTGAGCTGAGCTCTTAGGTAGAAGCTCTTCCCTATGAGGGTGCTGAGGCGCTGGCACAGGGTGCCCAGAGAAGCTGTGGCTGCCCCATCCCTGGCAGTGCTCAAGGACAGGTTGGACACAGGGGCTTGGACCTGGATGAGCTTCAAGGTCCCTCCCAACCCAAACCAGTCTATAATATCATTAGGATACTAGGATATTAGGATATTAGGATACTATATTAGGAGGATACTAGTGCCAGAGGCGAATTTAGCTCCTGGCTTCAAGTCTCCTCTTCGCAGACACAAGCCCCAGCAAACCGCAGGTGTACTGGCGAGGCTGGCTTTCCTGCAAGTACAAGCACTAAGTAAATAGGAAAGGTTGTGGGATGTGTATTTTGCCTGTAGTTACTTTCAGAACTATTTTAAGCTTGCAAATCACATGGGACAAGTTTTTCCGATGGAAGCATGATTATTCAGCAGGCAGCATCCCTTCGAGTGAGCTTCACCTTCAAGACTAATAAATCCTACCATAAATATGCACAGCTAGAGAAAAGGGCAGATACTGATCCTGCAGCAGGAGCCCTGAGGTGCTTCAACCACACATAGTTCCGTATGTGCCTCATAGGCACAAGACCAGGTCTCCTTTGGGTTGTTTTATGCTGGTTTCAGTATGGGCTTACAAGGAGGCCATGGACATGTGCTGTGCATCTCAGTATCTATAGGGGGGATTCAAGGCCAAGCAGAGGAATACCCCCAAAAGCCAGTGGAGAGACAAATGCACCACTGGAACGACCACACTTTCAATCCCTGATTGCAGGTTGAGCTGGCAACACAGGCAGCTGATGTATACGCTGCTGGAGTCGGTTCTAATGCTTAAGCCAAGTACATTTGGTGCCTAAGCCTGTTGAGACATAAAATCCCAGAGAGCTGTGTCACGGACACTTCTTCCCCAGATTTTCCTGTATTAAGCTGCAAATGTTTTCTCATGTGGTCTCACCCTTTGATTTCCTCTCAACGTGCAAGAAGATCAATCTTCCTAAGCAATGAAACAGACATCAAAACATCTTCAATGCAGCCATCAGGGACTCCAGGAGGCAAACCCAGTTCTTCGGGGCTGACAACAGGATGCTTGCACAAAGTTCAAGTATCTATTTAAAACAAGGCCCTCCATGTGGCTGCATGCAGAGCGCTGTGTGGGGCACTTCTTCATGGCTGACTGCATCCTGGAACACTCCATAAGCTGGAATTGTCACCTGGATGGAGTTTAGTGGCTTTGACTTTTGTCTTTAAAGCCCTGAGTGAACTGACTGCTAAGAAACTTGCTCACTCCATGTATTCCAGTCCACAGAAATAGTGGCCAGGAGATAAATGAGACCCAAAACATTGCTAGTGAGGCTGAAAACTGCTTTTCACCTTAGCTGGGTGAAACCTGGATTTCCATCTTCCTGTGTCTCCTCTCTCACTTGTAATGGAATTTGGGAAGACATGGGAGAAACACGGAACTACAAGCAGCTTTGTTTCATTCCTGCATGGTTTTAGCTTCCATAATGACCTCTTTCTTCTCCTCTTCTCATGGGGGAAACTACTTCCAGTCTCTGGGGTTTTGGAAGACAGCAATGAAACATGACACTAAGCAGTGGCAAACAGCGTGGACACGGGTGGCTGTACTGCTGCCAGACATACAATGGGGTAATCGGTTACACATGGTGACAACGTGGAAAGTCCCTGCATCCAGTAACTGTGACCACAACTGGGGAATCACTGCCAGAGCAGTGTGAATGGGTGCAGGGAATCATAGTCCTTCCTCAAACTCACCCTTGGTAGCTTAATAGGCCATAGCCAACACCACGTTAAGCAGAGTCCAGGGCTCCAGGGCTACTCTGCCACTAGACGTGTGCTTCAGGGATTAAGAACTAGAAGATGAAGGAAGAGAATCTGTTACTAACTCCATCTATGACTTCTATTACCACCAAGAGGCATATAATAGAATCATACCACAGAATCACAGGTTGTTTGGGTTGGAAAGGCCCTTAAAGCTTGCTCCAAGCCCCATCCAACCTGGCCTTGAACACTGCAAGGGATGGGCAGCCACAGCTTCTCTGGGCACCCTGTGCCTCAGCACCCTCACAGGGAAGGATATATTATCTATATAGCTATCCATTATAGAACATGCATGGGATAAAACAACAAGGAAAAAGCCTGTTTTGCTAGCACACCTACAATGGGAATCAAAACCACAGCTCTTGTGAAGTTCAAGCCCAGCCTGAGAGCCGTGAATGCATCTGGCTTCAGCAAACACAGAGCCTCTATTATGGCATGTTGTTGATGAAATGATTGCACTGAAGCAGTGACCAGCACATCGCCTGCAGCCCCACGTGTCTCCCCATGTCACATGTCTTATTAAGCTGCATAGTGCCTTGTGAGGAGTCTGTCCCCTTGAGCTCCGGAGCGTAGCAAATTGATCCCAATGAATTCCTACCTTTTGGAACACGCAAGGTAACAAAGGGAGAAGCAAGCAGAAAACCTGGCTGCTCACTGAAGTGTGTTGGAAGGAATGAGCATGAGAAGAAAGCCCCAAGTCCAACAGAGAGATCCCAAATAATGAACTTAAATGTCCCAGCTGCTGAAGTTGGTGTGTGAGAAGCAAACTGCAGTGCTCTGAGAGCAGCTGGTCCTGGGTACTCTGCTCAGCCAAACACATCAATATAGGACCAATAAAGGTCTCAGTTGCTTTAGCTTATGGCAAATCTCAAGCTCAGATCTTTGCATCACCAGTAACATTAACCAAGAACTCAAATGAACTCAATGAAGCCAACAGAGGGGGAAAAAAGGATGTAAAGAGATGCCCCTTGCCCACAAATCTGGGGGCAGGGGGTAAAAGTCACAGTGGGCCAAATGAAAAGCAATGAGCACAGATAGGCAGGAAATGGGAAGCGGATGAAAGTCCAACTCTCCTGCACAAAAGAAGCGGAGAGCTGAGCCAGCACAAAGGGAGAAGTTAGGACGCATCCTACAAGCTCACAGTGATTTACTATTCCCAAATGAAGGAGCAATGGCAACCCTCAGAAGCATTTTGTAGGGGTCTCCGAGATGCTTTGTACTGGTTTGCACTGCTAACTGAGGGCTTGGAGCGGCACTGAGCTGCCTGCAGCAGGAATTCCATAGGCAGGCACAGGGACAAAGTCATTCCTAGAAAGCCCAGAAGCTGCTTTTGTCTGGTTAACACCTCACTGGCTACAGATGGAAAAATCCTTGTCTGTCCTTGTGTATTTTCCTATGGTTCCTGTCAATATGGCATCAAAGGTGAGTACTGTGTGCCCCTGCACCTGAAGAAGGAGTTATTCCAGTCTATGAGTCACACACATACATACCTGCCTCAAAAAGAAATACGGAATGAAGGGTCACAAAGTCAAATACACACTCCCCTTACCAACATTTCATATTCCAGCCATGGTTTTAAAATGAAGATGCAGGAAAGATCAAAGAAAATGAAGTAAATTCCAAAATCTCCTTATTGAAAATAGAAGCCTTTACTAATCTCACCCTTAGCACAGAGGGAGCGTTGTAGGTATTACCAGCAACAGTTTGGAACACATCTAGCACCCTAAAATGGGATCTATTCCTTCTTTTACTGGCCCTCATGAATTAGTAGAAGACACACTGATAACACACAGAAAGACACAGAAAACCGTGTATCTCAAGAGCCAAAGAAGGAAATCATTCCTGGGATGTTCCCAGCCCCATTCCCACTTAATTCCGGGTACCTCAGAAACAGGGATCTTCCCAGAGGCCTCGGGAAGGAGAGCCACAGTTTGCATTGTGCTGAGCTTTCAAATCTGTAATGGGAGACAGCCTGCACAGAATGCCATAAACTCCCCCTGGAAACTGCAGCGGATCCAGTGCCTGTAAAACCGCCTTCGGAATGGTCCCTTCCTGCCACATTAGCGCTCAGCACCATCCTTCCTGCTGGTTTGCTGCTAGCATCACGCTTAGAGAGTGCCGGTAGCAGAAAGGATCTTCTCTCAAGCACAGAGGATCTCTGCAAGGCTGTGCATGCTACTTACCCCTGCTACAACGATCTATTCTTCCCATGGATGGATCCCTAGCCAAGGCCTAACGGTTCCAGGTCCCTCCGTAGCTTCCCAGCAGCTGAGCACAAAAACCTTCCAGGCATCAGCTCCGAAAGGCAGGAACTCCAGGCTGGAAGAACCAAATCAAACTCCCCACATTCGCTTCCCTGGCTCCCTTCTCTTCCCAGTGCTGCTGCTTCTTCAGTGCCTATGAATAGCATTGGAGATGTGCCTCCGCAGCCCCGATCTCCGCTTCCACGCTGCCCATTCCATGCTCAGTCTGCACTGGGGAGCAAGCTGCGCTGTTCCTGTCTCTCGCCTTGGAAAGGTCCCACAAGACAGCCGTGGAGTTTAACAAGAGCCAAGAGCAACAGAGAGGGAGGGAATGCAGGCAGGGGCTGTGTTGAGGCAGAGAAAGCTGCTGCTGCAGCTCAAAGGGAAAGAAAACAAATGACAGCAAACTGCCATCACATGCCTGAAGCCCAGCACGGCTCCAGCCAAGCCGATTCCTCCTTCCTCGTCCTTTCCCACTGGGATCACGGAGCTAAAGCTCCATGAAATTCCTCTGCAGTCCCCCGTGCAGATCGATGCAGGATGCGTGCCCTAGCGCATAGGTACAAGGGTTCTCTGTTCCCTGTACATATTCCCTAAGGAAAACAAGCATTTTGATGGTGAAAAGTCTGCTGTCGAAATGCCCCTTGCTCAGTTAAGAGCCTGAGCACATTTGCTTCTCTGGGGGTCCTGTACTATCACTATGGAACAAATGGTCCTGGGGCACGTGCAGAATCGAAGTTGGCAGATCATTATTCCCTGGCAGGACTTTCCCATTCAGCTCCTGAGCACAGTGACCACTAACAGGGGGATCATTCCTTACCTCCAGCCCCAGAATTTAGGGTCAACTGTAAGCATGCCTTGTCATTTAACCATGCAAAGACCCACAAGTTCTGAAGACCACCATGCTTTGGAACACTGCTGCTGCAGCTACCTAGGCCATAATATCAAGCTCTGATCATTTCTATTCACAAAGAGGCACTTAAAGAGTTCCTGACCATGGAATTGGTCCTAGCTACAGCCAGCCTGCCCTCCCCAGGCAGTAATTCCACCCTGAAGGAAGGGAATGCAGTCAGCTCCCTCTCCTCACATCTCTCTTCCTGAATTCAAAGGTTAAAATGGGAAGTTGCACGTTTTTCCTATTTATTTCCCTAACAAGTGGAGTGGAAGATGTGGCAAGGTGAGAGTTTTCAAGTCCATCCCATGTACATCATACAGGGACATACACTTCTATCACACTGATGGAACTGATTTCCTCATCAACTGATCTCTCCCCTCTTCAAAGCTTCTTTTTGTTCTTCCAGAAAACAGGAAAATACCCCAGGGAATCTGTGATGCTCAAGCCAAGCTGCTTCAAAACTGCAATCTAACCCTGTTGTGAAGAAACTCAAGCTCCTTCCCCATCCCATACACTGCTTCTCCCAAACCTTGGAAAACTGCTTTCCATCAAAGTGTCTTAACTGTCACACTGGGAAACGTATTAAACAGTGCCACCGGCTGCTGTGTTTTCTGGGATGAGAACTTGGGAAAGTTTATAGGATTGCTTCTCGTACACCAAAGTAAATGGGTCTACAGGGGGTTGTAATGGCCCAGAGAAAACAATAGGGAATGAAGGAAGTCAGTGCCTTCAAATTACACAGCCTACGCCTCAGGAGCAGCCTGTAATCAGTGAGTAGCAGCTTCCAAGCTCTCTGTTAACCACTCCTGTACCTGGTCTTGTTTGATAACATTAGAAAGCAGCTCCTGATGCAGTATTGGTGCTGCTATTGATGGGCAGACTGGCCTGTTGTTGGCACAAAGAGATGCTAGAAAGTGACAATGAAGGAAATCACTTCTGAGGATGGAAGCATACTTCCTAAGGCAAAGAGAACTCAGCCTGCCCTCAGTGCCATGGGTTAGTGGTGGTCTTGGCAGGGCTGGGGAATGGTTGGAATCAATGATCTTAAAGGTCTTTTCCAATGCAGTTGCTTCTATGATTTCCTTATAAGAGGGAAAAGAAACACCAGCAAATAAATGGAGAAGTTCTTATTCTCTCAACTGACAAATCACATTTGAACCAGCTACAGTTGTAACCCCTCTCTAAATTGACCTTATTAAATGAAACCATTGCTCACATCCTTACATCAGCAACACTCAGCCCTGGTTCCCTTCAAATCCTGAATCAATGCAGCAGCATTTCACACAGTGTGTTTTGAATGGTGAGTATTGCTGCTCAAACAAAACAGGCTCAACTACAGCTTAGGTGTAGAGACACCTCGAGAGGAGCTCTGATGTCAATACATCCTACAACCTACCTGGGATGCTGAAGATCTGCATCCAGAAGCATGCAGAGCCCTACACCACGTAGCCACAACTGCCCTTGTCCCCTCCTAACCCTTTGAACACATTACTGACTATGCTGACACTTCTGCTCCCACCACAGATGGAGCTGGAGATCTATGCAGTCTGCAGGGTTATAAACAGGGTTTCAAATGGACTTCACAGCACCAGAAATGGTGCTTCTAAGAAAACTACTTCTTTCTTACTGCACCAACCTGCCTCAGCTCTTCCCTAGAGGAATCCTCCTTCTCATTCCACCAAACCTGACCCCAAACAGCATCAAACCCCACAAGTTTCCCAGGAACCCAAATCCAGTTGCTCTGCTGAGCAACAGAATTGGCCCCAAGTGTGTTTTTCCAGAGGCAAAACTCTTACTACCACCTGCAGCACAATCACCATCTGATCTCCCCCTCGCCCCACTGAGCTCAATGAAAGAGTTACCTACACAGTCTCTCTGGCTGCCAACCAAACTTTGCTTCCAGTATGAATTCCCATAGAATTCCGATGCCTACCATTACAGAACCAGCAGCCTGTCTCCAAAGGAAACCCCCTTTAGTCACTAGTAAATTGACCCTGGTGAATATAATAGCAGCCATTTGGACACAGGCATTTTGAGGTACACAGAATAACACACATAACACTCCACAGGCTACGCTCCCAATGGGAGAAGTAAATATCTTCCACATTACTGTTCACAGCAAAGCTAATTCAATGTAATGATGGGTTGCAATAGCCACGTTGGGTGTTTCTGAAATGCTGTAACTGCTGGGGGGGTCGGATCGGATGCTGGCACGTTGGCTCCATGCCCCTGACCTTTCCATCTCTCTCCCAAGTCATACAATTCACAACGTGGAGCGTTTCAAACTGTACAAATGGCTCCAGCTGAATGCGTTGTTGTTGTTTGGGTCTGTGTTGGTTAACACATGTAAATCAAGGCAGCTGGTGTTACCTCTCTCTCCTTCCATTTCACACCCCATTAGTCTGATTGCACAATGAACTGAAGCCCAAATGAGAATATGCAGAAATGAGTCCTCCCTGGCAGCCTTTGCCAGGCTGGGGTCTACTCACCACCTGCAGAGACACAGCCCTGCTCCTGGCAGCAGTGAGACACTGGGTACCACACACTGATACCAAGCATCACCTTTCAGAACTAGAGAGGGAAGGATTGCTCTTGTCCTACTAGCAGGGAAAACTATACCCTTCCATGTGCGGAACTGAGACCGAAGTCCACACAGTGTGAGTGATGGAGTAATGCTGCTCCTGCCCCAAATCTATTAGACAACAGGTCTGAAGCACAGCAAAGTCAATTCAAATGGCCTCTGATTTAGTAAGGTGATTCCTAGCTCTGTTTCATACAGTAGCACAACAGTAACAGACCAGATGGACATGATGCAAACCGCAGAAGAGAAAAGCTGGAAGTTCACAGAATCCCAGACTGGCTTGGGATGGAAGGAACCTTAAAGCTCATCTAGTTCCAACCCCTGCCATGGCAGGGACACCTTCCACTGGAGCAGGTTCCTCCAAGCCTCAGGTCCAACCTGGCCTTGAACACTTACAACGTTATCAGAACCATCTCCATTGAAAGATGCGGCTGTTTGATGCACAGGGAGTTGGATGCACAAGGAAGATGTCCAGAGGTTTGGAAGCCCATTGCACACTAGGTGGCATTGCACTACAAATTATCACAGGGATTAAGCACGGATTGGGGTTCCTGGGTAAAACACCACCAGAAATCCCTTCCTGGCCCTCCTGAAGGCCAGGTGCCCAGCACCACTGCCTGAATACTTAGTGTCAACACAATGGAGATGGCTCTGGAAGAGGAACCAGCCCCTCGGTGGCTACAGGCAAAAACAAAGAGGCAGTTCAATGAAATTGTTGTTTATTTATCTATGGGCTTATTTAAAAGGAAAGTGCCTTTGCCACCAAACAAAGTGTCCTTTCTTCCACTGTGTGCCCCTGGACAGAACAGGATTCTTACTCTGGCTGTTGCCATTAAACACACACAAGTGCAATGTCCCCCCTCAGCCTGCAGAAGGAACCTTTTCATAGCTGGTGCTCACACAGAAAAGCCACTCCAAAGAGATTGCTTCAAGTTTTCAGCCATCATTTTTACACAGGTTTGTTCTACAGGATGAACCTATAATATATTTGTAATTCCATCGTGTCAGGTGTTGTTTAAGCTTATTGAAAAATGCATTCAACCATACCAAAAAAAGGACCAAGCCAATGAATATGAAGTATTTTGTAGCTTTGTGAGATAAGAGGGACCTGGAGCTCCTGGAGCGAGGGCAGAGAAGGCCATGGAGATGCTGTGAGGGCTGGAGCAGCTCTGCTCTGGAGCCAGGCTGAGAGAGCTGGGCTGGGGCAGCCTGGACAAGAGAAGGGGAGACCTGAGAGCAGCTCCAGTGCCTAAAGGGGCTGCAGAAAACCTGGAGAGGGGCTTGGGACAAGGGATGTAGGGACAGGATAAGGGGAATGGCTTGAACCTGCCCGAGGGGAGACTGAGCTGAGCTCTTAGGCAGAAGCTGTTCCCTGTGAGGGTGCTGAGGCGCTGGCACAGGGTGCCCAGAGAAGCTGTGGCTGCCCCATCCCTGGCAGTGCTCAAGGCCAGGTTGGACACAGGGGCTTGGAGCAGCTGCTCCAGTGGAAGGGGTCCCTGCCCGTGGCCATGGAGCTGGATGAGCTTTAAGGTCCCGTCCAACCCAAACCAGGCCGGGATTCCATGATTCTCTATAGATACTTTCAACCTTCCGCATACAGCATCTCATAAAACTGCTGACTTTCAAGCAGAGCACATTAACATCACCACGTGAGTTACAACTGCCTTTTCTTCTCTGAGCTCCAGAATCCATTCAGTTTGTGGGAGGTCAGTGACAGTTTTAGTCACAGTCTACTTTCCCATTTGCTTGAAACAAGCATATTATTCCCGTGAGAGAACTGAAAACTGACACTCCTGTCATTCCAGGCTATTATTCTCTTACTCACTCACTGTTTCTTTCTTCTCCCCCACTAAATCAATATTATCTTTTTTGTCCACACTGAGAAGAATCAAAATCCCTGGCAAAAAATGTCTTATATGTATCTGAAATACCAGCAGGAGCTGCAAGAGGGGAGAAAGAACACCCAAACCCTCCCAGACACCATGCTTTTGATGGGGGGAGAGTACTGTGGTGATGAGAAGCTTAATGTGCTTAAGGTAAGTCATTGAGCCTGTCTCACTGCCACGTTTTCAAAGCACCTTTCCTTACCCAAGAGTGCAGGTAGGTTTCTGCTATGACTTCTCACCTTCATCTCACCTCAAGAGAGGTGTTTGTGTTGCTTCGAATGCACAGGCCAAAGCGAGAACTGTGCTCTGTAACATACCCTATCCTGCAGTTAGAGAGAACCAGTAACAAGGAACCAACATCCCCAGGGCAGAAAGGAAGCAAACAAACCTTACCAATGCCCACAAGGGAAAAGCAAACGTACCCTGAAGAGCCTTGAAGTCAGTAGCTTGGCTGTGCTGTAGCTGCAGGTGCAGGACATGAATGACTCTGGAATCCCATTAGAAAGTGCACCTCCTGGTTTCATCTTACCCATGGGTGATGCACAACCTCCTTTCCACAGACCCATCTGCCCAGTAATTCCACAGGCTCTGGAGAGCATTCCAGTGCATCCTGATGTGCTGATTTCAGACTGGTCATTGTTACCTTCCCGGAGCACTGCAAACCCAGCCTTCACCCCATGCTCCCATCACCTTTTACCCATCACCAAGTACAGAGGGATCCATACTCTTCAGCCTACTGCAGGCGTGCAGCTCCCTTGTAGGCTCAGGTGAAGAGAATGAGCTCAACAAGATGACAAAGTCTCCCTTTGCAAATGATAAAGTAGACTTCATCAATAAGAATACATCATACTAACCCAGCGTGCACAGGCATACACTTGCACTGCAAGGCTGGTCTGCAGAGTCCTCAAAAGCCTTACACAGCAGCAGATAAGGAGCCACCATCAGAACTGCTGAAAAAGCTTCAGCAAGGGACTGTAAGCAACAGCAAACAAGCTTCGCACATCACATACATGCAAAGCACATCTTCCCAAGCAAGAACTTGCAGGACTAAGCTCAAGAGAGAAACAAGGGGCTGGGGAAATCAGCATTCCTGAGAGCTCCTTCCCCAGGATGATTTCTTGCCTGGCTAAACACCAACTCCTCTTGCTGACAAGAGGAGCAGCGAATGAAGGCAAATAATCTCCCCTTAGCTGGCAGGAGGAAGTGATAAAAGCCAAGGGGAAGCGCAGTCCATTTCCTGCCATGACCCCAGAAGTGGGAAAGATCAACAGGCACTCATCTTCCCAAATCAGGCTGTGGGAAACGCTAAGTGCTGCATTCCATTCTACCCTTTCCATAAAGGGTACCCTCCCCACTTTTCCATTAAGGTTAGGCTAGGACTAAACTGACCACTGCAAGCATCTGAGTGTCACACAGGACTCCCAGTGCTCTCTAAAGCCTATGGCCTTTAGCTCCTTGCTCATTACCTTGCCCTGGGGGAAGGCAAAGCCCCACTTTGTGCATGCACAAGTACGTTTGTTTGGCAGCTTGCCTGTAGCCCCTTTAGGCACTGGAGCTGCTCTAAGGTCTCCCCTTCAGGAGCCTTCTCTTGTCCAGGCTGCCCCAGTCCAGAGCAGAGCTGCTCCAGATCTCACAGCATCTCCATGGCTTCCTCTGGCCTCACTCCAACAGCTCCCAAAGCCAAACCAGTCAGGAACATAGGTTTTGCAAGATCACATCTATAGGTTCTATCCTATCCAAGCTTCCTCACCAGGAAACGAATTAAGATGCTTGTAACTGCAGGCCAAAGGTACACACACACCACGGGAAAGCAAAGGTCATGTTAACAACGTGGTTTACTACACACAGAAACACAGAGGTTTTCATCCCTTTTCAAACTACCAAACACCAGTGAGGTAAGGGATTATTTTTCTGGAGCCTATGGACTCTTTGACATACATTTTAATTACACATGTCATACATCTCCCTGCTTTTTCCAGGCCGTTAATCCTCAGGGAAGGAACATTTCCCAACACAAGTCCCTAATTAAAACAACTTTAGTACATCACTGTCACACGTTGCTAAAGGTGATGGACAACGGTGGCCAGCAGCAGGCCAATGCCAAAGTTAAAGCTGGGTTTGCCATCAGACAGCCCCTATGCACTCAAGACCCACAAACAAGTTTGCTGTGTGTTGAGAAGACAGAAAGCAGAAATACTTGTTCAATGGAGTAACAAGTAGAATCTCATTTGCTTTAATGATGATTTGGGGGTTAGAGGCTGCCCTTCTGTTTATACACCTCAATGATGAACATACCTGGAATGACAGAGCTAGTGCAGAGCCTTTCCTTCCCGTGACAGGCAATTCAAGAACCCTTCAGCTGAGTAATGTCAGCAAATCACCTTTTACTTTATAATGCAAGATAAACATGGAGCAGTTATTGATTTCAGTAACTGTCAGCCATAGAATCCCAGCCTGGTTTGGGCTGGAAAGGGACCTTAAACCTCAGCCAGTCCAGTCCCTGCCATGGACACAGACACCTTCCACTAGAGCAGCTTGCTCCAAGCCCCATCCAACCTGGCCTTCAACGCTGCCCCATTAAAGCTGGATCACTTCAAGGCTGCCACTGCTCTGTACAGCAAGCAACAAGTGCAAGCAAGGAGTAAATGTGTGAGAGGCAACCATAAAGCTCCATGAGAGATCCTCCATCCACTTGAAGTTACTCTTCCACTGGATTTCTCTCCCCCTTCCCAGGAAGAAAACCAAGCCTGGAACGTCACAGGTCTGACCTTGCTCCAGGGAGGAATTTTTCTGGAGTTCATGGCAAAGCTGGATGCAAGAGCAGGAAAAGGAAGAATCCACAAACTGAGATGAACTTACTTGAATATTTTCCTAACCTTTTTTGGCATCAGGAAGCTTGACCTAGAGACTCTTAATCTTGGCAGGAGACTGTGCCAGTTCTCAGGGAATTGTGGCTGGAATTATTGATTGAAGCAGTTTCCACCTACACTACAAATACAGTTGGGTTGATATACCCATGTCCTTAAGGCAGCCCCTGCAACATCTCCCCCTGCCCCTGTAGAAGGCAATAGTAAAGAAACCATATGGAAAAGACAGGGAACAGGGGGGAGGTATCCACCTAAAGAAGAGGAACAGGACATAGCAGAACACATCAAAGCCTGGTCTAGTGGAAGGTGGAACTGGATGAGCTTTAAGGTCCCTTCCAACCAAAACCACTCTGGGATTCTATGATGTTTTCCTGTTAGAACACTTTGCAAAGGACTTTCTTGAAGACATGGAGCTGCTCATGACTGCTGGGACACTGAGAGCCACTGTGCCCACAGAGGAGCTGTGGAATGAAGAAACCCTCCTACACTGAAGGCAGCGAGCAGCCTTGCTTTGAAATGACTGCAGGATAGGGTTCGACCTAAGCTGCCCGACTTCACACAGAGACCAGCAGCATCCCTCTATTCCTGCTCTATCCAGTTATCTGTGGAGAGAAACTGCTCTTAGCTGTGGCAGAAGCATCTTAAACCAGCCCAGCTCACTCCTGAGGAGGGCATCTGGTCAGGCTTTACCACCTGTCTGTGTTTCCTTTGCAATCCACCTCAGGAAAAGGAGTGTGTAACTAACAGAGACGCCTTCCCAAGCACGTTTCCCCTCTGCACCACTTCCCTGCAATGGTATTCAATAAAAAGGCAAACCAAAAGAAGACGACCCTGAGAAATCCCTTCTCAACAGGCTTTGCTGGCAGAAGGCACAAGGAGAACCGAGCTGCTCTTCACTCTGAAGATGCAACAGAAGTGACAGGCAGGAACCGGAGCACCCATTGCAAGGCAGAGCATCATCTTGGCTGGAAAGCTGCAGCTTGCCAAAGGCATTCAGCAGCAATAGTGCTGAGCTGGGAACAGGAATTCCTGGCAGCATTCCTGGCAGCCGATGCCTCCGCAGGCGGAAGTGATTCTGGAGCAAATACTTCCTTTCCGGCTGATAACAGGCTCCTACCACTTGCAATGCCAAAGTTTAACTGATAAGGAAAGCGAAAGGATCTTCCATGCCCTGTAATTCAATCCTGTTCCAATGGGGTTATTTTTAGAAGGCAGTTACACAGAGAGACCAGAGACCTGTTGTCTGAAGGGGTTGAATCCATGACCGGAATGGCGCTGGAATGCCTGACAGCACTTTGCCTTTAGCAGTATGGTTTTCAGGCAGCAAGGAATACCACCTGGGAAGCAGGGAGCTGATCTGTTCTCCATAGTCTATTACTCAAACTTACTCCATTGAAGCTGAAGTCTTAATTCTTTCAAGGGCAGAACAAAGAACTGCTGGCAGGAAGTACAGGGGTTACACAATACCCAATCTCTGTTTCTCCTGTTAACATGAATGGCACACAGCACTAAGGAAAATACAATCCCATTTGCACCACGCTGGGGGGACAATCATTCCACTCTATGCAACTTAGGGACACAGGGAGGTGTTGAAATAGTTCCATGCCTACATATTAACAAGGCCTAAAGCTCGCTGATGAAAGGCAGTGGAACTACATGGCACAAACACTGCACTGAGATACCCAAAATCCATGTGAATGAGCTCACCTCAACAGCTCTACAGACAGACAGACAGACAGAAAGAAAGAAAGAAAGAAAGAGAAAGAAAAGAAAGAACTCCAACCCAAATCCTGCCAGGAAGATGCTGTTGTTGTACATCAGCTTCATGCTGGAACAACTCAGGCCCCTGAGAAGGCAACTCTGAGACCCAAAAATTGTGCTTAATTTAATAAGCTGCCTTAGAAACTCATGATGAACTTATTTTATATTAGGATGTCTTAGGCACTCATGAAGTTAAATGCGTCATGAGCCTTTGTGCGTTAACGTAAGAGCTGGTAGAGATACTGAGGACTTCCAATTCCAAACCTCAGTGCTTTGTGTATTAATGAATTGACTTTTGATGTTCCAGAGAGGGAAAGGCATCACTGACAGGTTCTACCTAAGCCCTGTGTCAAGGCAGCAGAGCTCAGAGGGAAGGAAAGCAACAGAACTGACCTAACCGATGCTGAGTGATCCCAATCCAGCCACGGCCTCACACAGAATCAACCAGGTAGGGAAAGGCCTTTAAGATCATCAAGGCATGATGTTTGGGAGACCCAGATCACAGTGAAGCTCAACCACAGTTCTGCTCCTTGTAATGGGATTCTTACACATTAATCCACTGCCAGAGAAATCTATTATGCAGACAGTGATTTTTCATTGTAAGATTAAAAATCAATGACATAGCCTTAAAAACTCAATGCAGTCAGAAATTGAAGGTATTTCAGCAAAACAGCAGTGAATTTCAGGCACTGATGCAATCTGCAAAGCCTCTCCTGTAACTACAGCTTGGACATCAACTACCCGTGCATGGGAAACCAGCCATTTCCTGCCTATGCAACACGTGTCTCACTGGCCAGAAGCAAACACGGTTAAAGCACATAGAAAGCATCCCTCAAAGCACCCAGGTTTGTTAGCACGGTGCTAGGGTAAGAAGAGAACAAATCCTATTTCACACATGTCAGAAAGCTAATTTCGAATGAGCTCATGAGGTGAGGAGCCAGGATATTAATACCGCTTGCGCCATGAGCCCATCTTCGAAGTGACATCAACAGTTACAAAACAAGCTGAAATCCAGCCAGGCTCTTAACAGGCAGCATTACACAATACCTGCTAATGCTGCACTGCAACTCTGCACAGTTTGAACACTGAAGAGAGTTTGAAAGGAGTTTCCACCCACCAGCCCTCAGATGCAACTTGGCAGCTCACTATTAGGTGCCAAGCTGTCACTTACAAGTCACTTCAGCCTACTGCTATTCTCTGGTTCCCTTCTTAGCACCAAGGAGCCACCAATGAATGCCTTCTGATTCACATATATGAGCCCCAGATGAACCTATTTTGGAACCTGTAGACTAATACTGCTGTTGTATTAATAGCTTGCATTTATTAACACTGCTCTGCTACTAAGGAAATACTGTAAAGTCCTACAGCTCTTGGATTTCAGGAGCAAAGCTCTGTTCTTAGGATATTTTTATGGATATCAGATGGTCATTACAGAAACCTTGCTTGGAAAAAGAAAGGGACAAGAGGCACAGAGCCAGTACTCAGAGCCTCATTCACCTTATCTAAGCACATGCTTTGCTTTAGGTACCTAAACAGTGAAGTGTATATGATTTTTCAGAGGTAGGAGTGGTGGAAACAGAACATGGATCCCTCCTCCTCAACCACACTTTGCCTTTAAAATGCTTCAATCCTGGTGCCATGCAAGAGTTGTGATCTCTGTAGCTTGCTTGTATCTCTGAATGATGGAAAGGAAAACTCATGATGCAAGAGAGATCTGCATGGACACAGATACCTGCTTGACACCTACTCCAACAGCAAACTTCTTTCCAAGATGACTGAAAAAGTCATGGTGCCAAAGCAGAAAACTCCCAGGAGACCAAAGCCAGGGGCACAAAGCAGCCAACCTATTCCCATACACTGCAAATGAAGAAACAGAGTTTTGCTCCAGAAAACTGAGGACTGCTCCTGTTTGTGTCAGCATCTCCCAGAGGCTTCCTGAGAACTGAGCTCTTACGCTGGTGTCATCTTCATTTTGCCTCAGTTGCTTTGCCTGTGTGTGGATGTGTCTGCCCACCTGTGCTCCATAGAATGGACCTACTTAGAATGGACCTACTTAGAGCCACTAAATGTGAACAACAGTAGATACAACCCCTGACTAGGACCCAAACTCCTTCTCAGTTGGAATTTCATAGACAGAAAGATCAGATGTGTAACTCTGCTTGCAGAGCTGTCGAGTAAAGAAACATGAAAGGCTGTAAATAACTCACTCTCTAGTCCAGGAAATGCTTTACAAATGCAAAGGTTGTAACCTCTGTTGGGCTCCAAGGCTGGCAGATGCTGGAGGCATCCCTGCTTCCCTAAGCACAGAGCAAGATGTGCCCTGTTCAGGAGGAACCAGCTGTGATTCTCAGTTCTCAGCCTTCCCCATTACTGCCCAGCAAAAAATGCTTCTGATGGATGGATCCCATTTCCAGAAGTGCAACTCAAGCTGACTAACAACTGGATTCTGCTGCACAACCCAGAGCCAAGAAAACATGAAGAGAAGGGATAAAATGGAATGATTTCTATTCACATAAATACAACCACACAACTGGTTAAAGACACACACACAAAATCATGCATGCAGTTATGGACATGATTCCACCATGAGTGTTTGATGCAGTGACCTCAGTCAAATCCAGTGGAAATAACACCACTCCATCCTCAAAGGGGTGGCAACACGTGCACATGCTGGCCCAGTACATGGAAGCAAGTCCAAAGCAAGAGACCCTATTGCTTTAACTTCTCATCACTAAACAATAAGCTAAACCAACCTTAGTGGAGGTCCCTCCTCTGCCTAACCCAGCAGGTTAGTTGGCAGCCAAACCCAGGGATGTTTTGTATACAAAAGAAACCAGAAACTCACCTGGATGTTGCCGAAATCCACGTTTTCATAATGGAAATGTGCACATTCAGCCATCTTCGGGAAGTGACCCTTTGTAAAGGATAACCTGAAGCACATCAAAAGCGCCCCATCAGAGAGATGCAAACCAAGCATCAAGTACCATTCCAAAATGCAGTTACTAATAGAAAATAACACTTCCCACTTTCTCATCCAAAAGCCAAGGGAACAGAGGGATTTGTTGATGTGATGCACCAAAAGAGTGGAGAAAGGAATCGAGTGAGAAAGGAAAACTAAAGTGCAAAGTGGCTTTTACCACGGCATCCTTAAAGCACTGTGTGGCAGCTCATCTACACCAAAGCCCACATCTTGAAGGACAGGCACAGGGACAAGCTGCTCTATCTTTACAAAAGCTTTTGTGCAGTGCAAATACACAGCCTTACACGAGACACATAGGAAAGTAGAGCTTTACCTGTGAAAGGCATCACAGCCCATCAGTCCCGGGTTGATGTATCTGAGGGTGCAGAACAAACGCTATTTATCCTTTGCCTTTTTCAAATTCCAAAGTGAGCCATGATTATTTCCAAGTGTCTCCATTTACAATGAGGGCTGACGGGGAGATCCTCTGGCTCTGCAACATGCTCTCCCTTCTGCTGCAGCTATTATAGACTCCTATAGATATTGCTGGTGGTGAGCCAATGAGATTGTCATTATCTAGCTCTCTCTTCCCACGGGAATATAAGTGGGAAGTGAGATGCAGCAGCTGGCTGCTCAGCACTAGAACAAAGAGCCATTTCCCTTACAGCATCAGAGAGGTGAGCTGAAGGCACAGAGCAATCGATGCTGGGGAGCTGTGGTCCTCCAGTCAGCATTCATAGCAAAGCCATATTGATTGCTGCTGGTCCCCTTCGCACGTTAGAGGTTTGCAACCTTAGCTGCAAGCAGAATCAATTGCTTTATATTCTCTGGGGGAGAATGAGACAGAAGGACAGTGCGAGACCATGGAAAAATAAATCTGGGGAGATCAGAGAAGAAAAAATACCCCTAAAACTGTGCAAACCCCATTCAGATGAAGATGTACAGGGCCGAATGCAAAGAAAGGAAAAGCGAAAACGTATATCCAGGCCACCCGTTTGTCCTGGTTTAGCTTTCCAGAGCATGGGAAGAGAGGGAAGATTCTCTCACTGACACATTGCCTGGGACCCTCTTTAGGGTCTTTTAATGTGTATTTATCAGTTTCAGGAAGAAAATGTGTAAGTTCAAAACTCTAAGAAGCTTTGCTTCTATGGCCACAAACAGGGGAGAGAGCCACCAAAGCCTCTCACATCCCCACATTTAGACTCCATCAGCTCTAATTTACTTGGTGTCACACAGATCTTGGTGGCTCTGATGAAGATACCATCCCAAACCATTCCCGAATGCCCTCGTTGGGATATAACGAAGAGAAGCCAAGCAAGGACAGGAAAATCAAAGGACACACTCTTACTTTTTCACATTCTTCACTTTCATGCTGGCTGTGCTGCCGCAGGTCCGGAGCGCCAGCTCCCCTGGAATGTCGGGAATATCCGCGCCTCTTGCCTGCAAAACAGGAGGAAAAACAAGGAGCTTCAAATCTGCTTGCATGCTATGGCCTGCTGCCTGCTAAGCCTGTGTTGTTACATATCTCTGCATACACAGCTAAAACCTATCTGCTACAAGCTGTACTTCTGCCCTTTGAAAGAGGAAAAGGGAACCTCAGGATTAGGATCTAGCAGGGGATCATCTCTTCCTGCACCCTGCTGCAGACCCTTCCCAGTTCCTAGTAATAACTGCAAGTGCCAGGATTTCATTCATTGCCACTGCTGGTGTCTAAAGAGGTTTTCAGAGGTAGGAGTCAGACATCCATCCCTAAACTGCATCCTCAGACTCCTCATGGAGTACTTGCTTTTCCAAGCACTTGGATTCAGGCAGAGGCACTGGAAGAAGCTGGAGAGCTCACACACTGGGAAATCACTTTAATGGCAGAGCTGCTTAGATGTGGGAGGTGAACATTTCAAGGAGGTGTTTGAAGCTGTTGGTGCAAGTGCATATTAAAGTTCCTTAATCACTGAAATTGGTTGACTTTCAGGAGGACAGAACTGCAAACTCCTCAATTGTTCTGTCCTGCTTCCCCATCCTCTCCCTCCCTCCTCCAGCTGCATTCACCATCCCAGAGGCTCTGAAACATTGGTGTTCCTGCTGTGCTGGACCAGGCTCTAGAGGAACCAAGGGGGTTAGGTGAGGCTTTTATGAAGAGAGCAGTGATCAAATGGGAGGAGAAAAACACGGTCCCTGATGTTGGCCAGAGGCAGTCATGAGTGATGTGGGTGACACTGGTTGAAGGAGCTTTTATCTGCTTTACACCATCAATTGTGTGGAAGAAAGGCACCTCAGTATTTCTTCTCCTACAGGCCTGCAATGGAAAAGTATTACATCAGATCCCTTAGGAGCAGAGATGACCTCCCTGATCCACATCAGTACCGATGCTTCTAACCTGGTCCACCAAAGATCTCTGAACAGAGATGCTCAGTCCAAAAGCTGCTGCATGTAGCAGAATACATGTAAAATATGGGAACAACTTGGTCCTCACCCCACAACTTCAGAGTCAGACAACTACAGCTCCAGCCAGCAGCCCACATATGGGATGAGCAATGGGGGAATCTTTCTTATCCCTACCCCTGAAGCTTTCCTCTTAGCCTGACACAGGCCACATATCCATATGCTTCACCACATCAGAAACAGCTGCAGCAAATGACTCAAAATCATTCCCTGTGTCTATATCCATTAACTGAATAGTGTCTAGATTCATTAACTGAATATTGCCTAGGTTCATTAATTCATTAACAGCAACAGGAAGGGATTCATGTCTCTCAGCTCCCGGGGTGCACAGCTCCAAATGTGCTCTCTACCTGAGGATGCTTTTACAGTCATCAGAGATAAACCTTGGGTCCAGTTCACATACTTCAGACAACAGATGAGGACAGAAGAAACTGCGCTGTGGCAGGATCTGTTCCTCCCTGGACACAGGGAATGTGGGATCATCCTGGCTGCATTCATTCACCCATCACTGCGGCTTACACAGGCCGCGAGAAGAGCATCTTCTCTGCACCCAGACAAATTCCTGCTCTCTACAGCACTACAGCTCCCCCTTTTCAACATTGCTAAATAAACCTGAAGCCAGGACTCACTCTCCCAGTTGTGCCATTCACAGCCCTTCAGCTCCACTGTCCCACCACTGTACAGACCATGCACTGCAGGAAATACACCCTTAAAGATGTATACCTCTAACGAAACCTCGCTGGGCTGACTGACTAAGCACACGACTACTCCAGGATGGAACAGGACACTCGAGAGTCTCCTTGTGAATTGCAATGTTAAGAGGATCACCAATGTAATAAACCTGCCAGGTCTTTTTACATAAGCAGATAACTGACGACAGTAATAAACGTGCCATCCCTGCAAGCTGCTTCCAGGCAAAGCTGGATGTGCTTGCCTTCGTTTTCTAAGGAACAGATTTCTGTAGGAAGGAGAAGAGTTGTTCTCCTCCCTCAGCAGTAGAAGCTGGTGGGGTATAAAAATGGATAAACAACTCTGACAGAAGATGTGGGCTTCAAGCCAGTTTGCAGCAGTGGGTAGAGACTCTCCTGGATCTGACTCAAAGCAGCGTAGGCAAAACTCACACCTCCAGCAGAGTGAAATGCCAGCATCTCTCTTTGAAGAAGTTGTATTATCCTCTTCTTCTCAGTTCAGTGTCTCCCATTAGCACCAAGTGTCCCTTTCAATGGACTACAATGTGATGCGACACAGTAATACACTTCGGTTGCTTTTCCAAGTAGATCTGAGCTCTCTGACTCTGCTGCAGCATGACAATCTCTCCCAGGTCTCACAGCTGAGGCAAGCAGGGCACAATGGTGATCTTGTGCAAGCTAAATTCATTACTAGGAGGTATTAACCTCAAAAAAACAGGGTGGATACACAGGTAAAAGAAACTCATTGCCATTTAGAAACCATGTTACTCCAAAGGGAACTGCAACTACTTTCTATTTAAGCCAAAGATATGAAGCTAGATAAAAGTACTTTATTCCCTACTAGTCTGTACCTGTTCTGACCCAAACCCTTGCATGCAAACTGGCCCCTCCTCTCAAAATACAAACCTCTCCAAATGAGATTCGTCATCTTTTGTGCTCTGTGTCACAGTGGTCTCATGTTTGAAATCACTTTGAAACCGTTGGGTTATTCACATCTCAAAATCAGCTCGCCAGCCTAAGCAATTGCTCCTCACTTCCCTGCTTTCCATGCAGTGCTGCTCATTGGAAAGCCAGGAATTGCAGAGCAAATCTGTTTAGGCAAATGAGCTAGCCCAGTTTTCACAGCTTAATGTCACTGCTGAGCCAAGCTGCTCTGTCCTGAGATGTGGTCAACATATTAGGACTTGATCCAGAACTCAGCTTACTTTCATAGTATCCCAGCCTGGTTTGGGTTGAAGGGACCTTAAAGCTCATCCAGTTCCAACCCCTGCCATGGGCAGGGATAACTTCCACTAGAGCAGCTTGCTCCAAGCCCCTGTGTCCAACTTGGCCTTGGCCTTTATGCACCTTCCTACCACCAGCCTCTCACTGAAACCAGCTTGGAGGGACCAGCCTGCTCTGGATGCTTTCAGCACACAGCCTTGCTCCTAGAAACAGCTGAGCTGGTTGGTTTCCATGACAGTCTTTCCTTTACATCATCTTCATTTCCCCTCCACTTTCCTGGAGGAGGGATAAAAAACAAAGAGGGGAAAAAACCCAAGTATCAGATCCCCAAAGCTCTGTTAGAGCTTTACTTCTTCACTGGTTCAGTAAGACGTGAATTTGTGGCAATAGTCTACTTAACCTGAGCAAGAGGATGGACTGAACCACACAGCTGCCTATCTGAAGTGGGTGTTTATGCACAAGGACATCGACAGCTATTCCAGCCCTTGGGTACCAACCAGCTACACAAAGCTGGCTCAGCATCAACGTCTCTGCAGAGCTTGGCAACATCCAGAAGGAACCGTCCCCTCATCACGGGTCAGAGATGATGGCTTCATCAGCACTGTCCTGCTCTGACCCTTACTGCTCAAGAGTTAGCCTGAAGCACAGTAAAAGCAGAAAGATGGTTCAGCTCAGCTTCATCCTCCATAGCCTCTCACATACAGTGGAACAGGCTGCTCAGGGCAGTGCTGGAGTCACTGTCCCTGAATGTGTTCACACACTGTAGATGAGGCTCTCAGTGCCATGGGTTGGTGGTGGCCTTGGCAGTGATGGGGAATGGTTGGACTGGATGTGCTTAAAAGGTGTTTTCCATCCTGGTTGATTCCCTGATTCTATGAAAAGGATTAGAACATATCAAGCACATGAGGCTGCAACTGGGTCACTTTAGTGAACAGCAGACAACTTTGGTCATTGAAGAAGATGAAACTGTCACCCAAAACCATCTGAGATACGGAGGCAAGATGACAGAACTGCAAACATTTGTCAAGTTCTCCATATCAGCACTTCCCATTGATTCATTTAGTGGTGCAAATGAATCTTCCTAAGCATTTTCATCTGGGCTGTTTGTGGCACTTTAACACATTTCAGCTATGTTTTTCAGAGCTCCTTCAGATATTTGGACACATTTAAGATGAAGAAGCAACTGCATCTGGTTTATGGAACCACAGAATGGTTTGGGTTGGGAGGACCCTTCAAAGCTCATCTAGTGCAACCTCCCTGCAGCGAGCAGGGACATCTTCAACTACATCAGGCTGCTCAGAACCCCATCCAGCCTGGCCTTGAATGTCTCCAGGTCCATCAGTCTCAGCAGAAACAGAGCTATCTGCTCGTGGTACCATAGAAGCTTTACTGAAGAAATCAAATAACCATCCCCCATTCCAAGGGCAGTTCCTAATGGAGCATCTTGGGAATGAAGATCTGTGCTGTTCACGGCGTGGTCAGCAGAGTGCAGCACTGGCACGTTGAATAACCAGAGCAGTACCAAAGCTGCACACCAAGGACAAGCTCCACTTCTCATGCCCAAGGGGCCTGGGTACCCACCTATGCTTGCAAGAGCTGCAGCAAGGCATCACTTTGAGGGTCCAACATACCGTGATTCCAGCGAGTAAACAGCTTCAAGATCCACCAGAAGGCACCATGAGAAACAGTGGGACCTTTTACATTTTATAAAGGTATTCTTTAATCAGTTTGAAGCCATCACTTAGCTCCTTATGCAGTGCAAATGTCTTGATCCCTGTTGCAAAGTCAATAGAACTCATCCTTTCTGATATGTAAGAAATCAGTAGGACCATGTGCAGGGATAGCTCCAGGCCACGATGGCTGGAGTAATTCATTAGAGACAGCACTGAGTTCTTCATTTAGCTCTCAGTTCAAGGACTGTGCAATGCAGGGAAGCAGTTACCCAGCCAGAGATGCCTTTAAAACCTCATGGTAAATGAGACATGGGATAAAGGAAAGCCACTGAAAAACTGGCAAGTTCTTCCAGTAGGGAAACTGAATCCTGGCAGTGCACATCCTCAATCCTGTGCCTAAGAAATCTGCATTCAATAAAGAAGACACTTTCATGTGTATCATTTTAGGACTTTTAATGCCATTTTCCACATTCCCTGTCAATGCTGGCTGGTTGTAGGCAGTACTCACTGCGCGGCATGGTTAACAGGGAGTTCTACTCTTTCCAAAGACCACACAGGATGTACTTTCTCTATTCCCAGCTTTTCCCCTCCAAAAAGGAGGGGGGGTGGAAATAAGGAGAAAAACATCTCTAAGCATTGCCATGAGCTGGCAAATGAAGAGAAACCTCTCATTCCTGAGCCTCTGCATTGGAAAGGAGTTAGACCAGGGCATCCATTTATCATAAAGGATCAGACTGAAACGTACAAAGAACAAATGCTTAACTATTCACCTCCTGGTAAAACCCATCTCCAGCTCACATGTGAAACAACAACTTTGGTTAAGTGGAATCCCACACTGGATGGGGCTCAGAGCAGCCTGGTCTAGTGGAAGGTGTCCTGCCTATGGCTTCTGTAGAGGAAAAAGCCTCAGCAAATAGCACATCCAATGAGCACAACACTTGGATTTAAAAGAAATAAACCAGGCTAAAGATTTATCAGTGCTCTCAGGGAGTAATTCATCAACTTATCATTAAGAAGGCTGAATTAGGGCCAAATAATCATGCCTACAACCTTAAGCAAGGCAATATAAGACATGTCTGGCTTGTCTCTTGCAGTTAACTTGGGGAACAGAAGGGGATAGATGAGGAAACTACTGACAACCCTTCAAGAATGCTTCCATCCTTTCTTGCATTATGGTAACTAAGAATCAACAAATTCAAACCAAACCAAAGCAAGCACTTGATTTAGAAGAGACTCCTTTCCTTTCCTGGATGCTGCTCTTATTGTCAAGCAGCTGGGAGTAGGGAAAAGTGATTGACTGATCAATAAATGATGAGTTTTATCTCCCAAACAAGTACACTGCACACAAATGGGGCTTTTCTCCTATTAGTGCAACAGAACATTACTAAAAAGAGATCATCTCTGGAATAAGGTAGGAGGAAAAGAGGTGGAGGGTCATGACAATGTGTTCATCCTTAGAGCTCATCTCAGGGTGCCTCTCTGAGCTTCCAGCTGTGACGCATCACAACAGCATCACCATACCGGCACCAACAGGCAGATAATGGTAACAGATACTGGGATATGGAACTGTCTGACACTGAACCTGGAATTCTACCCTCTACACCCCAAGAAATGCAGGCTGCTCATTCACAAAAGCTGCTACCTAGTCCATACATGACCGAGCCCAGTGGTTTACTCAGTGTGATCAAGTGAAGCACTCGGGCTCCTTAATGCCTTAGTAAACCCAGCCCTAAGTGCTTCGTGTTCATTAATACATGATGACATCTACCTACACTTATGGAATTTCGCTGGGAGCATTCCAAACACGAACCATTACATTCCAGTGCCATCTTTATCTTTGTAACTGCCGTTATCCCCTATGACCATAAAAGAATCCCTAGTGGAGGTGTGCAAATCCATGCCCCAAACGCTTCACTGAGCAAGACCTGAATTTACTGATGTGCATCGGATTCACTTTGAGATGGATAAACAGGCAGAAAGGGGCATAAAGTCATGATCATGGTGAACAACAACGTTACTGATCCAGCCTTCCCATATTCTAACTCATTCCTTCTTGGCTAAATGGTGTAACCACACAGCTTTAACCCAGAAATAGAGTAAATGTATTCTTTTTCTCCTGGATCAACAGTGTACAGTGCAAAGTGAGTAAATGCCACCAGAAACAATCCCTTCTAGAGCATCGCCACTGAAAATCAAATGATTGCTATAAATTAATATTTACTGCCAAAAAAGATGGGATCCATTCTGGTTTAATTGAACTCCTTTAATTAGAGAGCCCAAATGGAAGCCAATGTGCTTCCAATTCAGTGACTGCCCCAGTTTGCCGAGATTCTCAGGGACAAGCTTCATGCTGGGAGTTAGCCTGGGAAATAAAACAACTCTAATCAAGAGGGGGAGAAAGAACCATGCAGGACAACAGAACACCTTGCCAAGAGCCTAACAAGGGGAAAAACTGCTTCATTTCTGCAGCAAGAACAAGGAAAACAAGGGATGGGACTTGAAAAAGGAATATAGGTTATTGGTGTAATGCCAGAGCAGAACGGCATGGAACAGTTTAAGGGAATGTTTTCCATAGCATTTAGGAAATGCAGAGATCTAGAGCCAGAAGCAAACTGCTGGAGCATCTCAGTGAAGAAAGGATCTCAACTCCATCTCCACTGAATTGCATGAACTGGATGAGCACTCAGGTCCCTTGCATTGGGCTAAGTGTCACAGGAAGAACAAGAAACGAACCCTGCACTAAGGAGACTGAAATCTCTCTTTAAACCTTTGCAATTCACTCATTTCCACATGCTTTGCATTTAAAAATAGTTTCCTCCTCACTCATGTCCCAGATTTAACAGTGATGTATTGAGGTCTCATTAAAACGCCTTTATTACCTTCCGGAGCCATGGTACCTTCCCTTATCTAATACCAGCTGCTGATCTCAGAACTCATCTGACCTGATCCAGGAAGAAAGATTACTCTAGGGCTTTCCTAAGATATCATATAACCCCTGTGCCTTTCCAAAACACTTGTAGATCTGTATTTTTCCATAGAAAACTCCACCAGCATAAGCCAAAAAGGATGATGTGCACCAAGTACCATCTGCCTGCCTTCTTGTTCATGTCTGCATTAGCCAAATTCAAGGATTCATCATGGTTTCCCCTTGGTAATGTAGAGGTTCCTCATCACACCTCTGCTGGCAGCCTGGTTATAAACCAGTAACACTTTGGATACCACGGCTGTCACCTCAATACCCTCAATCTAGATCCCAAAAGTGAGTGTTCAGAAGGGTGGGAAGTTTACTGAGCTCATACAGAGGTGCTGAGATGGTCAGTAACAGAAGGTAAATGTAGTATGAAGAGAAAATCCATATAATGCCATATCACTTGCCTCAAATACGGCTTTTCACCCCTAAACCTCATAAGTCTCCTCCAAAGAAAGTCAATATCATCAACTGTATTTTCCAAGCTGGAGCAGAGAGAGAGAGAAAGACCTGTATGAAGGTTACCCTGAGGCACAGAGGGACCAGGAGCTTCTAATATCCCCAAACTCCATAAATACACAACAGGAGCTGGGAGGAGAACCTACAACACAGGAGTCCTTGAGGACTATGCAGGCAGCTGGCTTCTTATCCAGCTGCTGGGACATCTGTCCATGTAGTATTGCATCTTGTCCAGCTTGGTTCCCAAAATCCACTTAACTGCTTGGAGCAGCCTGCTCCAGTGGAAGGTGTCCCTGCCTGTGGCAAGGGATTGGAACTGGATGAGCTTTAAGGTCCCTTCCAACCCAAACTATTCCATGATTCTATGACAAAAGTAGTAGCACACTGCTACTGAAGCTACTCAGGTGCCCAGAATAAACTGGCAAGCACAGAAACATTAGAAATAGAAGTTCTGCCCTACTTTACATTCACAGTATAGGAGGACATTCAACCTCCATCCATCTCAAAGACCTTTAGGTTATTTCTAGTTAAGGAAAAGCTCTGGAAACAAAGCACTTCTATACATTAATAATAAGCACTTCAAAATGGGTTGTGGATAAAAGGGAGGAAGGAGAGTGGGGATGACTAGAGTTCATCTAACTTTGACTGCATAAATGGCCCTTTCTCAAAGTACAACAACATGGAATCACAGCATGGTTTGGGTTGGAAAGGACCTTAACATATCCAGTTCCAACGCCCTGCCCATGAGCATGGACACCTTCCACTAGAGCAGATTGTTCCAAACCCCATCCAACCTGGACTTGAACATTGCCAGGGATGGAGCATTTACCACTTCTCTGTGCACCCTGTGCCATGTATGGAGACAGAGTTCAAGGGATAAATGAATAAGCATCACGGGTCTGTTGAGTACCCTGAGCTCTCCATAGTGTCCCTACTCCCAGTATTTGCTCAGACCTTGGAATTCAGTCCAACAACAAAGCCCTGTCCCTAGCTGGCTCTCCAGCTGCCTGCCACTGGCCTGTACATACAGACACTTTGTAGATCCTGCCTTCTGACAGGCCATAAGGCAGGGACTGAGAGAGGAAATGTGATTCAGCACAGTAACCATGAGGGTTTTCTACCCATCTACATTGCATTCAGAGGAGCAGGAGGTCAAACCAATGCCATAAGTGCAAATCCAAGCCATCGGAAATACAGTGTCGGTGCACGGAGCCCTGCGCTTCCATCATTCCAAATCCCTGTGCAGCAGATCCGAGATGGGAATTTTCTTGTTTCTTGTCCTCTTTTTTACAGCCACCTGGCCTGTTCAATCTTTATATTGCTGGCACAGGGCTCTTTAAGAAGTGATGTGATAGTGGAGTGAGAGCAACTTTACGCATACATGTAGGAGCTGAACACTGAACGATGTAAAGCCAGTGGGGACTAGCCTTTTGGTTTATAAAAAGAGCTGTTTCCAGTGCCATAAAACACAAACCTGGTGTACAAAACACTTGTTTCCCCAACTCTTCTAATAACATAATAATGTGAAGAATGTGTCTACTTGTAACATGCAGTTTATACCCCAAACATCTGATCAAGAAGTGAACTCTGCAGGAAGTGACAGTGAGAATGGATGTTTTTTGCATCATTAGCTAAAACCAAAGCATCTTTTTTCCCTAAAGATCAACATTTAAGGAAAAAGAACAGCCTGAGCCATGAGCACAACAGCCTGGATGAGAACAGAGGCAGCACCAAGCCAGAAGAGGTGAACCTTCCCTTCCCTGTAAGTCAACAGTGGAACAGCACAGTAACAAATGAGGTATGCCAGCTACCTTGTGTTACAGGGGAGACACTGCATTAGGGATTCCCAAACCTGAGACACACCATGAGGTTCCAGCCAGCATGGAGTGGTGTCAAACAGTGACTGACACCAGTATGGCTCCAGGGGGGGAGAAACACCATGCACTGAGGCTGGGGAACGCTGATGAGAACAGACAATGCTCTCAGACACCCAGCACCAGTGTGAGCTGCTGGCCAAGGAGGAAATAGCTGCAGATGAGAAAAACCATAGTGCCAGCTGCAGAAAGTGAACATTAACATTGGGTGTTGAGGGGTTGAGTGGAGTGATCAGCACAGAAAACATCCACAGACAAAACCATAGGTGACTCCTATGTTCTGGGTTGATTTTTTGCCTTGAACATAAAGTTTGGAACGAAGGGTGATCATTGTATTATACAGGGTTTGAGGATGCTTTTCAAAGAGTAAAACAGAGTACTTATCTTTGTTCCCCTGTTTAAAAGCAACATAAACAGGGAGTTTAGTACCTGTGCACTTTCTTAGCACTGTATAACCAACAGCTAATCCAAAACCAGGCGGCCAAGCTCTGTCACAGAAGGCAATGAGGATGCTAAGGAGGTACTTTAAGAACAACTGAAAACACCAGGCAAGCTCCAACCTCCAGACACTCCTGAACTGCAACAAAGCAGGTCAAGCTTCTGTGAGGGAAGGTAACCCCACAAAACCACCTCATCACGTTGCCTTATATGGCTGGTAATACACAACACCTGAGCTTCCAATCTCAGCATCTGCTGGAGGGGGCTGGGAAAGTGGAACTGCAGGGATTCTACTCCCTCATTTAGAATGAAAACATAGATATGAAGGTAATATGGCCCACTGCCCTTTGCAGTGCCTTCTGTCAGCATGAGGACAGCACCTTTGTGGTTCTGTTTCTGCTCCCTCTGATGGTACATGGGCTTTCAGGCTGAGCTTTTATTTTGGGAGACTAAAGCAGCCTTTTGCTAAAACCCAATTCTTCCCCAATGGTGCACGCTTCAAAGAGCATGTTTGTACATGCTTCGTGCTCAGGAGCCTTGCTGGAAAAGAGGTTACTGCAGACAAAATCCTTGTGACATTGTGGACCTTTAATTGCTTACTAGACCTGCTTTGGGGCACATATTAATAGGGCAGAAGCATTACGCACATTCCTTCTCTCTCCTTGACAAAGTGCCAGAGGAAGGGAAGTATTTTGGTCTCAAAAGTAGTGTGTGTTTAGAAATGTGAAACTCAGGGCATGGAAATGAGTGTGTAACTGGAAGAGCACTGAAAATAACACAGACAGAAAGCAGCACACAGCATCTCACCATAGCGCTGAGAGTCTCCTCCCAGTCTGGCCTCTCTCTGGGATGGATGCTCCTCTGAAGCTCTGGCACAAAGTCATCTTCTTCTGCGTGTACAGAGGACTTCATCATTCTGGAAAGGAGGACAGAGAGGTTTGATACAGATAACAAGGTTTAGGTAATCTTACTAGTGCTAGTGCTTGGGTTTGTGCCCCATATGACAATATAAATGCTTCTAGAAACCCAGGACTCTTCATTTCCCATTATCCAAGTGTCAATGTGATGGAGAGAAAGCTCCACTCCCTAACCAACCAATGGATCATTCTCTTTAATCACTGCACAGTCTGCAAGTCTTGAAACACAGACAATAATTTCCAGGCCATTCAAACCCAATTGCTTCTGTTGCCCAGGCAAGCAACATGAGAAGAAACACACATCTGAGTCCTTCATTGTCCATTCATGTTTTGCCTAAATGGAGAGAGCAGCCTCCATAGATTCAGAATGGTTTGGGTTGGAAAGGACCTTAAGATCATCCAGTTCCAGCCTCAGAAAAGCCCTGCATGACCATAGCATGATTTAGAAGGTAGTGAGGTGTGATGCCAGCTCAGATGGGCACCTTTGACGTGTATGTGGTCAAAAGGATGTGATTTTTATGAGCCTGAAAACTTCAGAGCAGTGGCTCTTTCATTCCTCCTCCTTTGCCTACCAAGAGTGAGAAGATGTGGCCTCTTTCTCCACCACATGAGGTTTGCCACTTGTTTTCATTGTCTTACAATGCAACTCCAAAACAAGGGAGAAACTGAAGGAAAAGGGAAGGAAAAACCCATAGTTCTTTAAATCAACCTCATGATTTTGAACAAGGCTTTCAGCAGCATTTCAGAGCGTTGGGGCTTGGTTTACTGCAGCTGTAGACATAGATTCTGACCAAACCATCCCTCAGCAGCTTCAGTCTAATGCTGTGGGACAGCATTCCGTCTAATTCCAGTGGGTGCTGGAATGAAAGGATGGGTAACATGGATAACACCCAGCTTCCAACCCCATGCTTAAAACAAGCAGCTCATCACAATGAACACCTTCTGATTATATGAAAGTACATGAGACTGAATTTACACCTTTATCAGCACTCTGGATTACAAATTCATTTACTACACAACTCCTCAGGCTTAGGGCAATTCCTCCTGGATTCCTCAGCAGAGATGTGGTTTCCTTTCAAGAAGTAAGCCTTCTGAATGGTTGTATGACACACACTCTATCCTTAGCTTGGTTACAGCTCCTCCTGGAAGATGCTTCAAACCCTGTGGTGGTCTGAGCACAGAGACTAATGTGTTCTGTTGTAACATCACCCAGGGCTCTCGGGTCTGCCCTCACAGTGGACAAACACAGATGTCAGCAGACCTTTTGCATAGACTCCCATCTATTTGCTCACATTTAATCTGATTATGTCTATAGAACTCCATGAGAAACTCCAGCTCTCTGTGTGTCCAATAGCATACTGCAGTCAATTCTTAGGGCATTTCCGAGGCTTCTTTAGCACAATATTCTACTACTGATGAAAATTAAACCCTCTGTCAGAGGACCACAAAAAAGGTGGAATCCTGAAGATTTTCTATCACAATCAAAACCACTTGATAACCACCTCTGAACCCTCATTTATCCTTAATAATAACTACTTCATGCCATGCCATCTGAGACAAGAGACGGAGGAAGGCTCAAGATGCTACACGTTATATTAGTCCCTTATATACTCAGTCCAGTGGCTTCTTCCTCCCTATCCATAATGGGGATGATGGAAAATGAACGTTGTGGATTGGCAGCAGTGAAATATGGGTCTGAGCAGGGTCAGAAAGGTGGATGCTGCTCAAGATGCTCCCTTTTTCACACTGCTCCAAGCACTTTTACTCCGACTCTGTGCTCTCCAGGATGACACAGACAAGGAAACCAAACCTCAGGGTCTAGCATCCATCAGCAACAACACTTCTAAGCTTTATTTCTCCATCCACCCTCATCTTGTTTCTGCTATGGATTCTTATCCACAGGATGGGAGAAGATACAGCATCCCACTGGCACTTACAAACACCGACACCTGTATGTGGTACACATTAAAGACTGTTGCAGGGAGCAGGTATTTGGCTGTTCCATGGGAGTTGTAAATGACTGAAAATCCACTGGGGAATTTAACAGGAGCCATAAGAATAGAACCCCAATTTCATTTAAAATGCCACTTGTTCAAGTGCTGAGCAGCTCTGAATGCCCTTCAAATGCAGGCTGACACCATTACATTAATAAAGGTTCTGACTGCATAGAGGCCATTAAGCAATCCCTGTTCAGCTGAATGAATCCTTCTTCATTGTAAATTGAGAAGCAAATGTACTGGAACAAATGTTTGCAGGACATTTCACAAAAGGCCCAGCCCACATTCACACCCATTCCTTAAAGTCCTCTGGTAGGTCAGGATGATGGATTTCAAGGCAGGGATGTACATCTGTCCATGAGCAAACTGTATCAAGAAACATCTTTCCCATGTGCTCAATTTGCTGGTGCCAGAAGTGGGTTTGTGGGAAGAGCTCCTTAAATCAAACAGGGAGGAGAATCATAGAATCCCAAAGGGGTTTGGGTTGGAATGGACCTTAAAGCTCATCCAGTTCCATGGGCAGGGACCCCTTCCAAGGTACCAGGTTGCTGCAAGCCCCTGTGTCCAACCTGGCCTTGAGCACTGCCAGGGATGGGGCAGCCACAGCTTCTCTGGGCACCCTGTGCCAGCGCCTCAGCACCCTCACAGGGAAGAGCTTCCTTATATCCATCCTGAACATGCCCTTTTTCAGTTTGAACCCATCACCCCTTGTCCTATCGCTACAGTCCCCGATGCAGAGCCCCTCTCCAGCATCCTTGTAGGAGAAAGGACAGAAACTCTTAAACCATTGCGAGATGCCTACAAGAACCCTTGTTCCCCTGCTTGAAGCTCTTTAGCACATCCTGCATCCCACAAGAGACCACAAAACACAACTGTCATGGGCTCTGCTCTCACCTCCATGCTGGTGATACACAGATGAACTGCTCTCCTCTGGAAGGACATGAGGCTGCTGACAAACACCTTGCAGAGGTGGTTTAAAAGCCCCATGCTGGTAGAAGCATGAAGCATTTTGAATGCCAGGCTCCCCATAGCAGAGAGGGAACTGTTTGCTTGACAGAGCCTCACTGGGGCCTGGCTGAATAATGCTTAAATGAAATGCCAAGCCTGATCTTTAGGTTGTGCTCCCCCATGGGGACATGAGGCATTTCAGCTTTCCTTGCTGCTTCTCCCACAAATGGCTGTTGCTTCTGACCTCAGCTGGAGAGGTGGGAGCTGATGAGAGCTGATTTGTTGGTGTATTTATTAGCTAACACTGGTGATGTGCCTGGAGATCTCTCAGCCAATGTAAAAGCTTTGCCCTACACAACCAACGACACAGGAGGATTCAGAGCGCCACAGAAAGTGATGATTTCTGTGCTATAAATGTTACCCAAAAAGCCACACTGTGCTGACACAAACTTATCCTGAAAGCCAATGAGCTCCAAACACCAGCTGATGAAAACTGCTATTTATGCACTCAAGCAATTTGCACAAAAGGCCAAAATATCACACTAAAAAGAACCATGGCTTGAGCTTTGCACTGCTTGCAAATATGTGCAAGGACCTCTACATCTACTTGGCTCATCTCCCTTGCTCCTAGCAACCATGTCTGTCTTCAATAAGCACTCTTCAGTTCACCAGACAGTGCTCAAGGAAGAGGAGAACAGCAGAGACAGGTGACTTTTGGCTTCAGGATGTCACTATGTGTGAGCCACAGCACGTATCAATACTTCAAGGCCCTTCAGCATAACAGCATCCCTGTCTCTTCCCATGGAATCGAATAGTCTTGACAGGATTCAATCCCAAAGGTGTCAATCATTGCATGGACAGGTAAAAGCCAACAGTGAATCGACAGAGAGGTACCCTGAAAGCTCAGCTTTATGGGGGTTAAAACCCATCAAATCACAGAGTGCATTCAAGTAAACTCTACGGCCATGAAATTAAAAGGAATGCAGTGGAAAGGAAGAAAAGAGTTGTGCAATATGGGAAGCAGAGATAGCTCAGGAGCCCCAGGAAAAATGAAACAAAAGATGGGAATTGAAGGCTGACAGTGCTGACCTGAAAGAGGGTTTCATTTCCCATGTTTTACATCAGCTTTGTCAACACCTTCCTGACTCCATTATGTCCCTCTGCACTATATAAAGGTTTCTGTCTCAAGGATCACACAATGTGAAGGTAGAAGACCAACAAGGTCAGCTTAAAGCCTCCATCATAAATAAACAAATGGTAAATGGATTGTACTTAAATCCTTGCCCACAACATGAAGACCTGGCACAACCTAATGGTTTACTGTGATTGATTCAACCAAGCTGAAAGCTGCAATTGCTGATGGAAGCTCAGGGTCGGGCAGCCAAAATTCAATTGTTTGGGTAGCCACTAAACAAGAATAATTAATAGAGTAACAGTATATCACAAGCAGATATACCCATCATCTAGTGCCATGGGCTTGCTCCAAGCCCCTGTGTCCAACCTGGCCTTGAGCACTGCCAGGGATGGGGCATCCACAGCTGCTCTGGGCACCCTGTGCATAGGGAAGAAGGTGTAAAGTACCATCAAGGTGTCCAAGATGTACCCATTGAAGAGATGCTTTGCAAATCCATCAAGGGGTAAGGAGGGAGGCAACAAATAGCAACTGGGGCTCAACGGATCCACCTTCCCTTTGTTCTGCTCTTCTGCCATAGTGCTGACAGCTTCTTTTACTACTTCTTATCTCACCTGCTGGTGTCTTACGTCTCAACTCAGTAACACCATCTCCATAAGTAAAGTAGAGGGATATGGACTTCAGGCTCAGGAAGCAATGGAACATGTACCTCCAGAGCTTTGTTGAGCTGGGCTGCAGCAATCTGCTTCCCAGTTTTGCATAATTGGAATTCCTTTAAACTCTTAATGAAAAGAGGAAGTTAGTGGAACAGTCAGCTTTTACAAGCTCTGAGACATGTTCTTAGCTATTAAAAAGCCTGATAACGACAGAATCCTCACACTCTTGCACGCATATATTACTGAACAAACCTGCTCTGTTATCTGGCAACACATAAAAGAACATTGTTTCAGTAGGTGCTGGGCATTTTCTTGCAGAACACAGTGGTAGTCAATAAAACAGTTCTTTAGGAATAGCTTTTTCTTATTGCTTTAAGAAAAGGAATTAGGAAATCACTGAACAATCAGAATCACTGAGCCCTGCCTTGGATTTCTTTCATTTGATTCAGGAACAAATATGAAAGTCTTAAAGGTATTTTCCTCCAGGGAGAAAAGGCACTAACCTCTCATTTACAATTATTAAACTGCTCAAAGCAGCTCTAAACTTACAACATGGAAGAGAGATGGGAAAGGACTGCGTGCTCCTGCCTTCCTGCTGCACTGGGAAGTAACGTTCCTTTGCCACCTCCTTTGCCTTGTTTGCTAAGATCACACCTTCTAAACCAGCCTCAGCCCTTCCCCTCTGCCCAGCAAAAGCAATGCTGGAGTCTTCAAATATCCCAGTAATCCAGCACAGTAACCAACCCCATCTGCTTACAGCTCGTCCAAGCATAGCAGCCATCAAAGTATACCCCAGATTGTAAAGAATGACCCAAACCTACATCCAAGGACATTGATCTCTTGTCTGCAGCTCCGTGCCAGGGCAAAGCCAGATGTAATCTTTCCTCATAGAAGCATAGACTGGAAAACTGATGCTTTCAGCAGTGCTCAAGTGCAATCAACTCATCAGTTACAATGAGCCTCGCGTGCTGTTAAGTGACAACTGCTCCTAATGTGAAACAGCACTGAGGCCACAGGGACATCTTCCACTAGTCCAGGTTGTTCCAAGCTCTGTCCGACCTGCCCCCGAGCACTAAACAAATAGAGAAGAGAGCAGCTACAGTTGTTCTGACTTTAAATCTAGGCTGAAAGGTCTGGTGGCCCCTTATTCACAACAGTACTTTCCCTGCCTGTGCTACTATCACTCCATTTCAATGGCATCAACAGCAAATGAGAGGCTGCTCCATCCTTCCATGTCTTGAAACCACTACTTACACTTTTCACTCTTACTATTCCCACTGTACAGTTCTTGACCAGCTAAACAGAGGTCTACAACTACCGTAAGTCATCAGGGTCAGATTTAACACACAGGGGTCATATAGGCATGACACGAGCAAAGCCATAACCGTGATTCTTTCTCGACAGCAGATGTGTCTCATGAGCAAACAGCTCATCTTGAAGCTCACACAAAGCTGTAACAGCAAAGTGCTGACCAGAACCAACCTCCCAGGCCACCCATCCTGGTGCAGGAGATGAGGAAAGCGAAGAGCCAGCAGCACAGGGAGATGCAGGGGTGATAACGTGAAGCAGCACCTGAGAGCTGGATGCAGACCAGAAGATGAAGGTGCTGTAGGGGTCGAATTGTCTCGCAGTGCTTCAGAGCACAATTCCATTCTTCCCTCATGCACAGCACTGCAAACAGACCCCAAAATACCTTCACTTGCCCCTTTTAGAGTAATGCATTAAATATCTTTTCCAGTGAATAAGCCTCAACATAGAGAAAAGAAATCACTGCTCTCCCTTGCCTTGAGGTCTCAAGGATGCAGCTGCATCCACTGCTGTGCCCCATCATTTTTACCTCCCTCTCACACACTTTAGGGACAGAAGTGTACCGTGTCTGCTGGCAATGGAAACCCTGCTGCCAAAGGGATGGACAGAGAAAGAACAACTAGCCAAGCCAATTTAGATTGCTTTTTCTGCTTGGAGGACAGGCTGAGGGGTGGCACATCCTGAAACAAAACTGTTAACTCTAATGGCTACTCAAAGGAGTACAACACTGAAATACCACATGAAACCTGGGATTATAAGGATTTCTGACAACAAGCACTATTGCCTAGGGCCCAGTGACCCCAATTATGCTGCACTGGGGTATGTCAGGAGACTAAAACATCAAGGTAAGGACTATCTGCATAGCAGACAAGAGGTGAGCAAAGAGAATACCTCCATCCACTTCCCAAAGGAACTGACAGCTTGTCCTGTATTTCAGAGGAAGACTGGGCCTGACGTAGGAAATCACTTGGGTTTCACAGCTCCTAACCACACACAGCTTTTATCCAAAGGCAGGTGAGCACCAAACACCTCCTCGGGGCCTGAAGGGAATACAATGAGACTCAGGGAAAAGAACTCAGGGAGAAAGCCATAAGCCATGCACAGAAAGACTGCCTAGCACCACTAAACCCAGGAGGACTGGGCTGCAGAGATCAGCATCATTCAAGTGCTTGTGCAGCACAGCTTCAAGACAGCACTTTCATCCAGCAAGGAGGTCTCTGTAACAGTAAGAAGCTGCTGGTGCCAAAAGGGCAGCTCCCCACTTCTCCCCAGCATGTGATGATGTATCTCTCCATGGCAACAGAGGTGCTTGCCCCTCTCTACAGACACTGGAGGATAAAGAAATACCTTCCAAAAAGGACTGGTTTTCACTGGATCAGCAGCAAAGCCCCCACCACAGCAGCTCCTCTTGGCCTAATGAAGATGGCAGGGCTGGAAATGCCTCCTTCCGACACAATCATGGAATCCCAGATGGGTTTGGGCTGGAAGGGGCCTTAAAGCTCCTCCAGTTCCAACCCCTGGGACACCTTCCACTAGAGCAGGATGCTCCAAGCCCCATCCAGCCTGGCCTTGAGCACTGCCAGGGATGGGGCATTAACTGCTTTAGTTCACCTGCCCTAGAAGGTTGATCCATAAAAGGAGATGAGCAACATCTTCCCTATCCTCAGAGACCTTTTGACTTTGGCCACCTCCTGCCCTACGAAGCCTCCCATGGGCTTCTGCAGATCCCATCCTCATGTGTACGTGTGTCCCTTCATACTGAGTGAAGAGGATTTGGGTACTTCTCTTAGCCTTGCAAGGGCTAGAGCTGAGGAGCGGAGGTTGCTGCAATGCTTCATCATGCAACGTCACCCAAATCCTTGGGGAATGCCAGAGCTCAGGAAAAAGAACAGTTGTGTTGGTTGTTGTGATTTCTGATCCTATGGAGGTGGGGGAAGCATCTGAAACACAAACACTTGAGGGGAAAAGAAAAGGTGAAGATTCTGTTCCTGATTTCATTATGAGCAACACCACCTAAACATCACAACCTGCAGCTACGAAGCAAGCTGCAGCTGAGGACAGCATCTTACCACTGATGATACATCAGTCAGGAATGATCCCCCTGGTAAAACACACCTATTAATGAGGTTTAGGTTTTACATCAGCCAGGCCACGAGAGCCCTTGAAACACCAACCCACTTCTAAAGGCAGAAGGAAAGGGGGGCCAAAAAGAGGGCAGAAAAGTGAAATACATATTCATAGATGAGTCAGGATTGAGAAGATACTCAACAAACAACAAAACAAGGACCCCTCTCATGCATTAGAGGATGGGAAAGATGAAAGGTGTTTAACTGCAGGTGCCAACAGTGGGATGGTGGATGAAAAAGCAAACGCAAAGGAAGTTTTCTGCCCCTCGGTTATAAGGTAACACATCTGCATTCCCCGGCTGCCTCTGTGTAAGGAAAATGAGTAATTCCCACATGTTTAACATTATCCCAGGAATAACAGCCTCCTGATCTGTTCCATAGGACGAACCCTGCCAATCCCCACTCACCCTGATCCCAGAGAGGTACCGTGGCACCATCGGAGAGGAGTTCTGCTGTGCTGGAAGCCAGTGCAGTTGTATTACACGCAAGAGGGAAGCAGAAAGGGCCGTGACAAACCCATTCGAGACTCCAGGAAGCGAGCACAGAAATGACTGTTGAGTTGGGCAATGACTCAGCACGGAGAAAAAATACAGAAGAAAAATATAGCTGCAGATAGGACAGGTTTTCCATCAGGAATGACAGCTACCAGAGGGAAAATAAGTGAAACCAAGAGGAAGAAGAAGGATTCCCAGCCTGGAATCGCGCCTGGTCCCGTAAGCTCCGTGCACAAAGTTGTTTCTCCTGCTCAGCCATTCTCTGCTCCCTTTTGCAGCACACCTGAGTAAGCAGAAGAGCAGGAAACTGAGCTCCTTTAACCCCTGCTTCACCACTGCTGCTGCCTGGGCAGGCTGGGAACCTGCTCCTCAACAGGAAGCTAAAGCCAGGCCCCAAGCACAGGGAAGGCAGAAAATGCAGCCAGCACTACCCCAGGAGGCAAAGCAGGAGAGATGTCCTCATCTCCTGGCCTGTAATGCCAATGAGTGGTGAGGACATGAAGGTGATGGGATATTCCTGCACCTCCTCTGCTGTTCTCACCTCCCTCTTGTTTCATGTTAGAGTGAAGCTGAAGCTCCTGCTTTACCTACATAACTCTACAGGACATCTCCCCATTGCTGCTGAGCCCTCCCTGAAAGGGGAAGGTGAACTGTAACCTGTTAAACACAGCTCACACAGTGCAAGCAGATGGATAGGGAAACTGTGCAGCTTTCAGTGCTCACTTTGAACCCATTCCCTCCTTTACAGACCTTTCTACAGCAGCTTTGTAAGAACACTGAATCCCCTAAGTTGCCCTTCAGCCTGGAACCAGCTGCAGGGAAGCACCAAGGGTGCAGGCAGCTGCTGCCTGAGCCATGCAGTAAGGTGCTGTGACATTTAAGCAGATGCTGATGTGCTTTCAAGGGGTAGAAAAGAGCGATATCAGGTAACTGAAACTCCTTCCCATCATTCGTGAGAAATACCATGTCTTATCACTTCCTTCTCCTCTGCCTTTAAAATCACTCCTGGCCTGCTTCCACCAGTATCGATGCTACATGGTATCGCTGCAACCATTCTCCTTATGCAGAACAGAAGCTGAGAGGATGCCAACACCTTCCCTGTGCCATGGAATGTATCTGTGTAACCAGGCTGGCTAAAGCAGGGAACTATAAAGTCAGAGGGAAGGGGGAAAAAGGCCACAAAATCTGGCCAGAGGAGCTATAGAGATAACAGTGCTTAAAATGACCTTCTAAACTCTCTCCTTTGAGGCCATAACACAAGGCACTGCCCATGCCCACCAGTGAGAAATGAAACCCTGCAAGGAGCCGGGGCTTTATACCTGGCTTGGAACAAACCTTGTCTAAGTGGAAGGTGTCCCTGCAATGGCTTTAAGGAACTAGAAGTTCCTTCCAACCCAAACCATTCCATGATTCCATGTGTTTTGTGTGGCTGGATGGGTGGCAGTGAGGGACCAAGATGGACGCTAGGCTGCTGTGTCAAAGTAAGTTCCTGTTAAAGCCAGGAATTCACAGTGAGGAGAAGCCCAGTGTCTACATCCATCCTGCCTTGGGCAGAGCTCTTACAATCCAAGGGGAAGCCACGAGACAAGGACAATCCTGCTGGAAATTTCACACAGCCACTAAAGCCACCACCAATCCTGTTTCCAAAACAACAGGAATAAGATACAATTTTGCCCTAAAGTCATTTTTATACTTATACTTTATATACACAGCTCTCTGCATATGTATTTATCCACAGCTCTCCAAATTCAGTCAGGACGTTCCCATAAAATAGCTATTTTTGTTACCCTTGCCTAAAACTGGTGTAAATAATGCACAGCCCTGGCTGAGTTAGTGAAGCCTGGAGTAAAACCCCAGAGTCCTGTCTCCCTCCTTCCTTCCTAACAGCCTTCTATCCATAAAACATGAGCATGGCCAACACACTTTAACCCCATGCTGGTTGCACACTAATACGGAACAATGGACGCACGTTGGGAGAAGAAGCTACTGAGAAGAGAGACCTGGAAGCATTCTAACTCCCAGGTACCACAGCATGTTAATAGGGATTTCTAAGGGAATATCTCATTGCAGCTCCTATTGCATCCCATCAGAAGCAGGAGTATTTCACTGCAACCTTTAACTGCCCTGGCTCATGCTGTCAGTAATAAAATGCCCTCTTGGGAAAATCAATAGATAGACAAAGAAAGCCTTAATGAGTTGGTAAAGTACCTACGAGGGCAAGCACACCATTGAGGGCATTAAAAGGGTTGCACATGCAATATGCTGACCTACAAGGAGAGGTGATGGGGAGATTTATTGACAGACCAAAGAAGAAAGCGTGGTTCCACTTGTGCAAGCAGTTGTCTCAAGCACCCAATGGGTTAAGAAGTAAAAAATGTGAGAACATAGTAAATTAAAGAGAAGAATTGTAAGATATAACAGGGACCGGAGCATCCTGATGGCACTTCCAAATGATCCCCGTTGAGGTCTGGCCTTACAGAACAGCTAAATGGTATGTCCTGGAAAGCTACTCATCCGTTCCTCACTCCTCACATCCCTTCCTCACCACTGTAACACTTGGAAAAGAAAGTTCATCCTGTCATCAGGGCAGGGAAAACCCCAGAACACCAAACCCCAGACTCACCAGCACTACATCTCCTTACCAAAGAGGAAAACATAGAGGAAGAGGGGAAAAGAACATTACCTTCTGGTGCTTCATGAGCCACAATGTACCCAAAATCTGTCTCTATAGAGGCACATCTTGGTTCAAAAAGAGGCCAGGTCCTAATTAAAAAGCCCATTGGGCATCAGCTGCTATTCAGCAACAGTTCTGCATCTCATCGGGTATCTGTTACCATATCTTATGGCCATGGATTGTTAGCTGTAATCAGATAGGAGGTCTCATTTGCCAGGGGAGATCAACACCTTGTCCTCCCCTTGCTGCTGAGAAGCTGGAGCACATGAAGCACAGACTCTGAAGTCAAAGCATTCAGGGTACTTCAATGTGATGTACACAAGTAACTGAGAATATACAGACATGTGGCTGTCACTTCCCTGGAGGAGACAAAGATCAGTTCCATGGGGCAAAGAGCATGACGAGAGGGCCTCTTCCAGTGCCTGCAACCCCACCTTTACCCAGTGCTAGTGTGTAGTTATATAGCCCTGCATGGAGTAGGAGATGCAGCCACAGCAGACCACAATTCTATATGAAGCTGGATTCAGATGCCCTTCACAAAGAAGACAGAATATGTGCACATTTCTACATGCCCACGAAGGGAAAAAACCCCTTTCTTGCTGTTTTTCAAGGCGCTGAGGAGCAATGGGGAGATATTTCCATTGCCAGACCAACCACTGAGCCTTCCATGAGCATAAATGTCTCTCCTGACCTTCAGAATACACCCTGCAAGGCTCACTGCTAGAATTCCCTGTCATTCCACTGCAAGACTCCCAGCACTTTGTATCCGCAAAGCTCCAGTCACGGAGCCAAGGAGTGAAGAAACACTCTCAGCTTTCCCTATAGTGATGAGCCCTGGTGCAGAGGGGAGCTGCACACCATGACCTGGCTTGCATTTAAAAACTCAGACTGGATTCAAATTAAACCCCCCTAAATAATGAAAGTACACCTAAAAAGCAATCTGGGGGGGGTTCAGTGACGTGACTGCTGGGTTTTAAATGCTGGAGGGGTCAAGAGAGAGATAAAATGCCATTGTAGGAGCTCAGTATTTTGTTCCAATGAGCCTGTCAGTCTCTGAGTGACTGTCTAGACTCAGGCAAGGGATTCCCCTAGGACAACAATGAACAGCAAACCCCACAATCTCTGGTATAAGATAGCACTAGGATAAAGTATTATCATCTAATGGAAGAGATGAGTGCCTGAAAGATGCTATAGTCCAGAATTAAATGCAGAAATCCTTTTGTGAACCCTGTTAGAATCACAGAACAGTTTGGGTTGGGAGGGACCCTCAAGCTCATCCAGTCCAACCCCCAGCAATGAGCAAGGACATCTTCAACTAGATCAGATTGCCCAGAACCGCATCCATGGCCTTGAATGTCTCCAAGGATGGCACAACCACCACCTCTCTGGGCAGCCTATGCCAGTGGTAGAACACTGTACAGTTGTACATTGTACAGTTCTTCCTCATGTCCAGAAGGAAGCAGTGTTACTGTGACCCCTCTAAATGAAGGGTGCTGCTCACCCTGCTCAAGCACAGGGCTGTGAGTCAGCACCAGACCGTTCCTCTCCTATAGAGAAGTGCGTCAGTCACCTCTGAGTCCATCACAGACAGAAGAAATGTCACCTCCACAGGCAGGGCAAAGCCAACCCCTAAGAAAGGGATTCACCCTGTTTCCACTAACAAACTTACTCTCTATTCCCTGAAGAGAGAAGAGGAAAGAAGCTACAACGTACACAAGTGCGTTATTACCTTCTTCACTCTAGTGAAGGACAGTATGTGTATGCTATTGAGTATGCACATGATTGTGATACCATTAGGAGCAAGCAGTACCTTTGGGAGATACTAACAGCTGCATGACAGATTTCAGCCAGGCCTTCTCTTTCCCACAACCTCACCCCTTCTTTCGGCTCGCATTTGTTCAGATCTGCCAGTAAAGCAGCTGTGAGGACAGAGAAATAGAAAGCACATCATAATTCAACTCACAATATCACACGTACAGTCCCTTTCTCATTTTATCTCTGATGGATGTCTGCTTGTGCTGCTTGCCAGGAGAATAAATGTATTAACCCCACTGCACAAAGACTGAACACAAAAGGAAGCACATAACTGAAAAGAAACTGGAAGTCTCTTGTTTTCTGTCGCAATCATTTACAAGGTATGGAAAGAGCCAAAGAAACCCCAGTAAAATCATTCACCGCATCAGCTTTAACCTTCTTCCTGTTAGCAATGTTCATTTAACAATGATGGAATTCAACATCACAGCTACACTGTGTTAGCACCCAAACACATCAAGTACTTTCAGCACCTTCACTCCTCATCAAAGGGGCAGAAGGTACTGAAGAAGAAGGAGGTTTCAGCCCCAGGAACCACAGAACCATAGTCTGGGATGGAAGAGACCTCCGAAGGTCATCTATCCACCCCCCTGTACTTGGACAGGACTCTACATTAGGTGCCAGATTTAAGCGGCAGCTGCATTCCAGCTGGCACAGGGAATGCTCCTCCCTGTAGTCAAGAAGGTCCAAGCAATTCCAGCCCTGCTCTTTCTGCCTGTTGCCTGCGTAAATGCAGTCAAGTACATTTCCATTGTTAACTCACCTGAAAATGAGTTAGAGGGTTTGTTAGAGGGTTTGTAAGATGCTCTGACATTTCCTCACCGAAAAAGAGGGAAATAAGGCAAATCATAATCAGGAAAACCAAAGTTCATATTTGTTGAGGGGAAACTTTCAGCTTCACCAAGTCCTGTGGCCAACAAGTTCAGGTCTTCTCTTTGCCATATCAGCACTCCTGACTTACCTGGGTGTGTAACCAAGTAACTGGTTCTCAGGGGGTTAAAGCCCTCTCCTCAAGTCTATAAGCAGCAAAGGCTGCACTGCTTGTGTACCAATGGCTCTGCAGCCCCCCAGATCCTACAGCTCTTGTTAGGGAGACAGTTCCAACAGCAGCAAAGCATCTTCAGTGTGCCAAAAGAATACAGCTATGAATAAAAGTAGTTTCAGCTCATGTGTGTGAATGCTGAGAGTTTAAGGTATCTAGGGTCTGTATTTTTAAAGGAGCAAAGAGGTAATCCTCAGCTTAAAGGGTTTGGGAAAGGGCAGCATAAACTGGCCCAAAACAGAGCAGAACATTGTATTTGAGGTCTGTCTGCATCTGGAATTATTTGGGAGCAGCTGTTCCTGAGAAGTTCCATGTGTGGTCAAGCCCTCAAAAGGAAGAATGTATTCAAACACAGAGACATGGGCAGGAGAAAAGGCTTTTGTGTGATTCATGTCTCCAATGGTTGTTAATGTACATTGAAGAGTGGAAAAAAGAGGCATTATTCCGACAACTCACCAGCTCCATGCACAAGGCAAAAGGGAACATCTCTACCAAAGGGAACATCTCCACCATCTCCATCAAGAACTGGACTGGGGGAAACGACTTAAGCACCTTACCCAGAAGGGGCTATGAGCTATGGCAGTGTGGAGACTACCACAACATCTGTATTGCAGCTGTTAACACCTCAACACTACCAAAGTGCTGGGTAAAGCAAGCACAGGAAGACACCACTGCTTCAGAATCATACTCAGTTGTGTTCTGTTTGCTTTCACCATAAAACTATGCAGAGTTCTCTCTGGGTTTGGTTTTAAGACAAAGCTCCTAGTTTTGCATGCAAAACCAATGGTGGATGCTTTTAGAAGCAGGGGGAAATATAACTGAGGGGTCAAACTGCATTCCCACTTGAAACAACTAAACCACCTCGCTGCCTATTAGCCTGGAGCAGGCAAAGAAAGCCATGGAAGGACATAAGCAGTGACAGCGCTCTGCATATACACCCTGCCTAAATGGGTGAAAAAGGGAAGAAATAGGTGTCTATGTAACATTACTTTTCCCCACAAGCACTGCACTGCTGTCACAGCAGCTTTTCCAGTAGCAGAACTATCTCCCTAGGGAAGTTGCTTCCCTCTTCAGAGGATGGTGATGGGAGGAAGGGGATGTTTGGCTTTTCTTTCCAATACTGAACCCCTCAGCATCTCTGCTCTGCTTCTGAAAGTCCCTCCTGCTCCAAGGCTGCACACTGAAGCTTTGCTGCCCCACCATCCCAGCAACCAACTGCACATCTTCCATACAGAACAACTCCTGCCTTTCCCCCCCATACAAGAGCAGCAGAGCTCTGACACTTTCACACCTCCCCAGGGGTTGAAGTATCAGATATAGCAGTGATCAGACTGTCAACCTCATTACATTGCTCCTGCACATAGTTATGATGGGCTGTGGCAGTACTGAACACATTAGGCTGGAGACAAACCAAGGTGGATTTGGTCACCCTTCTGGGCCTGAATGTAGAGGCTTTCTGCAACCACAAACAGTTGGATTTCAGAACAAGCATCTTCTCAAAATGCTATTTCACTGGCTTCATTCCCCTCCCTCACTAATAGATGAGCATCTAAGTACTTTCATGTGTGCCCATAAGCAGCAGCCTGGGTAGCGTAAGGGAAGTCCTCTGCTCAAGGGAAGCTGTTAGCACTGTGCTGCAGCTGAAACCATGCAAAATTAAGACATCCTTGTCATTTCCTCCTCTTACTTGTTGCAACCCATGTCTCTGGGTAGGAAAATAAGCCACCTTCTTTGCAGTGCACCAAGTGAGATGCTTGGCATGCAAGATGGGTTATTGAAGTTCCAAGACACATGACCGACGTTAAAACTCATTCCCAGTCCAAGTGTGTTTGATGCCAGACAAAGTCCCAGCCTTACTCTGGTATCACTAATGGGAAACATGGCAATACTGTGTCATAGCCCCTCTTCCCATCATTCTGAATTAGAAGAAACCATCAAAAAGAGGTGGTAAGGAGCTGAGTGCTCTTTTTATTTCCCTTTTGGCTCTTGCTCTCATGGTATATAGTGGTTTGGTTCCCAGAATTTCTCTCCCAGCACATCTTCATTTAAAGAACAAGTAAGTTTTCACACAAATAGGTATTCTAATACCATTTTACATAATCCTTAAGGAAGCACAACATGCCTTGGTCCTTACACTTCCCCAGTATAATTCAGCACAGTTCAAGCCTGAACGAGCTGCAGAGAGATACAGACTATGGCACAAATCACATTTATCTAATATAGAAATTCTATTGTAATTGCATTAGATCATCAGCAAGAGAAAACACACAGGGAACAAGAGACTGGAAAGGCTTGGAAACTCAGTGTTTCAATAGTGCTGCTATCAGGAAAGGCGCTGTATAATACAGAATGAACACACATTGCTTGAGTTCACCCCTGTGTCACATTGGGTTTACAACAGTGAGTTGCAGCCAGAGACTTAGACCCGGTGGAGAATCATTACACCAGACCTGCTCCCTTCTAAGAGTGGTTAAATCCCATCAGGACTCCACACTGCATTGAACTCATGTGCTGAGAGAACACAAACCACTGCCACCGCCTGTGTAGCAGCTCCATGGCCACAAAGCTGTCATCTTCTTTCAGCAAGAGCAATAGGATGCTTGTGATCACCCAGCTAAAACTGCCCCCAGCTTGAACTGTCTGAATTAAGAAACAAAAGAGCTGTGATAAAGATCCAGTCCTTAACATCACGAGAAGCGTCAGAAAGTGTTACAAAGACTTTCCCCATGTTAGATTAACCAGAGATTTCACTCCTCCAAGGAGGAGCTTGGAAACGAACCTACAGTAACTGTAAACATGCAAGTCAACAAGCAGTAACACACTGTCATCTTCTGGATGCTTCAGGAGCTCATTCAGCCATGGGATTACACTGAAAGGGAATGCAAGGCTGGGCAACCCTTTCGCAACTAAAGCAGAGGCCATGAGGATGATCTAACACAGATGACCCAACACATCCACGCTGTTCCTGGTGTAGGAGGCTGAACAGAGAGGGTCATGCTGGGCTCTCCCACCTCCTCTTGGAAGCGAGTGTTGTCTTTGCCACTACAAAGCATCCTGGTTGCTATCAGCTTTGAAACAAAACTGTGACTTAGTAAGTATGTAAGAAATACAGCACTTCTGCTGTTTTACCCACAGGAAGAAAGCCAGATTAGATTAGGGATTGCATAAGAAAAAGCAACTGACTGAAAAACAGGTATTGCATCACCCCGGCTGTCTGCAGGGCTGCTGGGGTAACAAATACCACATTCAGTCTCAGAAGGAATGAACTCGGGATGCAGGAGAAGCCAGGATATAAGTGGTGCTTCAAAGCAAGGGGGTACCAGTTCAAATCCCTCCTGCCATTCCCACTGTAAATCCCACTCTGGTCTCCAGTACAAAGAACAGGCTTGAGCATGAAATACACACCTTTGCTTTCTGGATATTCCCCTCAAACACATTTGCAAGCTCCAAGTATCTCCAGACTGAGAGTATGAAGTTAAAATCCCTTCTATAACCCTACCAAAGTCTTGCTTCTATGAAACAATGCAAGTTCTTATTGAGGAGACACGAGGAGAGGTCTCCCTTCAGGTACCCAACCATCATAAACTAATAGGAAGTGCTGCCATGCTCTGTGTCTGTACAAGCAGTGCAACCACTGCCAGACCTGGAACAGGCTGCACATTCCATCTGACATACAGACCTGTTTGGAAGCACAGAGGTTGTACTACAGCACTGCTAACCTGCAGCTGGGTTTAACCACAGCCCTGCTGGTACTGGTCTTCACACTGCCAGCTACTCACAAAGGTCACTTTCCACATTCCCAAGGCAATTCACACCGAACGCCCGTGGTGTTCCTGCTCACATAATCCTCTATGGCATGTGTGTGTCCATACACACGGGTGGCAATGCTTCAGTAAGGAAAAGGCAGCCAAATCCAGGGAAATGTTGCAGTGCTGGAGCTTCTCTCCTCCGGTTCCTGGCAGTGGGAGCTGTAGGAGGTGGGATTAGCATACATTATCAGGACTTTGTTATCATCTCTTCCCAGTGAAACAGGAACCCGCATCTCCAGCTGCCAGCAGCTACATCCACAAATAACCTGGAGTCTGGGAGAAGCAGCCTGGATGTGTAACACAGGCAGGGGTAACAGCAAGCTCTCAATCACACTGGTTCACTGCTTCCCCAAGCCCCTCGTGGGTTTTCCACCAGTAAACATTTATGCACCTTCAGCCCTGAAGTAGAAAGCCCCAAGTGAACTGCAGCAGCACTGGGCTTAGTTCCCATCAGTGCAAACCCGAGCCAGGGTGAAAGGATGATTCACCATCAGGATAATCAGCACTGCTTTATTCCACAAGAATTCCAACCCCACCATAACCTGGCCCTCCAGACCCACTGCTCCTAAATCCCCCCCAGATCAGCAGCACTTGGTTATCCATTAGGAAAGGAAGCCCACTAAGCACAGAGCCCTTGTGACTATTGCTGTTTGCACACAACCATAGCACTCTGCTACAGACAGGATACAGGACGTCTGTGCCTTCTAAATGCATGTTTCAGTCATGCCAACAACCACATTCTACACACTTCACTGTAAAATGCCTCAAGGACTGGAGTCACATGAAGAATGGGATGCAAGATTACACTTGGTGTGCTTTCTGCATGCTACTGTAACCTACATATGCAATCTGATTGAAGGAGGCAATTAACCTTTCTCCATTCAAATAACTCAACCACTCAAAAGACAGTCATATACATATGCTTCAAAACACACTGAGGATTAAACTGAAGGTGTATTTGCTATATGAAATGACAGGTTTGCCTGGTTAAGTCATGCTCCTATCACACACTGGGACACAATCTCACTCCTCAGAGATACGGTACCGCTTTAACACTGCATCCCTGAGAGAACAGGGTTCGGAAGGGAAGGAAGGAGCCTCTCTCCGCGGGTGATGCATGGACAGCACTGACCTTTCCGATTCCTCAGCATCGCTTCCAGCTCCTCCCGTCCCCGCTGCTGCCGGAGACCCGGCGGGGAAGGCGGCAGCGGCTCCGGTCCCTCCCTCCATGCTGCGTGTGTGCACTCACACTCGCACTCTGGCTCTGCAGGAACAGGAGGCACAGGGAGGAGGGAGGGATGATGCTGTCCCCCCCTAACCCCAGCACAAAGGCACCAGTAATGACACCGCACAGGAGCTGCTCGAGCATCAGCTGTGCCCCGACCCTCTGAAACATGGGATTTAACTAATACACCCCCCCTCAAAAATGTATATAGCAATGAAAAGCACAAACCAGGTCGCAATTCCGGGTTCCCATTCTGCCTTCTCTTGCTAGCACTGATTCATGTTTTCCCGAGGCTGTTCCAGGCATTTCAGTGTAACCCTTTCCCAGCTGGAGGAGGAGAGGCAGCCAAAGGGATTTCTTTGTTCTTACCTGCTCTCTGCAGGGTTTACCCAATGCAAAACTTCAGCAACTCTGACCGTGACCAGTAAGAGTCCTGCAAGCAGGAATCTAAGCCCAGTTCTGCCGAGCGCACGACCTAGGATGGGTCACATCAACAGATGTGCTGCTCTGCTTCCTCCGGTTTGAACACAGGGTGACACTGATGGGGATCCCATGACCTGTCTTCAGTGTGCACTTGAGCAGGAGGTGGAGGGAGGGGATTCTCCCTTAGTTTTCCCTGGCTGGATCAATGTTGCTTGTTAAGTGCTGTATACCAGAGACAATAACGTGATGCAGGACAGAGCCATGCCAGCCCTTCCTTGAGCAGTTACAGGGGAAGATGCAAAGTCAAACAGGTTAGACCTGTTCTGTGCCTAGAAAGCCTAATTATTCTTTCTAAAGCCTTTTCTCCCAATGCCAATTTCTCTTTGCTTCACTAAACCCAGACACGTCTGAGTGGGACAAGCTAAAGATAGAAGAACTGAAGAGGAAACAACATGCCCATTTAGGAAATAACTACCCTGGCTTTGCCTTGGTGAATGCTGTAGAGCTCCAGGAAGCTCCCACAACCCTCTTCCTTCCCCCTCCTGGTGGCAGAGACCCAAGTACAGTGGATGGATTCATCCCAGGGACCGCATCCCTCACCTTGTGCTTTGCCCTCTCTGACCTGAGCACAGGTAATTCAGCCGCAGGCAGGTTGTTTTCAAGACCACTGCTCTGACCTCCATGGTTGAACAGTAACAAGTGTTTTGTTCCTATCTACCAACCATTCCCTAGTTAAGGAACACACAGCAAGGGTTGCAGTTTAAAAACGGTGCTTTGAAGGCATCTCTTCAAAGAGCAGGCTCAAAACCGTGCTAAGGTTTGATGGGAACGAACAGCTTCGCTGCACAGGAGCTGGAGACAAGTTCTGACAGCAAAGGATCAGCTGTTGAACACAGACAAGATCAGCTGCACTTTATCCTTTCTTAGGGCTTGAATTATCACAAGAGCAGCAAAACCAAGCTGAAATCTATTGGTTTGGTAGTTGTGATGGAGAGGGCAGAGCAGAGCGTGTCACTAACTGCGAGCTCCAGTTTGCTGCTGAATTAGCAGTGGATGGAGAACTCCAATCTCTTAATCCATGGGGTAAAAGAGGGGAGAGCAGAATCAGACATCACCACAAGTCTCCAATCTGGAAAGCTTCTTTATGACACAACCAACTTCCTCCCTTCCAGCTTGATACAGAAGGATATCAAGAATGACCCTTGGATTTACATCACATTTCAGCTCTCTACTACCCAAATACACTTTAACAGCAGCTTCTGTCAAGCACCTACAGAATTAGATGATCCGACTTATCACCTCTGCCAGCACATCCATTCCAACTTCCAGACTTCCTGAGTTTAAGCACATTCCCTTTAAAGGGATTAAAATGCCCAGCAACGGTGGGATTTAAATGTAACCTCTTTCAATGCTTGAGGTTATCTAATACCTCTGAATCAATGACTTGAAGCAACTCCGCTCTCACACTGTATATATTCCAAGCACAGTTTTAGCTCAGGCGTTGCTCAATACACACTGAAACAAGTTCAAGAAACATCAAGACCAACTGGAATCAAGAAACGACAACATTGACAACCAAACCTTGCTGCCAGCCCCGAGATCCCGTGATGGATGGGTCACAAACTGCTCTCCACTGAAGCGTATGGCAGGACATTTGCCTTCCATGAGCCACAGAGCACATAGTTCATAGCCCGTTTCAATGCTCTATGAGATAAGGGGGATCTATAGGTGTATCTCAGTGCAAGAAAGAGAAAACCAGGCTACAGTTTCTGGCTGACAAAACACATGTAGAAGCCTTTCAACCCCTCACCACATCAGAAGCTTCTTTTGCATGACTTAGGTCTCTCCAGGGCTGGTTTAAGCTGTGCCTTCTCCATGCAGACAACAGACATGCTGAGGAGGCTGGGGCAGACACCTTCCAATCCAAAGGGAGATTCCTTTAGGACACATTGCCTGGACCAGAACCAGGCTCCAGGCTCTACTTCCAATGCCAAGCTATTGCCACTGCTACACCCCTCCCAACTAACCATCTTTCAAGGCCAGTTACGCAGCTCTATGTTATTACATCCCCATGACAGTCATGCCGTGCTGGACTTCTTGGTGTAGATCCTGTTCTTTTGATGCCCAATGGATCTACTGCAGGTGTATCACTGATGTCTCTATGGATGAGCTGCAGAGAGCATGTGGTATGAGGAGGAGAGAACAAACCATTGAGGATCTCAGTGAAAACCCAGCCCTGCAAGCACCTCAGATCAGGACTGAAAGGGGGGAACTGAGGCATAGAGAACCCCCTCTCGCACTGGGTACATAACATGGAGCATCTTCAACTCCCAAAGCCTTTTTTGCTTCAAAGGCATCAAATACAAGTGCTGTGACCTCACAAGGAACATTCAGCAGCAGCTCTATTGCTAGAGGTGCCAAAAACCACGCAGAATGCGTCCTGCCTCCCCTTCCTAAAGCTGAGACCAGGCTGAGCCTGGTGCAAAGAGCAGAAGCACCCATGCAGCATGGCTTCAGGACACTCTTGCACACACTAATGCAGTACAGACTGACACATCCACACCCAAACCCACATCAACACTTTTAAATCCTTTCTCTTCTGAATTTTGGTCTATAAAAGGTGTAAAACTACAGGAGGATGCTTATACTTCAGCTTGACCAGGAACAACACCTGAAGAGGAAGCTAAGGAGCAATTACCTGGCTCCAAATCCTGCATGGATGGGACACATGGTGTGTGGTTTGAAGTCATGAGCCGTGATCTGCATGGGTGGAATCCCTGCCAGGAGAAGAAATAGGTGCTCCCTGCAACTTACTGTGAGTGAAACCTTATTGCAAAGCAGAGAGGAACCAGCCTCATGAGGCAGATGCTGAACCAGATGATTCATTCCAGTATTCCTGCACTGCTTTTCCTGCTCTGGCAAACAGCCTGAGCAAGTGCTGCTCCACACAAGTTCCTGCTTGTTGGGATGCTTTGCAATGCTGTGTCCCAGGTGTGTCTGTGCAATCCACCTGCCTGGATTCAGCACTGTCAGGACTGCAGCCGTGGTGGTTACCTCACGTAAGTTTTGGGTTTCATAGAATCCCAGCCTGGTTTGGGTTGGAAAGGACCTTAAAGCTCTTCCAGTTCCAACCCTTACCATGGGCAGGGACCCCTTCCACTGGAGCAGCTGCTCCAAGCCCCTGTGTCCAACCTGGCCTTGAGCACTGCCAGGGATGGGGCAGCCACAGCTTCCCTGGGCACCCTGTGCCAGCGCCTCAGCACCCTCACAGGGAACAGCTTCTACCTTAGATCCAACCTAAACTTCCCCTGTTTCAGTTTGAACCCATCACCCCTTGTCCTCTACACCCCTCTGCTACAGTCCCTGATGCAGAGCCCCTCTCCAGCATCCTTGTAGCCCCCTTCAGATACAGGAAGCTGCTCTGGGGGCTCCACACAGCTTCTCTTCTCCATACAGGAGGTTCTCCTGCCCCTGCTCATCCTCTTGGCCTCCTCTGGCCTTGCTCCAACAGCTCCTTGTCCTTCTGATGTTGAGGACATCAGAACTGCACCCAGTGCTGCAGGCAGGGTCTCATGAGAGCAGAGGGGCAGCATCACCTCCAGGCTTGGAGAAGACAGAAGCAGGTTCAGCAGCAGAGGCAGGCACAGGAGAAGGATGCTGGGCACTCGACACTGCTGTAAAGAACTCTGCCACCTTTCCATCTCCTGGATGATGCAGGTGTTCTGCAGAGCCAGGGAAGCAGAGCCACAGCTTGAGACGTTCTGTGGTGGAAGGTGGCCAAATCCAGAGTCCAAGTCTGAGCAACAGGGGAGCAGATCAATCAGCACAAGCGCTTTTACTGCAGCCAGGTCAAAGTCCTCCAAGGTTAACAGCTTCTCAGCCCCCATAGGCCAGCACCTGAGGGAGCAAGTATTTCTCCAGTGCCAGAGGTTAGCAGGAAGAAGGAAACAGAAAGTGATGGGAGCATTTGTCTATCTAGAACCAGAAGAGATTCCACAGGAGCTGAAACATTTCAAATGCTTCCTGCACCCGTCCATCCCTCTCATTTCTGAGCATCATTCCACATGGCACAGAATCACAGAGCCCCAGACTGGTTTGGGTTGGAAGGGACTTTAAAGCTCATCCAGTTTCATGAGCAGGGATGCCTTCCACTGTACTAGGTTGCTCCAAATCCCTCTGTCCAACCTGGCCTTGAGCACTGCCAGGAATGGGGCAGCCACAGCTTCTCTGGGCACCCTGTGCCTCAGCACCCTCACAGGGAAGAGCTTCCTTAGCTCTAACCTGAACTTCCCCTGTTTTAGTTTCCTCATGTCCCTTTTCAACCAGATGCTCTTCATACACAACTGTCAACTGTTAGAGACTTCACCCAGAGGCTGCATACAGGTATCTACTGGGACTGCCCAGTCTGTCCTCTGCAGCAGGGGTGATCTAACTCCATGCATGGGCACCAGCTCCCAGAGGTGGGAATCCCATGAAGCAGCTAAAGAGGAATAAAACTGCTGTTCTGAACATGAAGAAGAGATTACACTTTCTTTCTTGTTCTCACATGGAAAGACAAAACGAAAGACATCTAATTCCTCCCATTACAATCCACTGACGCACAGACTTCTGCTCATCGCCTTCCCCATTGGTATAATCTAAGTGTTTTAAAGCATAATAAACCTACAAAGCACCACCAAGAAAATAAAAGCAGATTGAGGAAGAGCTTGGAGAATCTTTTGGTAAGTTTGTCAGGAGTTTTGCATAGAGAACAGCATCCAAGCAGCACGTTACAGCAGGAAAACACACAAGTGCTGTGGTCAGGGGAAAAGGATGAACAGAAGAGGGTGTTACTGCCCTGCTTTGCCCATCACCTAACACACCAGGATGGGAGAGTTGTTAAATGCATTTAATAGAAAAATGAGCTGGAAGATACAGCCAAAAAATCCCTTTTTGGTGTGGGGGGAAGATGGGGAAAGGAAACAAAGGGGGAAAAGTGCCTCTTGGAAGTAGTTTGATTGATCCCAGAGTTCTGAGAGCACAGCCACTGATGCTCTGCCCTCCGAACCAGCCTTGCTGCAAACACAATACTGAAGATTTAAACAGACAACTGGAAATTGGCCCCACAAGGCCAAGAAACTGCTTCCTCGTTGAGTTTCATGCACGTAATGAGCACACAAGATGTAAAAGCAGCAAGTCAAAAGCAAACAGACCCCGGCTCCCATCCCTGTGCAGTAACATTCATCACCATCCACAATGCCACAGGTAGCTAAGTGAAACAGCAACTGGAACAGAGATTGAAAGCATTTCCTCAGTAACTGCAATGAAATGGGGATTTCATGGGGTTTTGTCTTCATGCTCAGGATTCTGCAGCAGGGCTGGGTTTAGTTTAAGTACAGCCCTTTGCAGGCCACATTTGGCCTTTTGAAGGTCTGAGGGCTGAAAAGCCAGGGGACAAATGAAGGGATGGGGCATGAAATGACTTTTCTGATTGCAAACAGTGATTACAGCCCAGGTCTCCTGAAACCCAGCTCCATTTCCTCGCCTCTCAGCCCATTTGGTTCACCAACACAGGCTTCTCTTCCTCATTAAAGCAGCAAGAAGACAAACCATCATCTGGGGCCAGAAAGGAAGGCAAACTGCATCTCCTGTTTGGTTAAGCCAAACTAAGCCCTTGGAGCTCACCTCTGAACATTGACCTACACCAACCAAGTCAATTGTTTCATGCACTGTGAGAGGACACAAGTGTCTAACTCACACCAGACAGAACATCACTTTAAACAGCCTAACAAGAGAGCACAGGCATCATTAGAGACACGGAGTCTTTCACAGTGAACCACAGGGTATGGAGCAGACCTCCAACACCCGGTACTTGTATCCACATCAACCACAGCTGCATGAAACACACTCAGATTGTCACCAATTCCATTTGGAATCCCAGTCTCAAGGGGAACAATGCTGCAAACAGGACAGCAAATCAACAGTGCACCAAGAATGTGGACTCCCAGGGAATGGAGGGAGGGGAAGAAACAAACCCAAATCCCTACATTCGAGTCAAAGGTATAAAAAGAAACCCAAGTGCCAGACGCCTGGGTGACAAGTGCTGTGCAGGAGGAGGTGAATCATGCCCTGGCATAGAACAGGCTGCAGTTTGGTGCTATGAAGTTCTCATCATCATCATCAATATTTACAGATGAGTATTTCTATACAAAGAGGGTGCTTTTGCCACAGTGAGGATTTGGAGACTGCTCTTGGAATACAAGGACCAGATGCAAAATGTCATGTTCCTCTCTCAAATGTATCTTCAAACCTGAACAAGCAGATTGACATTTACTGCATGAAACTGAGAGCACCAAAAGCTCAGCAAGCATCCCTTCTGTTTGTGGTAGGACAAAGGGAAGAGAGAAGCACTGTGAAGAGCTCCTCCGGGATGAGGCTCGGGAAGCACCAGACTCCAAGCACACAAGTTATTACTTGGATGCTCAGGATAACTGTGAGCTTTTGGGGCTGTGATCCTAAACCAGAGTTAATGCCTCTGCAAAGGGTCTCAAAGCCTTTTTGCTGCACCCTGTGCTTTATTATCAGGGAAACACAGACCCATTTCCCAAATGATGATATAGGAAATACATGATTTTAATCTTAGATACTTAGATAATGATAAAGATAGTCTAGAATAAAACCAATTTAAGCTCTCCTGGTGCACTGCACCACTGTTACATGTACAGCTACTTTCCAAGCTTCAAGCTCACTACAAGCTCTCCAGATGCTAAGCTTTTGTCTGTGGATATGCTCTGAAGATATAACCAATGAGACCTGACACCTGCAAATGAAACCCAGACCATCCCCATCAGTTTAAATCACTACAGAAAAGCCCCAGACGTGTGTTTTACAGACCAAATGGAACTCACAGCAGATTTAATTCGTATTCCGATCGTGCCAAACCCTCACCTAGTAAACTGTGTATCGCACCATCACTTGCATAGTGCAAGGGACTGCATTTAAATGAAGATTATGAAAATGAAATGGCCTTGAAATGCCTTTTTGACTCAAAACATGAATGTTGAAGTGTGAATTGCCCAGGGAAAGCGCTTCTAAAAATATTCCAGTTTTGCTAAGCGTGGTTTTTAACAAAGATTTAAAGGATGTTATTGCAGAGAACAAACAACTCCAACACCAACCCATTCTATACTGGAAGTTAAGCAAAAACTTACCTCTAAACGGGAGCAAGCTCTTCAGAAAGAGAAGTTTGGGCATGCTGAAACACTATAAAATGCACCTGGGCAGGTTCACTGGGTGCAAAACCCCCACTGCTGTATGAACCAGTCCAGCCACATGCCTTCGCCTTCCCCATCACACCTCTCCCAGAGTCTGCATTGACCAACAAATGGACCTTTTGTCACAGCTGCCTTTTATCCCACAAACCTGGTGACACCTTCATGCTTCATCCTGCCAGAAGCCTCCTTTTGCTCCTTATATCAGATCTAACTGAATAAAGCCTTAAGAACCCTGTCAGAGCCTGAATGATTTCAGCACCCCTGAGTGACCATGCCTCTGCTCTCCTGCAGCATGGCACCAGAGCCCAGGATCTGATATTACCGTGTTAATGCTCCATGAACCATGTGCTGGCAAACTGAAATACCATGTAGGAACAGAGTTTACACTGCAAGCATCTGTACTGCAGCTCTCTGCTGAAGCTTCAGTGGTCCTACAAATGCACTGATCACCATTTCAAATGAAGCTGCACTGCAAGGAGGGGCCTGGGGAAGGGAAAAGCTGCTGTGGCAGGTCCCCTTGACAGCAGTCTCAAAGGACAGGCATTTACAATGATGTGATCATTTGAATAAGGCAGCTTTCCTTCTCCTGAAGCATCCTTGTCCTCTGCACCCTGCAGCTTACCCGGTGTGCTCAGCACTTCTATTTATATACAAGTGACTCACCTTGGAACTGCCTCAGACAATGCACCTTCTCTTCAAGGAATAAAAACAAAGGAAAAGAAGATCTCTTTGGAAAGCTCATCCCGAAGCATTGAGGAAACAATGGGATATTCAAGCTTCAGAAGGCTCAAAAACGATGAGGGGGAACTGCTAGACCAGGAACCTGTCATCCTGATCCCATATGACACTGCCATATGTCGACCACAGCATCAGGAAGAAGCTCCAAGGCCTCATCTGCATGCAGAGCATCACTTCAAAGGTGTCTTCAATGGGCAGACAGTTATTTTCTCACTGTGTAAGTGAATTGTTGGTTTGCTCTTATTGTTATAGTGAGGATGTTCCTTTAAAAGAAGAAAACTGAGGAAGACAGCAGTGAAGGTTGGCTGGGAAGTTTGGCAGATGTGACCCTAGGGATCTCCTGCCTGAACAGGCTCTCATCTACTCTGGTGCTCCACAGACTCTGCAGCACCAAAATGGATGTTCCACTGAAAGGAATGGGTGTTTCTTGGTTCCATGTCCTTCCTTCACCAGCTGACTGCTTCTGGGCTCAGTTTCAAGGTCCTACATTGAAACTGGGAGCCATAAAAAGTAATTTACTGGTCCATTACCAATACCAGCAATAGGAGTGATGTGTTAAATAACACCACTTGTCACTAGAAAGCAGTCCTGACTGAAAAGCAGAAAACCCTTTAATCCTCTCCTCCACCATGTCCCACCTATTTCATCTATGACAGCTGATCTCCAGCAGTGCCCTCTGTTTCAAATGATACCATGTTAACTCCAAGATCCCTCCTTCTAGTACGAAAGAGACTGTTTGCTTTTTGTTTCTTATGAAGCTCAATACAAGGTCAATTCCTCCCTTTCCGCAGACCCAGTGCCCCAATTGGCAAAGCTTTACTGGAATAATCTCTACTCAGAAAAGGCTGAGTTGTTCTTCCCAAATTCCTCAGCTGTAAGTAATCTTATGGGAACCACTGGGCAAGGAGTAAAATCCAGCTTGTCCTTGTAGGCAAACATGAAGTGTCAGCATTCCTCAGAGAGGTCCAAAGACAGAGCAAGCTGCTCAGCACACAGCACGTAGGTCTGTGTGCAGTTAAGTATGTGCTGAAGTGCTTTGATGAAGTGAAGGCCAAAGAGAAACCTCCCAACAGAAGCTACTGCTCCTGGTCCCTGTGTGCTCTATTGCAAACCACAGTTCCCCTGGATCCTGAGACTCCATCAACCTCCCCTGCATCCCCAGGCTGTGCTCTCCTGCTTCAGGCCTGCCAGGAGCTGATGCTAAGCAGTTTAGGGGGCAAGGGAGGGTGTTAAAGGGTTCTCAGCTACAGATCCATGCAAAGCCAATCCAATGTGGACTCCAAGGCAGCCCAGACTCGCAGGAATGGCAAGGAAAGCCTCTCCAGCAAGTCTGCTATGAGGGTGGTGAGACACTGGAACACCCAGAGAAGCTGTGGCTGCCCCATCCCTGGCAGTGCTCAAGGCCAGGTTGGACACAAGGACTTGGAGCATCCTGCTCTAATGGAAGGTGTTGGAACTGGAGGAGCTTTAAGGTCCCTTCCAACCCAAACCAGGCTGGGATTCTATGAACTCTTTTAATCCCATCGTTTTCAGGTGGAATTCAAGCTCTCAAACCACTGCAGCTATTAAGAAACCAGGAGGTAAACCCGTAGCCTCACTCAGAACACAGGAAACTGGGTATGGAAACTGCACAGGATCACCTGGCATTTCCTCCTCAGGTGCAGAACTCCTTTAAGTACACCTCACCTCACACTCACTCTGACACTTCCAATGCCATCAAGATGTCCTTATTTCATTTGGTTTCAATGGGCAAGTCCTATGAATGGAAACTGAATCAGGGCAGAGTTGCTCAAAGAGACTTCGCTGCTGCCTAATGAGCTGATGCTGACTAATCCTCTGCTTTACTTCCCAGTGAAAGGCACCCAGCAGGAGCACGAAGACGGGTTTTAAAGAGCTAAAAGCCATGAATGATTTCATTTTACAGAGAGTATTTCTCTTGCACAAGTTGCTTCCATCAAGTGTTCTTTTCAATGATCATATCCTCTACAAAACATCCCTGTAGCCTTCAGTGGTAAAGGCTCAAAGGACAGCAGAAGGAAACACAAAAGATGAAGAGAAGGAAAAGCTGGACACCATCGCCTATGAAGTTTTCCATATAGAAGTGACTACAATAAGGAATGATTTGCAGGACCTGCCTCTTGACCTACATATAAGGAACCAGGGACTAGTAATCTTTACTCTCCTCTTGCAGATGTGGTTCACTGTAACCATAACGCAGCCCCAGACTCACCAAGAGTTGCTCATGGCTTTACAGTGGGACTGTGGGAACCTAAACACACTCAGAGCTGCTGCTAGAAACCTAACTCTAAAATGTCCCCATTCCTTCTGTTTCCTCACAGGTCCTGCTAAACCACAGCTCCAAATACAAGAGTTGGAAATAAGAAGCCCCCAGAGGGAACTCTTCAAGGATGAGAATTCATTATCCATCTTTCCTGAAGCTGTAACAGAAAGATGCCACCAACTATCTCATTCTGTGACTCCACAGTACTGTCGAGTGCAGAAAGCTGCCTCCATTCCCCATTTTCAGTGATGTCAGCCAAGGAAAAACAAATCCCCTCTGTACTTGGTGAGTTTTCCATAAACTCTGAAGTCAAACAACCTCAATGCACCAACATTTTACCTTTCATGATGTAGATGTCCTAAAAATCATTTAAAGGGAGCCAGCACCTGCAGCCTAACCTCTTGTGTGATGGAGAGGCAGATCTAGAACTGCTACATGCAGTGTGGATGGGCAAGTCTAAAGAACACCAACAGGCTTACGGTGATGGCAACTGGGAGGAATCCAACCCTCAATGGTGAGGATGCTCAAGGCCTCATGCACCAGATCAGATACAATGGGACTGCTGCACTGGTATCTTCCTGTGCGTGCATCCACAACTATATCGGAAAACATTTCTTAGGAAAAGCCTATTTCTGAGCCACAGCTTTATCCTTAAAACTAACTCAGCATAAACAGCCTTTAGCTCAACAGTGCAGCTCCGAAAGCTGCCCAAGGTCAGCCCTGCCTCCTCCCTTCAGTGACAACACCAGATCAACACAACTGCCTACTCCCACTCCTTGCCAGCAGATAATCCAGGGGGAGTAATGCAGGACACTGGGAAGTCTCAGGCTTACCCAAACGTGCAAGTTGGCTCCATCAGCAATGAGAAAGCAGCAACTGGGGTTAGGGATGGAGGAGAGAACAGCACGAAAGGATAGTTGGATTTATCCATCTCCTGGTTTCTGCAAAGTTAAAGTAAACCCCCTCCTGCTTACACTGCAGACACTCTGGGTCAGGAATGCAAAACGAGTTGATGCAGGAAAGCTGAAGCTGAGGAAGTGCAGGCATGAAGTCAGTGCTTCAATGCAGGAGCTACGCTGCTGGAAATCCCTTCTGCTCAAGGTCACTGGTGAAGCTGCTTTAATGGCATTGATTCAACAGCATTTGGAAGAATCCAATTAAACCACAGCTGGCACAAAGCAGAAATTCCTGTGAAGCACAACAAGAAGCATCCCCCATAAGTAGAAAAGCACTACAGCCCTAGAAGGGAAAGGGTTAACCAGCTCCTGCTGACTCACCAAGGCTGCTCCATCCTTATCCCCTCTGAACAGGATGGGAAAGAAACTCCCTTGAAAGCCAGGATCTGAAATGCAACTCCAGAGGGAAAAGGAAAGGAACGATCAAGTTGAAGATTAGCTGTTTTCTATGACAGCAAATAGCACATCTTCCCTCTGGGAATCCAGATAACGTGACAACCCTTAGGAAGAAGTTTAGTTGGTCTCAAATAGATGGAGTGAAAGAAGATTTCAGCCCCAGTGCTAAAGACAGAAAGCCCAACAGTTTTATACCCTCTTTCTTTCCTTTGGAAGAGCCATTGTCACTTGATCATCACCTGATGGTGCAGCCATGGTAGATAAGAACAAACTGGAACAGCAGCAGGCAGGGGAGGATCAAACACCCCAGAAGGTATTTCAAGCCCAACAACACAGATCTAATAACTTCCAGTGTGTTTTATTCCAAACAGCATGTGACCTATTTCAGGCCTAACTCTGAGCTGACTATAATTAACTGCTATTTCTACAGACTTCAATTTACATGAAATAGCTTGGAAAAAGACAAGAAATTAAAGCAGGGCAATTGCTAAAGTTAAAATAAGTCAGAAACCCATTTTTCAGGTAAAACATCAGCCAAAAATACATTGCATATTGGGTCTAGAGAACAGTCTTCAACAAAACTCCCAGGGAAATGTTTTAAAGAGGCTTCTATGCACAAGGATAAAATGGGATTTCATTGTCTGAAAACTCTACTTTCCCTACAAGAACAATGCCTGAGTGGGCAGCTCCTGTCTCTGGGACAGGGACAGAAGCACAGAACCATACAGTCAAGCAGGGTGGAAAAGACCTTTAAATCCAACTGTTCCAGCACCACCAAGGCCACCACTGCCCCATGGCACTGAGGGGGTGTGAACATTTGCAGGGCCGGTGCCTGCAGCCCTGCCCTGGGCAGCCTGTTCCAAAGCCTGAGCACCCTCTGGGCAAGGAATTGTTCCTCAGCTCCATCTAAACCTGCCCTGGTGCAGCTTGAGGCCGTTTCCTCTTGTCCCATCCCTTGTTCCTTGGGAGCAGACCTGGCTCCATCCTCCCTCAGCTGTTCCCCATCACACTTGGGCTCCATTGCCCTTCAGTACCTCAGTGTCCCTCTTGCAGTGAGGGGCCCAGAGCTGAACACAGGATTCAAGCTGCAGCCTCACCAGTGCCCGGTGCAGGGGCACAATCACTGCCCTGGTCCTGCTGGTTATGCTGTTTCTGATCCAGGCCAGGATGTTGTTGGCTTCTTGGCTGCCTGGGCACAAGCTGCTGCTGTTAAACCCTGCTGTGAAATCCAGATGCTGCTTGTTTAACCTCATCTCCAAAAGGGTTAATTACAATTTCCTTAACTTTACTTGGATATCTCTGAGATTCCCAACCCTAGTGAGACATGTTCCATCTCCCATTCTCTTCTCTCCTGCTTCCTTAAGCAAACACAGTCTTTTCACAGAATCATAGCATCACAGAGGTTTGGCTTGGAAAGGACCTTAAGATCACCCAGTTCCAACCCCCAGGCATGGGAAGGGACACCTTCCACCAGACCATGTCATGCAAGGCTCTGTCCAACCCAGCCTTGAACAGTGGCAGGGATGTGTTTCCTACCTCTCCTTCCTGTGTCATACAAAATCCCAGGAGTGAAGAGAAGCAGAACTCAGCTCTGTTTCAGAAACCCATGCAGACATTCCACAAGGATAACTTCTCCTTTATCTCCAGGCTTTCCTTTTCTCTCCCTCCCAGACACTCTTATCTCCCCTATAAAATGTTCTCTCTCCATGCAGGTGAGCTATCACAAAATCCCTTTTTTGGTCAACCTGACAAAGAAAAACAGAAGGCACCTACAGGGATTTTAATTAGAACTTGGCATGCTACACATATCCAAATGGGTAAATCCTCCTGCCCCCCACCTCCAGCTTGCTGCTAAAATGACACCTCTGTGCTTTGAATCCATCCTTTGAAATGTTTAATTCCCCAGTAACTTTTGAAGCAGCAGCAGAATTAACCCATGGAAATCGTTTGTAAGGAAGGAAAACAAAAGCCTCCCAGTGCCCTTATCTGTGCCAGCACCTCCACATAGACACCCACTGCATTTCACCCCATAGCATCCCTTTGCTGGAGGGAGCCACATCTGCTCCACAGCTCAGCCTCAGGCTGCTTCTGCAAGGCTGAGAGTGAAGAGGTGATTCAGCCTGGGGAGAAGGACTTGGGGTGTTGGGTGATGAGAAGCTCCCCATGACCCAGCTTCAGTGTGCACTTGAGACCAGACCCCCCTTGAGTGCTGGGCTGCATCCCCAGAGCATGACCAGCAGACTGAAGGAGGTGATCCTGCCCCTCTGCTCTCATGAGACCCCACTTGCAGCACTGAGAGCAGTTCTGGTGTCCTCAGCATCAGAAGGACATGGAGCTGTTGGAGCAAGGCCAGAGGAGGCCACGAGGATGCTCAGGGGCAGGAGCACCTCCTGTATGGAGCCAGGCTGAGAACATTGGGGCTGTTCAGCCTGGAGAAGAGAAACTGAGTGGAGACCTCAGAGCAGCTTCCAGTGTCTGAAGGGGGCTACAAGGATGCTGGAGAGGGGCTCTGCATCAGGGACTGCAGTGATAGGACAAGGGGTGATAGATTCAGACTGGAACAGGGGAAGTTCAGGATGGATATAAGCAAGAAGGATGTGCTGTAAAACACCAGAGGATGAGCACAAAAAGGCACAGAGCTTTGTTAATTTACACAGGGCAGGAACAGCTGTATGACCCCAGATGTGCCCTACTCCTCAGCTGACAGCTTCTTTGCCCCCTTGCAGCAATGTGTGCTCAGGCAGACTCCTGCAGCAGTTAGCTCATTGTCTTGTTCTCTTCCTGCTCCTTCTTTCCACGTCAGGCCACTCAGGCTCAGTAGTGATGTGGTCTGGCTGAACAGCGTCACCAAAACATCCACTGCTAGCAAATGCATCATCCCAAAGACATGGGAACCCGTGGCCATGGAAGGAGCAGAAAGCAATAACCCCCAAACAGCAAAGAAATACAGCACTGGGTCAAGAATGAACCAAAAGGAGGCAAAAAAGGGAGCAGACAGGAACTGAGGCTTTTAAACATTAGTAACAGAAGGGTTGTTCTCTGTTTGCTCCCTACAAGAACAGTGCATCATCATGTACTCTGCATGCTTGCTTGTAGAAGGGCTCAGAGGTCATAATCAGCCTTTTGCTGGAAAATGCTCCTGATGGGGCTTTATCCCAGCTGAATGGTGTTAATTGTGTACAGCAGCAGCAGCAATTGCTGTCAGCACCGTTTTCCCTTCCTCCTCTTTGGTTTTCAATGCTAGCAGCAGCTAGTCCTTAGCATCCCGAAATGAAAAGTATGACTCTTGTTCCTGTTTCCCACTCTCCATCCCAAACACAGAGGGAATAACGACACTTGCAAACGATGGCCACCGAGAATGGACTGGGGATTCTGGCCTTGTAGTAGCATCCACATCAGGATAAAGGCTTCTACTACAGATAGCAGCTATTAGAAAGCCTCTGTAGTGTTCAGAGGCCCAGCTTGAATCCCCACACAGCCCTGACTGACAGTTGACCTGCTCTGAATTATAGCTGCCCCCATCTCTCAACTGAGATAAGACTTTTTATCTTGCCAACCCTTAGAATCCTCTGCTGAGAGGCACATACCTGCCCTTTTGCTGCAGTCAAATCAAGTTTTCAGCTCTTCTTCTATGCCATAGAGATTTCCATATCACCCAGCAGTAGAGGCACTGCTCAGACAACAGACAAGCAAAGAGCAGGTGTCACTAAGTGTTAACATACAGAAGGGCACCAGAAAGGCCTCTTTTTGAGCATGACAGGCAAATAGGATGCTCCCCTCACATGGGTTTCAACAAGCATCATGCTTCATATTTTGCCCAAGCAGAAGGCAAACCACACTGACCACACCTGAAACTGCGGCTGGAAAAGGGAAAACACCTTCATGGAAGTACCAGTAGCAACTCACTAACCCTCCATTAAACAGAGACATCAACACTGGCACTGCGCTGCTCAGAGCTGCTTTGACTCGTCTCAAAGACTTGGTTTCTTAGTGAAATCCATCAGTTGAAGCCTCAGTAACTACACATTCCCCATGGCTTTAGCATCCCTGATAACCGAGATGGCTGAAGCACCCCCATGTCCTCAGTCCTTTGAGTAAAGAAAGCTGTTTAGGGGGTTGGAACTGCATGATCTTTATGTCCTTTGAACCCAAACCATTCTATGATCCTATGCTCAAACCCCAAACCCAGTTCAATGCTCTGATTAATCTTTCTGACACTTCCCAGCACCAACCACTGCACTGTAAGGCAGTTATAAAGTCACCTTCACTGAACTTTGGCCCCTCAGATGAAGTAGTACACATTAGGAACTACTTAACCCTCATCATTCACTAACTGCCTTTCATCTTCAGCTTGTTTCAAGGCAGAACAAACTCTTGTCCCAACAGGCTCAGCACATGCAGCCAAACCTCCTCTGTAGTTCTCTGTGATGCCTTCTTCCTCAGAATCTGGGATTCAGGAATGCCAAGAACCAAGCACAGCTATTCCAAAAGCTTTGAATGTGTTTCAGGGAGAGAGATGGGCAGTCCTGCTGCACTGCCTCCAGCACTGCAAACCCTGCTGACCTGCACCTCCTCCTCCACAGCAGCATCAGCCATGGATACATGGATGCTTGGAGATGCTAACTGCCCCACAGGGACACAACAGGGTTGGGGAAGGAGAGGAAAACAGCCTCTCTGCTTGCTACTTGGCTTTTGTTGCCATACTGCACCTATCAACAGCATCTCAGTGTCCATGAGAGCAATTCCACCAGCACTTCAAGCCCAGTCACTGCAGTCTCACCAGTTGCTCTCAAGAAGGGCCAAAGAGACTTTCAGAGCTCACTTGGGGGTAAAAGATCAACCCTGAGAGATGGGTGAGTACATGGTCTGGTGTGAATTATCCCTGCCCATAGCAGGGGGTTGCAACTGGATGATCTCAAGCTCCTTTAAAGCCAAATCAGTCTGGGATTCTATGATTAGCATCAAAATCCTGTAGCCCTTCCAGAACTCACTTTTTTGTGCACAGAACATAAAATGCATATATTTCACCTATAAACAGTGTTTGGAGATACAGGGATGCTTTTCACCCCAGGAGGTGCTCACTTGTCTGTATGGGCTCCAGAGGAAGACGCAGCCCCCAGTTTTCAACTGCATAAGCTGGAGCAGATGTGTCCTACCAGAGGAGGTTGTTCCTAACTCTGTTCATCCGGTTCAGTGAGTGGGAACATCATTAGGAGAAACTTCAGGACTCTATGGAAGAAACAAGGTCACTTAAGTCTCTTGCCTCAAATGAAGGCAGCATTTGGAGGGGGGGAGCAGAAACCAACCCACCAGTCCTAATTTTAAACAGCACCATCAGGTCACAGTCATCTCTAACCTACATTTGGGTTGGGGAGGGTGTTTCGGTTTGGCTTTATAAATTCAGTCTAAAAAGCTTCACATTTAGGGTCTGAACAGCTGAATTGGGTGCATTCCTAACACAGCAGCCTCAGAGATAAGCAAACCTTTGCAGAAGTTGTGTGCATGAAGTTAATGCCAGCACAGCTGCTATGCTGCCAAGTGTGCTTATCGGGGACATAAACCAGCTCATTCTTTGCCTTGAATCCTGTCCTTCATCCTCACTGTGAAATCCAAGTGCTGTCTACTCCTAACAGTGATGTGTTCTGCTGTTCAATAGTCTGTTTGCACTTACAAGCCAGGTTAGTCAAACGCCCCCAACACTTGCAACAAAGATCCAGTAATTGCCATCATTTGTGTCTATTCTTTACTTCATATTCCCATATTTACTGCCAGACTAAAAACATGGGTCAGTTTTGCTCCCATCTGACCGAAAGGCAAACAATGGATGTACAGGAATGCTTGTTCCTCCAGCCCTTTCCTCAAGAGCCCAACCAGAATGCTGCTTTCCTTTAGACACATCTCCAGCTGCTGTCAGGTGCTCCATGAGCCCCATTTATACACAGGCATTTGGAGTCAAAATACAGCCCCAGAACACAGTGATGACTCTAAAAGACCTAAAATGCCATCCCTGCCATTGGTGACAGGGCAGCTACAAGGCAGCAGCTTCACCACGCGGGGTAGGAAGCACAGCAGGGAGTTGTTTAGCAGCAACAGAGATGTCTTTGAGGAAGCATTACCTCATTCGCCTCCTCCACAGCCATTCCCATTTGGAATGAGGATATAAAAGCCATACTATTCAGAAAAGACAACAGGCAAATGAAGGCGCAGGCACAGGGAAAGCAGGGAGATGGAAGGACCTGCTTCCCCCACCCAGCTTTGTCCCCCTAGTGAAAAGCTAGAGCATATTAAGAAACTATACAACAATAACCACCCAAATTGCCCCATTAATTTAAGAGAAGGTAGAAAAACCCCACGCAGAACAACTCATGGTAGAGAAACATTTTAGGGCACCTCAGAAACAGAGGGATGCTTTTGAAAGCACACAGGGGCCACAGAGGCTTCCTCTTCCCCTCTCCCCCACACCTAATGTCTCTCAGTTGTATATGCTGGAAACATCTAAGCCTCAGAATCTAACAAAACAATTGTCTTAAGGAACAAATTTGTTCTTTTGCTTTATTAAAAGAAGCAAGCAGAAGGAGGAGGGTTTGAAACGGATTCTGACATGGGAAAGCAAACCAATATTGGCTCCCAACCAGTCCTGGTGGCACGCTTTCCCTGCACTACATAAGCAGCTTCTAGCTCCTCCACAGGTAGAACCATAGAATGGTTTGGGTTGGAAGGGACCTTCAAAGCTCATCTCTTCCAACCCCCTGCAATGAGCAGGGACATCCTCAACTGGACCAGGCTGTGCAGAACCACAGCCTTAGATGTCTGCAGGGACATCCACAGCACCACTGAGTAGAAGACTGACCCATCCTGCATCTTCTGCCCAACTGAACCCACGAGGTTGAAACCACGGGTACCATAACACAGCCCTGCTGTTCACATCCCCACTTGTGCCTCTGTGTGTGCTGCAATTACCTTATTTCTCTGTATAAATATAAACAAAACGTAGGATTCACTGTGGGCACGACCAACATTTATAGAAGTCAAGGCTGCATTTAGCAACCCTGATCTGCAATTAGCGCATCCTGGTGGCCTACACAGAAACCACATTCACACATTCCAGACACAAACCTGTTCTCAAAGCAGCCCATCAAATTGCTATATCACCAAATCCCAGCTTCCACGTCTCATACTTCATGAATGTAAAGCTGAGCTAAAATGAAAAGCAGAAACAAGTTAATATTCACCTCACAGAGCTGTATTTACTCATCTAAGCAGCTGAGGGGTGGTGAGCATCCTTCCTACCATTTAAAATGGTACAAATGAAGGAGATGGGGGGAAGAAAGATGTTCTAAAACACCTCCTGGGGGGGGAAAAAATCAATATATACAAACACAAATCCTCCTTCATTGATTCACCTGAGAATCAGAATGTATTTCATTTCCAGACACCCACATCCAAGCCATGAATCAGTGTTTTCTGGCTGAAAGCCAGTGCTGCAGTTCTAGTTTCTGTGACAATATTGATGCCTCTGCGCTCCACAGTCTTACATATAAAGGGATTCATTCAAAGATTCAAAGAGAAACAAGCAATTTGGAGGGGGGAAGTGGAAGTCATTATAGAAGAGACTGCTCAAAAAGCACTCCTGTAGAAGTGAGCCTGCTGGAAACACAACCAGGAAACAGGGAATCCATCACAGGAGCTATTTCTGCCACAGGACACGGCGCAACTTCCCCAGTGCCTTTCCCTGTAGTAGAGCTTCATTTCTGGAGGCTTCCCCTTCCATCTCTTCTAATGGCAGCTAATGCAGAGGAAAGGTCATTTTCTGCTTATTTGGATTGGTTTTGCTTGAACATCTGTTTGCTTCTCTCTGCAGGAATGCACTGTTGTCCATACGCATCCCGACCCAGCTTTGCTCCTCATGTTCTGCACTGCTCGGCTACAGCATCTTCCTTTGGCCTGGAGCTTTGGCAATTCACTTCCATGATGACAATAACCACCAGAGAGATGACAGAAGATTGTTTATTCACCATCTAATTGCTTTTAGACAGTTGCAGTGTCATTTGTGCTCCTTAGAAAGGACCCTGCACTTACTTCATTGGGACCGTATGAATCAGCGCTACCCACGATCCCTCAGCAAGCCCCAATCATATTCCCCCTCCCAAACCATTCAGAATAGAAGTTAATACCTTACCCTCAACGCATTTGCTTTGCTCTCTGGGGAAGGCACTTGTGCTGCAAAGGACTTTACTGCAGAGTGCCTCTTTGCATTATGGCCTCAGTTTTGGAGCGGAGAAACATCTGGCCCTCAGCATAAAGGCCTGATGAGTGGGTTTTTCCTCTCAAAAAGAAGAGACATAAAATGCACGCTAACTAATGAGATTGCCATTCATTCAGTGAAATGCTGGTTCATTTAGGCAGGCTGAAAACCTGCCCAAAACCATTAAATAGCTTCCTGTCATCTTCTGGAGTCCTGTTCCCATCTCCAGAACCTGTCCCCAACACCCCCAGGAATGGCACTGCAGGAAAACCATGCTTTAAGGACCTAACAATGAGCACTAATCTCCATTTTCCTGTTTTCAAGCTTCAGAGCTTGGGAAGTACTTTCTCCTCTCCAAACCAGTCCATGAGATCAGAGACACCCATGAAGGGAACAGAAAGCATCAGATCTAAGCGTGAGTCCGTGCCTCCAGAAAAGCCTCATAATCCCAACCTTTTTAGTATCTCAGCTAGATTTAGAGATTAATGCTTTACATAATTCAATTGATGGTGTTTTGGAGTTTCAGCAATGGACTCATAGAGCTAAAATTACATAGAAATAACAGGGCAAAGCAGTTATTATAATAATCTTATAACCTTGTGTCCTAGGACTGGTAAAAGCTGCAAATCCATTGCTTGGCTGGTCCAAAGCCTTTCAGGATGTACAGGGGAAAGGGGCTTCCCTTGGATACTGGATCTTTGTGTCTTTACTTCCTTTTAAAAGATATGGCTCAGGTAAGTGGTAGAACCACCATCCCTGGAAGGGTTCACAGACTGCATAGATGAGGCCCTCAGTGACATGGTTTAGTGGTGGTCTTAGCAGCCCTGGGGAAATGGTTGGATTTGATGATCCTAAAGGTCTTTTCCAACCTGGTTAATTCTATGTTCTAAACTTGTCTTTCAGGAAGAAAGAGGTTTGTCTCCTGGATCTCCTTGATTTGAATGCACATTGAGATACTGAATTGCCAACAGTAATATCAAACCTTGAGGGCATCGTGGCCCACTGGAACCACACAAATACACTTGACAGGTGAACACAGTGTTTGCTATGCAAAACACAGGAACCTCGTGCCCCTGACAGCATCACAACCTGCAGACACTGAAAATACATGGAATAAAGATAACCGGTAAGAGAATATTCCTGACAGCATCCACAGCAACACCCTGACTGAGGCTGTTAAAAGCCTCAGGAGCAGCTACAGCTTCTTCAGAGCAGCACACGCCTTCTCTTTAACATGAGAAACATGTTCAGGCAGAACGGCTTTTGCCATGTCTCATCTTGCCCAACTTTTTAGGGCCTTCCAGGTGTGCTGCTATACCTGTACATTGAGCAATCAGCAGGCAAGAAGGAATTTCCTTTGTATTTAGTGAGCAATACTTACCCTATGGTGCTCAAAATCAGGTTCTCTATAGTTTGGCCCTGATAGGGACAAAGGCCAATGACAGAAAGGAGCCAAAAAACAGCTGTTCCCCTTCCATAGACAACAAATGGCTCTAAAAGGCACATGAGTTGTTTGAAAAGGCTCCGTGCTGCTCCTGTCAGGGAACAACATCCTTGTCTCTGAGGCCTTCAGTGAGAACCAGCAGGGTTCTGCCATACACTGCCTCTTTTTGCTTCCCAAGCTGCATTACCTCCTAACCATGAGGACAAGCACTCTGCACCCAGGATAAATGTACCCACCCAGCTTCATGTCTGATTCATTCCGCTTGTCTCCATCCCTCCCAAGCCTATCCACACCCATCTCCACTGTCAGCCTTCACCCCCTAAACGCTGCCTTCCAGCCTCAAAGAGAGCTGACAGATGTGACCCCACTGGAAATACAGGCTGATCAACAACAACCACCCACCCAGGAGGACTATGAGCACAAGCAGGGCTGGGGCTGAAGGTGTGCATGGTCAGAACAGTTTGAAAGTAGCTGTGCAAACAAACCGGGCTCCAATGCACTGTCCCTTCACTGCACCTGTGGGAAACCAACAGTAACAACAAACCCCAACCCAGACCCCAGAATCCTCAAGAAGGGTCAAAAGCTGAACTTCCCAGCTGGAAACAAAACCTCCACCCCCAGCATGTGTTGCTTGGAGTAGTTCTCAGATCTGTGGCAATCACTGTGAAGCAGGGAATGAACATCTGCTGGTTCCATTTATCACCAACACCATAGTGACACCGAGACTCTTGCTAGAAGATGAGAGTAGCATCACAGCAGAGCAGTGGGCAAGCCAGGCAGCCCTGTTCTATTTCAAGCTCCAGACTCATTGGTTGCTAGACACAGGAAAGGCTTTGCTGAGCATCCTTACTTCCCAATGTCTTCAAACACAGTTTCTGTCCTCCATGCTTTTCCCTTTCTGTGTCCCAAATGGAAACAGCTCCCTTACTTCAGAGCACTGCCAGCAGTAATTATACAACACAGAGCACACCAAACCAAACATATACACAAGTAACTGTGTGATCTCCCTGTAACACTTCAGCTCTCTCAGTGCATGCTTTAACTCCTTCCCCTGGCAGCCAAAACCAGCACGTGACGGGGGGTACACCAAGAGAACAGCAACAATTCAGTGCATCCTGCATCCATGGCACACAAAGGCCAACTACTCGTGGGCTGTATAGGTGTTGAAGATCTCATTTTAAATCCCAGTCTGCAGCTTGCTTTGGTTTAAATGAATTCCAAAGTGAAAATCCAAACTTCTCAGAAATCATTCTCCTTTACAGTTATGAGGGAATAAAGCCAGACTTAGCAGGAATCATGGAATCCAGCTTGGTTTGGGTTGGATGGGACCACGGGCAGGGACATCTTGCACTGGAGCAGCTGCTCCAAGCCCCTGTGTCCAACCTGGCCTTGAGCACTGCCAGGGATGGGGCAGCCACAGCTTCTCTGGGCACCCTGTGCCAGCGCCTCAGCACCCTCACAGGGAACAGCTTCTGCCTCAGAGCTCAGCTCAGTCTCCCCTCAGGCAGGTTCAAGCCATTCCCCTTGGCCTGTCCCTACATCCCTTGTCCCAAGCCCCTCTCCAGCTTTCCTGCAGCCCCTTTAGGCACTGGAGCTGCTCTCAGGTCTCCCCTTAAGGAGCCTTCTCCCAGCTAGACAAGCCCAGCTCTCTCACCTGAATGGTGCCACACTCCCCAGAAAAGGAACAACATTGTCAGAGGCAAGGAAATGACCCAACTTTACCTTTGCCAAGGTGCTTCTTGCTAGATCAGCTCTTCAGCACTATGCTGGTTTATGGAGCAGAAAACGAAGACGTGTCTAGGGATGAAATATCCTTCATTCGAGTGAAACTGGAAACAGGAGGCCAGTAACAATCGGAGGTGGTACAGTCAATCACCTGCACGGCTTGAAATACATCTTATAATGGCACTTGTCTTTAAATAATGACAACCAAAAACGTATTTCCAGGACTAACGAAGGTGCTGCAAGGCGATGGCTCCCGTTCCTCAGCTCAGACAGGACAACACTACACTGAAATCCTTCACTGTCCTTCAGGGCACATCTCAAACCACAGCAGATTGCAAAATAAGGCCATTCCTGCAACCAGAATTAGGCTGTAAAGGACCCCAGAGTATTCCCTCCCCTGCAAGACCTGTCCTGCATCGGCAAGCAACAGTCCTTAATAGACCTGCTCCATCTGTCCCCAGAGGCTGGGACAATCAAACAGGACACGAAGGTCCCACAAAGCCTCTTGCCTTGCGAAAGCAGGCTCTGTCCCCACAAACTCCTGAGGATGGCAAGGACACAGCAGTGATGGAGCTCTCATTGTAACAGGCTCACAGCACACACCAGAGGCCCAAATTTAACTTCCCACTATTTATAACTCTGCATAGAAATTGGGGTTTCATCACAGTTAATTCTTCTCCCACCTTGTTCCAATCACCATCCATTTCCACCCTGGTGAAGCAACCTCGGGTACTCTGCTTCCAGTTACAGGCAGAAAGAGTGAGACCGAGACCCAAAGCAATGCAGAATACCCCATACCCATGCCATGCTGTGCAGCCTTATGCAATGAAACTGGAATCTGATGCTAAACATCCTCCACTCCATGCACTTCAGCTTTTCATCTCTTGTTCCCACAAAACCTTTCCTTTGCCCCTCCTGTTATGTCCCATTCCCTCCCTCTGCAGAAAACCTGGCACTGCTATTTCTTCCCAGCTGTGGCACTGACACTATCTGGCACTGCTAAGTGACAGTAAGTGATCTGTTTACTCCCTTCTGGAACCACTTCCATAACATGACATCCAGCTGCAGGAAACATCCCATGCTCTGGAACTTTGTGCCGGAGTCCCAGGGATGTGGGACTTGATGAGCTTTAAGCTCCCTTCCAATCCAAACCAAGAGCCTATGAAATTGCCCACTCACTTGCCTTGGCAAGGTCCGGAGTTGGGGAAGTCCTTCAGGATGATTCCAAAGCCATCCCCACAGCAATGCTACCTTGAGAAGCCACACAAAGGAGCTGATTCAAGGGGGGGAAACCCAAAGAATCAGCTAAAAAAGATGCAGACCCACTTACTGCTGCCCAAAGGTCCAATTTGCCACTTGCCCTGCTCCAAATACAAGCGACTAAATGTGATGTAAATAGACAGGCAAGCTCTTCTCCATCTGAGGCTGAATTGGTGACTCATTCGGGGAGGTCATGATGGGAAAGAAGGGGTGGCCATGGCTTGTGAGGGGCAGCCACTGTGAGGGCTGATCGGGGTCGGAACTGGATGCTCTTAAGGTCCTTTCCAACCCTAACTATTGTATGATTCTATGATAGGGAGAGCAGTGGGGTTCACTATGGGGGGCAGATGAGGGGTGGCTGTGAGCTGAGATCACTTTGCCCTCAGTGCCATGGGTTCGTGCTGGCCTTGGCAGTGCTGGGGAATGGCTGGGCTCGGTCTTAAAGGTCATTTCCAACGCTGCTCATTCTATGATTGCTAAAGGATTTGTGCTCTCTCCTCCCTTCTTCCTCCCGCTTTGCCATGAAGCTTTCCCATGCAAGCCCTGTCTCCTCTCATCTGTTACCATAGCAGCCTAAGAGAATGCAACGTTAACAAAAGATTACTTCCCCCCCCTGTAATTTATTTATATGCAAGTAACCCACCAAGACTTGACAATGGCACTGCCTGCACATTCACACTACAGGAAAGGGGATGGTTTTTTCCACACTCATGATACAAGAATGATTAAAATTCCTCTGGAGAGAGAGAGAGAAAAACTATCCTGAACTTCGAAGGATTAAGAGAATGCAGCAGAAGGTCTGGATAGGCTGCTGGTTTGGGATTAAAGCTGGGGGGGAGTATGAGGCTTAACAGATCCACGGCTGGAGGATCGCTCTCCAGAAAGCTTTCCACTGTTTGCAACAGAAGTGTAAGAACCAGCAAGAGGCTCAAGTGGGGAAACCCCTAATTCCAAGCATTTACATTTCATTAAAAAAGGGGAAATGGAAAGCAAGCTAAGTAGAAAAAGGCTCTTAAAAGTCCAGCCTTTTGAGACATACCTGCTCCTGATACACTGGGTACACACAAAGCCAAATTCAGCTGTGAGACTCTTAAATTCCTGTGAGAACCACCCGTGTACAATAAGCTTGCTTACAGAGAGGCAAGCAGTGAGCATCAATCAGATCCCAGCTTGGGTGCCTCTGGTGCTGTCACATCCCCCTGGCAGGTCTCAGCACCAGCAAGGCAAGCAACACTGAGCCATGGATGGCAGCAGCTCCAGCCCATAACATGGGATCCCAGTGTTGAGGTCAACTGGGAGGCCAATCCTTAGGTCAGGGTTAGGCTCAGGTCCATAGCAACTGGAGAGAGCTAAACCCATGGCAGGAGGCTGGCCTGGGGGTTGAGGTCCAGCCCAAGACACTGCTGGGGCAGACACTTGTGGCCATCAGAGCACGCTCCTCCAGCACAGCCTGAGACTGAGCCTGAACGTCCTGGGCTCAGGGATGCGGGTGCAGGCCCCAAATGAGGGTGCTCAGGGCCAGTGGGGCTTATTAATGGGGTTCTCAAACAGGTAGATCACCTTCCTAGGGTAAGGAAAAACACGCTGCTTGCATCCTTCCCATCCCATTACATTAACAGACTTTGGTCCAGTAGCACTCACCATGTAAAAAGCAAGTTTGATCTCCCTCTCAGTAACCTGGAAAGATGGGTATGGATTATAATCTATAAGTCCTATTCCTTTTGCTACATCCACAGTATTTTCCAGAGGTTGGAATTTAATGCCAAAATAAGAAATGCTGGTACATTCGAGGCTGAACAGTCCCTTGAGATGAAACCTCTCCTCACTAGAAAGATCTTATGGTGCCTTTAATCCAGGCATTTCTAGAGCCTGATACATTCAACAACTTATAAATTCATCAGCAGCGTAAAAATCACTGCAGAGCACTGAACAATGCTCTATGTAAATGTATTCATAACACGTGGTTTGTGGTTCCCCACTGGTTACTGTACACATAGGAACAGACAGCCCTGTCATGACACTGCTTCTTCCAGCTCTACCAAGGACTAAATCTTCAACTGGTATTAGCTCCACTAAAATCAATATAGATACAACAGTTGGAGCTGCTGCCCCCTAAAATTCACTGGTTCCACCATCTTCATAGACCAGGAGGAGGACCAGACCTATGTGACCCTGGGGAGTCATTCCCTACCCTTTCTTTGGCAAAATACCACTGAAACAGGTCTATGGGATTCTGAGTACCTGACGTCAGTGAAATAGTTACAGTTTAGATAGAAGTCAATGCCAAGACAAAGTAGCTCCTGGACAGCACTGGGCAAACAGGGCCTCAGGACAAGGGGGATGCTGCAGAGCTGGATATATCTTAAACATCCATCGGGAATCCAACGAGCACCATTTTGCCAGCCCAGGATTTTCAGGAGGGAGATTCCTCCCCTTTGCTGATGCTTCCCATTGGAACAGTCTGCAGTTACCAGCCTCCCCTTATTTAATTCCTAGTATCAAATACCCAACACAGACATTAAAAACACTCCCAGGAGAAAACTGCTTTTATTATTTCCTGTTGCATGCCTTCTGGGTAAGCAGTTTCTTTAACAGCTCAATTAGAGGATGCCTTTGAAAGGCCAAATACAATTGGCACTATTAGTTTCCCAATAGTGACAATTTCCTATTTGCTGTTATAAATGGTGAGTGTGCCATGCAGGAACCATAGAAGATGGGCTGCTGAGCTGCTCTGGCTTTGAAACACTTCCCTACAAAGCCCCGATGCCCCATTTACCAAGACACACACTGGCTCTGAGGAGCAGATGTGCCTGTAGACTTGAGTGTATTACCCATCCAATCCAACCCAGAGAAGGGCTTTCACATACACGTGTGCCCGAAAAAGGTGAAGTGGAAGGTGTGAGGACCTTGTTTGTAACAAGTGCTGGAGATCAAGGTGGGAAGAGAAATTTCATGCAATATGGAAATCATAGAATGGGTTGGGTTGGAAAAGGAGCTTAAGATCACCCAGTTCCAACCCCCTGCCATGGGCAGAACCACCTTCCACTAGAGCAGCTTGCTCCAAGCCCCATCCAACCTGGCCTTGGGCACTGCCAAGGACAGAGCATTTCCCACTTCTTTGGGAAGCCTGTTCCAGGGCCTCAGCACCCTCACAATAAAGAACTTCTTCCTTATATCGAACCTGAACTTGCCCTGTTTCAGTTTCTCCTGTCGCTACAGTCCCTGATGCAGAGCCCCTCTCCAGCATCCTTGTAGCCCCCTTCAGACACTGGAAGCTGCTCTGAGGTCTCCACTCAGCTTCTTTTCTCCAGGCTGAACAACCCCAATGTTCTCAGCCTGGCTCCATACGGGAGCTGCTCCAGCCCCTGAGCATCCTCATGGCCTCCTCTGGCCTTGCTCCAACAGCTCCATGTCCTTCTGATGCTGAGGGCACAACTGCACACAGTACGACTGCAAGTCCCAGAACTGCACCTGGAATTAACATGGGATCAGACTCACAATCCCCATTTTATGTCCCCACCAACAGCTGGAGGAGAGCCAGCAAAGGGAGGGAATGTAGATCTTCTTTTCCCAAGCAATAATGTGACATTAGTTTCTCTTTATTTTGTGTGCCCAGAGCTGCTTTGTGCTCTTTGAAACTAAATGTTCCTGCAGCTTTCAGTGGAAGCAGAAATGACTGAAGTTTATAACAAGATTGAGAACTCTTTCCTCAATAAACATCCTTCCTCTATTGTTCTCTGTAATCGATGACATCACTTTGCTCTTGCATGGCATAAACTGCCGCCACTGTTTTGGTCTAACATCCCCATTGCAGCATTTATGGAACATGGATCACATTTACAACATGCTAAACAGAGACAGGTCTCCAAAGTTCCTATTTCTAATGTCTTTGCTTCAGGACATACATTATTCTACCTTACAAGCAGCATTTTAATGCCATGATTTATTCAATGCAAATGCACAGGGAAAAATTTGAAGCACTGAAATCAAATGGACTATTAAAATCTGCTTCCAACACATACAAACACCCACGTGACGGATTTATTGATATGGTAACTTCACTGAATCCTAAAGACACACCAACCTTCAGGATCTAGCACTAAAAGGAACAAGTACAATACTCCGGCTCTACTACCCACTTCCATTTGTGCTTGCCAAATGCATGGGGCCAATTCCACACAGCAATACACATAATGTAGGGCTTTTCTCAAAGGGATTCAAAGAGACAAGTATGCTCTTTTGCAATTCAATAAAGCCCTTTTTTCTCACGCTCAAGTGGTGACCTCCTCTTCTTAAATACCCAAGTTGCAGAAGAGAAGGTGCAGCCCAAATGCAGGGGCTGTCAGATAAAATCTGCATTTCAAGAGGCACAACCAGACAATGTGAGCCTCAAAAATGTTGTCCCTAAAAAAGAAAGGGGGAAAAAGGAACTAGTGCTCTGGCCTAAACTTTGCTGCAATTGAAGGGCAAGGACAGACTGATGGCTGAGGCTCAGTCAAGAGAGACTCAAGATTCACAACCTCTATTGGTGAATGCACTCATGTACGTAACACAGCTGCCAGCTGCATTCCTGAACACCTAGAAGAGGGTCTCAGATCAAAAGGACTTCCCCAGGTTAACAATGATCACATGTGATTTTACAACAAATAGTCTGCCTACCTGTAGAATGGGACTACTCGTATTTGTCACCTGAGCAAAGAGCATCACAGCACATCTGAGCAGCATCAATATGAGATTCAAGCACTATTCACTGCAAGGGTCATCACACGAGACAGTCATAGAATCCCAGACTGGTTTAGGTTGAAAGGGACCTTAAAGCTCATCCAATTCTAACCCCCTGCCACAGGCAGGGACACCTTCCACTGGAGCAGTTGCTCCAAGCCCCTGTGTCCAACCTGGCCTTGAACACTGCCAGGGATGAGGCAGCCACAGCTTCTCTCTTAGACCTAACCTAAACTTCCCCTGTTTCAGCTTAAACCCATCTCCTCTTGTCCCATCGCTACAGTCCCTGATGAAAAGGGACAATGCAGATCATAGCTTTGCTGGGGAGGAAGGAATGAGCTGATTCCACCTGATTATGAAGAGGCAAGTTTGAAGGTGAAAGAATAAAGCCCAAGAACCTGGGCGGTAGGAAGGGATAACCTTGAGTACCTACTGCTTCAAAGGACAGAAAGTCATCTCCAGCCTGCAAGCAAAGAGCAAACATCAGGACAGTGCAGTCAGGCAGACTGGCTCTTAACTTTACACACTAAGTGAGGATGTTCAAGAGATTGCTTGCCCACTTCAAAGAAGTGGCTTTAGGAAGATAAACCTATGGAGTTCAACTATAAATGGAGATGGGGAAGAGCTAGCCTAAATCTTAAAAGGCTATCCAAGAGGAATATCCACACTGCAAAACAAGCATGGAGAAAGTGCCATTTTACTCCCAACAAGTACAAAGGAATGGGTTAGAATTCAGATCCGTTCAGAAAACAGAATCCCATATTATTCCAGTTTACATTTCAGCTCTGCATATGCTTTAAGTTAAATACATCGGTTCCCTTGGCATCCACGGGGCTGCTTGCATTGCAGGCTCAGCAGCCGCTGGGAACACTGTCCTCAATCAAGTGCATCTGCAACTTGAATGAACAGTGTTTATGAAGCAAATTGCTGCTGAAAGGTTGTTTTTTGTGCCCCCCAGAAGCGTGAAGGCTTGTAAATACAACTGCATGGAAATGTACCACTCTGGAGAGCATTCCCTTCCCATGGAGGCATTGTGGCTCAGCAGCATCCAGCCTCACAGCTGGCAAGGCAATGGCTCTGAGCCTGTCAGCACACACAGAGGCTGCAGACCTGCGCTTCCACTGCACAGGAACTCCACAAAGGGGTTTTACCATCTATTTTATACACAAGATGCTCAATCATTTGATGTGGACACAAACTGGTTCATTAGCAAAGACAATAGAACTAGTAAAAACCCTCTTTAAACAAACCCACGTCAGCTCTAAAGTCCTGTTGGACTCAAATACAGGATTTCAATTATATTATCCTTTCTCAAGTGCTGTTAAGTGTGCTGTCCCCTCCCAAAGATGCCTATTAACGTTACTGAATGTAGGTATGGTCTGAAAGAGCTCAAGAAAAGGACTCCTTATTGAAGGAATCCTATCTAACCTGTAACAAAACCCAAGTGAATCACCACTAGCCCCACAAGAAACACACACGTTGGGTTCAGGAGGCTGCATGTTGCTCCCTCATCCTCACAGCCACAGAATGATTCATTCAGCCTGTGCATTAAAAACAGCAGCAACAAAACCTCCTCCGCTGGCTCAGGTTCAGCACCTCCAATAACATTCTACAACATGTAGCAGAACCCTCCTGGCATCTCTTATTGCTGTTTACTTACATAGGAGCCATGAAAACTACCCCTTCAGTGCCTAGAGGAGTTCATGCTGATCACTGCCTGATCCTGCTCTCTTGACTTTCCTAAAGCAAAAAAGGTCTTATTTAGGAGTTATTTATTGCAGCTCTAAGTGATGGCACTGCGTTTCTAAGCCTCAGGGTGGCTGGTAGCTCCTTGAAGCCTTCAAGAGACTAAGTAAAGAGTAAAACTAAAGCAAAGCACCGCATGAGTATCAGGCAGAGAAAATGAATTCATTTGGTTTTAAACCTACCTTGAGCCAGAGATTTTCTCCCCCCACCACATCACTGCAAGCCCTGTCATGTTCCTGACACGAACCTCTGCAAACCTCACATCACAAGCCATAAAATGAATGCTTTTGGCTTAAAGGATAAAATAAGCTTTGGAAGCAGTGTGCAAGCGTGGTGCTAAAACCACCATCGAGTACCAACAACACCCATGAAGAAGGAAAATGTCCTTTCAAGCATGATCCTCAAAGGTAGGTAACTATAAACTGAACACAAGAAGCAAACACTGGGGGAGGAGTTTGGTACATGACAACAGAGCTGAGGACCAGCTAGGCCAGAGCATCATTACCATTGTGCATTGGGTCAGACCCACTGCAGGACACTTACAAACTGCCCCTGCTACACGAGTCTGATACTCTACATGTCTGTCAAACACTCCATGTGTCTGTCAACCAAAAGCCTTATTGCCACCAGTTGCTTTCCAATCGAACTTCATGGAGCGTATCAGTACAATGACATTAAGTAATGAATTCACAACAGGCTTTTTCAAACCAACAAACCAAATACAGCTACTAATCATCTACTACAGGCTTGAAAAACAAGGGTAATTTTGCCCAGAGGAAAAAAGGAAAACCAGAACAGTTTTCACAGCTGCAGAAGAAAGGAAACAGATGGGAACTCTTCCAGAAGAGTGTATTTGTGCTGAACAAACATAGATATGTTTTTGGGCAAGAACACTTCAACTGTCATGGATAAATGGATAAATATGACAGAGATTCAATCCTCTCCCCTAGCCCTAAAATGATGTATCTCAAAGACTATTGACAAGATGAAGATGCAGGTACCACACCACAGGTGAAGTTGAGCTCACCTTGGTGACTGCTCAGCAATGGATATTCTTTACCACATCTGGTACTTTCACGAGTGGATTCTGTAGCACACAGATGTCATGCTACAGACCAGGCTCCACATGTGCCAGGCAACATACAGGACTGCTGCACTCCCAGTTACACACCAGCGCTTCAGCACCCTCACAGGGAAGAGCTTCTCCTTAGATCCATCCTGAACTTCCCCTGTTTCTGTCTGAACCCATCACCCCTTGTCCTATCACTGCAGTCCCTGATGCAGAGCCCCTCTCCAGCATCCCTGTAGCCCCCTTCAGACACTGGAAGCTGCTCTGAGGTCTCCACGCTGCTTCTCTTCTCCAGGCTGAACAGCCCCAGTGTTCTCAGCCTGGCTCCATATGGGAGCTGCTCCATCCCCTGAGCATCCTCATGGCCTCCTCTGGCCTTGCTCCAACAGCTCCATGTCCTTCTGATGCTGAGGACACCAGAACTGCACTCAGTGCTGCAGGCAGGGTCTCATGAGAGCAGAGGGGCAGCATCACCTCCTTGGACCTGCTGCTCACACTGCTTTTGATGCAGCCCAGCACACAGTTGGTTTCTGGGCTGGGGGCACACACTGAAGCAGCTCATGCTCAGTTTCTCATCGACCCACACCCCAAGTCCTTCTCCACAGGGCTGCTCAGATCACTTCTCCAAAGGGATTCTGTAAAGCTCAGCTGGATGCTAGATACTCCAGGTTTCTTCCTTACAAACTTGTGCTCCCAGGCACAGAAAGAGTTATAACTCCAATGTTTTCCTAATATCAGGGTCCCTTCCCCACACAGAGGGTCTGGCAATTCAGGAAAGAAGTCAGTGACCCACAAAACCCTCTGGAAGAACACAAGGCACATACTCAGAGCAAAGAAACCCACAGAACACAGCCACAGGACTGATTTGATATGAAGATGTGCACAGAAACACTTAATGTGGCTCTTGGGTTGATCAGTCTTACTCTAAATTGGGAATTTAGATGAAAACCAGTTTGATCTCTTGCCTAAATGGGAAGATCTTAAGCAAATTGGTCTCATCAGTCACTCGCTTTTCCTGCTCATCTTCCTTCAAAGTAAGATTTGGGCCTATTTAAAGAAATGGTGATTTTGAAGAGCTGTCAAACCCTCATACATCAAAGGAGGCAAAAACCTTAACTGCTCTGTCAACACTTCCTCCAAAGGATGGACACAGACTATGCAGCAACGTTTGTTCAAGGCACTTCAGAGAGAGTTCTCCCCCTTTCCAGAACACAGCCATTTAATCTCCCCTGTTTTACATAGGGAAGTTTGACACAGAAATATCCCAAGTGAAATTCAGGAGCCACCTGTGTCACCCATCAGGAAAACACAGACTTGAGCAGTACTTCTAAGAGATGTAGTAGCAATGAATGAGAGCCAGCGACAGAGCTTCACTGCATCATCAAGTGTGCACTTGGAAGACCACTGCCCAGCAAATACGGGTGTGCAAGGAAGTACCAAGTGGAGCTGGATCTGACAAAGCTCAGATCCATCCCCTTTCCACTGCTCTTCCGCTTTATGTTGGTTTGAAGGCGTCTGGAGCCTTGGTGGAATCACCTCCCCAGCTGAAAGCCATGGGGGTTTTAAGCAATTCCAGACCCGGACCTCCAGAGAAAGCATTCCATGCGCAGAACTCTCTGCAGAGGGTTAGCAGAGTCCAAGTAACATTTACATCACAAAGAAGTTGTTTTCACAAACTTCCAGGCACATTCCCTGCAGACCTTATGGCCACTGACAGATGGCTCCGTTCTGCTTCCTGTGCTATTCCCCTTTCAGAGTGCTGAGCTGTGATCACAGCACTCCCATCAAGTCTCTCTCCCCCTTGGTGTGTAGTTTGCCACCTCCACTATATTCTAAGAGCCTGTAAAGAACATCCTCTATCCTACCACACATAGGAAGAGACTACCACACCGATGAGTTTGTCATGGTCCTGTAGGCAGTAAACACTTGGTACCATACACAGCTGATCATCCTATGGCACCTGGTTTTTAACATTCATCATACACAGTTACACACCAGAACATTTACTTTGGTTCTCCTGAATACCATCAGAGAAGTGTCATTTGGTAAACTCCAAGTCCTAATGGGAAAGGAAGAGGGGAAAAGTGTGTATGTATGGTCTCTGTAAGCAAACCCAGCCCTCACTGAAGCACTTTGACAAGGGCATGTCATAGAGGTAAGAAAGCCTCTTAAAGTTGTCCTGTCTGGTTTAAGCATCGCACTGCTGACCTGGGATTGCCTCCCCATCCTGCATTATCCCACTCTTCTGCCATACTGTAGCAACCCCTACTCCACATTCTAAAAACTGGTTTTAAGAAACAAATACCTAACTAACAAATCCAGGTGGATTTTTCCTGTTGGAATCTCTTAATCTTCACAAAGCCTCATGGAAGCAGACAGTACTTTTCTCTGTTGTGTGCCCCTCACACCATGAAGAACTTAATAACCTGCAGTAAAAGGCCTTTCCTTTACATGCTTCTTACTATTTGAATTAAATACATTAAAAAAGGATCAACATTTAGCATCCTACAATGAGATTATCAAGCCATAGATCTGGGATAGAAACTGGTGGAAGCTGGACCTTCACTTCCAACTTTTCTACCACCTATTAACTTAAGCAGCAAACGCAGTAGTTTACACAAGTTTCTTGCTTAAACCTTTCAACACCATTTCTTAGGGACTAGAGGGGAAAAAAGGGAAGAAGGAAACAATAGAGAAGGGGAGAAACAGGGAGGAGGAACAGTTCTTGCTTGCTGTCTACATCAATGCTCACAAGGTGAGTGATCACTCAGAGAGCAGTGGGACACATTCTGATGCCCTGTTTTCATGGGGATGTGCAGCCATTTCAATCAGGCTGTTCCCAATGAGACCGGAGAAGACCAAAGTGGAATCAGAGCACAAGGAAGAGTCTCAAGCTATTTGTACACACACAATGTTTCCTTCCCCAAAACTGCAGCATCCACTACAGAAATGAGACTAATATAAGCTAGAAAGATGCAAACAAGCTTAGCATGCACAGGCCATTCTGCACCACCAATCCCCCCATATATTCCAAGTCTTTTATCACTTCTCTTTTATATGAGGGCAATACTTCATGTATATAAAACCAAACCAATAATACCCTCAATGCAATTCCTCCATAGGGCCAGCTGGAAGGCAGCAAACCTGACAGCAGAATCCATGCTATCAGGAATCACATTTGGAAACGTCCAGTGCATTCCTTCTCACTAGAAAGCCTTTTTATATCAACAGCTCCCACCAGCACCCAAAGGCATGATGTACCCTGCCGAACACTGCCTTCAAGCTACTTTTGTGCAGGTTTTAAGGTGACAGTTTGTTCCATCTTATTTTTGCCACTCTTCCCTAAAAACCAGCTTTTCAACAAAGAAAATGTCACCTCTGATGTCATTTCTCCATCCTCACCCATTGCTTGGTTTCCAACACTTGCTGTTCCTGAGGAGAACTAAGATGACTTGGAAAGATGTTCCCCTAGACCTTGCAGAGAGCAATCTTTCCAGCCTAGTAGTTGGCCTGGCATGCATTTCCATCCTCTAGGAAGGTGAAAGAAACCTAACACCTCGAGGGCTGCAGCTAAGAGTGCTGGTTGCCACCGAGAACCTCAGCCCTTGGAACGCTATAATCCATTTCCAATGGAAAAAAGCAACAAACAATCACAACCAGATGGGACAAACAGAAGCAAAGGAAAGTGTAAATGGGTTTGGCTAAGGCAAGGAAGATTTCTACAAGTGCTTTAATAGAGTTAAATGTTTCAATAAGAGAAACTCACTTCCCTGGAAGTTCAGCCCCCGGGGTGGTAAATAGCACCGTATGTCACTCCATATGTCAGTCAGCAAACAACCTTCCCAATCAGCTTTCAAAGAGCACTCTCCAGAGCTCCATGTTATCCACATTTCCCCACACAAAGAGGAACTACCTTACTCCAAGCAGTAATAGGAGCAAAGTCACACACTGTTCAAAGGTTCCTGCTTTCAAAGGTCAAGCAGAGGAGCCCACAGTGCCTGAGTTCAGGGGTGGAAGGTGTCAACGTGCTCTGCAGGGAGTTTCTCTGCCCTTTCCACGTGCACAACAGTCTATGATTCTATTGCCCCTTGAGAGTCAGCCTAAAATCACTGCATTTCTAACCAATTAAACACAGACATCTAACGCACTTCACAGATCCTGCCTCTGAATGCATGTACCCAGCCATGAGGAGCTCCTGAACCGCAGCAGGGGAGGCTGAGAAGCCCTTCACCCAAACAAAGCTGGAAGCATCATGCTGTCAGCAAGCTCTTGGGAGCTGACAAGGTCACCAGGTTAAGTGTAGCAGGGTTTGCTGGCACTGCTCACAGCATTCTGCTGACTTAGCTGTTGGTACTGCAGGGTTCTTCAAACCTGTTTAGCAGGTTCTCAGCTTTCCCCTTCACAACCAGACCCACATTCATTCCTCAGGCAAACTGGTGCAACCTCCAGCAGGAATTACAGTGCCAAAGATGGAGCTCATTATAAAAACACTCACTAGTTTGAGGCATCCCAGTTTATGACAAACTATTCGGAGTTTAGAAACGGTTAAACATTGGTTATTGTGAATCTACACACAGAATCTAACACAGCTGTGTATGTGTTAGAATTGTATCTCTGCATTCAGTGTGATGGTTTGCACTGAGTCCCTTCAGTTACACTTACCCACAGACACTCCATCCTCTTGTTTGTGAGAAAACCACACGTTCAACAGAGCTTTGCTGCTCTCCAGACTCTGGCCCCATAGGGTTATGTGGAGAGATCACCACCTTCTGCTGAACCACCTCTGCAGAGGAGTTGAACAGTCTCGGGTTTTGCCATACTTACTTCATCCTCCAAGCTGAGACTTTCAGGCAGGAATGTGGTGTAGAACTCAACCTAGGAAAAACCTTGAAAATCAACACTAATTCCTCTTCTTCCCCTTATTTTAAATGGTAGAAATAACTAGGAAGATTAGAGAGGGCAGATGGAGAGATGCTATCTATTTATTATGTGTCCTACAGTCTCCAAAAGTATCCTTTCACTTGCCTCTCCTGCAACACCAAAGCTGCACCCCAGGTTTGTGCACTGCCATCCTGCATACCTGCTCCCACACACTGTGCACAACACACACACACACAAACCTTCAGCACTTGGCGCCTACAGGAGTATTCAAAAGGGAAATTCCAACATACATATGCATAAGTTAACACTCAGATGGAAATCCAACATGACACAAGGAGTTCTGAACTCTGTTTCTTTCTGTATTCAGATCTGGGGGAATGTTAACAGCTCAAAGAGAAGCAACACAGCCTCCTGAACCAGCCACAGCAGGGGTTTCTGAGCCACTGTCCCAGCAAGCACTGACAATATGGCCTTCAGCAAACCCTCCATCATCTCCGTGGTAAGGAGTTCCTTCCCCAACAGAGCAGGAGCATTTGTGAGCCTCTCAGAGGACTGTTATGAAGATTAATTAAGGTCTGAGCAGTGCTTTGAAGATCAAAAGTGCTGTGCTGTTATTTATTATTAAAGAACAACAAAGTGCATTCTTGTTGTCTATAATTCAACTTCATAGAGAACCCAGTGAAGAGGCACATGTGCTCCGTGCCACGACAAGCTCTGATTTGCATAACAGCATTTTTAGTCACCAAAACCCCATCAGTAAATCTATACTCATCCCTTTGATATATTTGAAGGCCTTAAGGAATATAACCAATATAATTTCTCCTCTGATTCTTCTCCAAGATAAGCTTTTCCTATCAGATTCATCTGACTCCGTTCAGCAATGCCTTTTATCCTATACAGAGCCCTCGAATTACTAATAGTAGACCTAGTTTAAAGTGCTTTGCTAAATCTGAAGTTCAATACCTATTTTGGACATTTCCGGACAAGAAGAGGAAAGGGACAACATGGAAGGGAGAGCAATCTTGGGATGGGGAGGAGGAAATCACAATTACTTTAAAGCTCAGGGGTTTCCCAGCCTGAAAATGACTCATCTACATGACAAAGTATTCCATAAAGCTGCCCAATACTGAAATCCACATAGTCTTGCACAGTGTAGCATGAGATGATGCTCCCCAGCATCCCAGTGCTGAGATGTAACAGTGCAACTACTGAAGGAAAACAGGAATACAAGCTGTTGGACCTACAGGGTGGTGAGCACCAACAACTGATGTAACCTCGACAGCTACTACCACCTTAAGGCATTGCTAAAGGGTCCTTTATCTGCGAGTTGCTGAGCACCACTCCAGCGTGTCAGCCAGTGTCACCTCTGCACAGGAAATACTGCTGTGTTACTGGAGAGCTTTCTGGCTCTGTTCCCATCACCTCAGTTTGCACTCATGGAATTCTTCAACTCTGCAGCACACTCTCCTTAAAAACACAGATCCCAGCTTGTGAACTTCTGTACTTTTCAGACTGCTTGCAGGAGAAAGTTGGGTTATATTTAGCCCCCATATGGCAGCCCTCCTCCACACACGCTTGCTGGAGATAAGACCTGACAAATTCAGTTCTCTCAAACACTGATCTATATGGTTTCAATTCCAATTTTAATCTTTGAAATCAATGGTGGTTTCATTCCCCAACCTGGCATTTGGCGAACAGGAAATGCAAAGGGTACCTATAGCTAATGATGCAAGCAAGGAAAAGTTTTCTTGGCATCTAGGTGGAAATGCTCAGGAAGCTCCTACGCTGTACTCCAGACAGCTAAATTCTCCCTAAATCAATACAATATGGCTGCATAACTAAATAGCCAAGGATGTATCGGCTTCCTTGTATTGCTTTGTGTATGGATGACTGGAAGCATAGGTAATGGATACTCCCTATAGTGAAATCTGTAAAACAGGATAGGTTACTGGTGTAGCTCAAGTTCTGTGCAACTTTCCAAAGGAGGAAGCAAAAAGAATGGAGACAACCAAGCAGGGCACTGTAAAGAGCCTCTAAGATACAAGGACAACCACCATGGAGTTCTACCATGCTCCTGGGAGCCAGGAAGCTGATTTTCCCTACAGCACAGCCTCTGTATGTCAGAGAATCTACAGCCAAAGGTTAGGGAGAGGACAAGTTGGAAGGAGCAAGAGAAGACAATTGAGAAATGCTGTCATGGGGACAGCTGAAAAGGCAGGTTGAACACACAACCTTCACTGACTGCATGGACCCCTTAGGAAAAGGGCCAAAATGGGTACTGAAGTCCCCTAAACAATTCAATATTCCAAGAAAGAAACTGTTCTCCTTTCTAGCAGCAAGAAGAACCATGCTTGAAATACTGATCAACTAAACCATGCCCAGTTGTACTCCTCTTGCTGGTAGCTACAGCCTTTCCAATCCTCTCTGTGCTTCTGGGGATGAGGAACCCACAGGACACCCCAAGCAATGCTCTCAGGGTGGCTGCAGCCCCTCCAAACTGTCAGGGCTCTCTCCACAGAGGCTGAACCAAGCCAGGCAGAAGAACACCAGACTGCAATTCAACCCCTGAGAGACCATGTGAGGTTAAGCCCTGCCTTTCTCTTCCACCCAACCAGTTCCAAAGCAGCACAGGGTATTTCTTCAGCAACAGAAAGGAGAACAGTAATGAACACTACATGCATGCCTAAGCACACTTAGGCTGAGAAAGACAAATGAACAACCCTGTTGTTTCCAGCTGGTGGGTTATGTTCATCAAAGAAAAACACTCACTACTGTGGTTTCTCTCCCTCAGCATGAAGCAATTTGGAGAGTATGTTCTTTGAGTATGGCCCATCCTATCTTTAAGCCTTGCAAAAGTCAGGTTGGATCTAAGGCAGAAGCTCTTCCCTATGAGGGTGCTGAGGCGCTGCCACAGGGTGCCCAGAGAAGCTGTGGCTGCCCCATCCCTGGCAGTGCTCAAGGCCAGGTTGGACACAGGGGCTTGGAGCATCCTGCTCCAGTGGAAGGGATCCCTGCCCATGATAAGGATTGGAACTGGATGAGCTTTACGGTGTCTTCAACCCAAACCAGTCTGAGAGTCTATGATTCTATGATATGGCACAAATCACTGCCTGAAGCAGAACCTTCCAGCTGGCCAACCCACTGGAGATGGAGCCCCCACCATGCCAGCCATCACATCTTGCAGAGAATAACCATTTCTTCAGCACACTCATTATTCCCTCCCATCTTTCCTTGGTGAGATAGCATAGAACGACAAAGTTAGAACAGCACCAGGAAGCAGGGAAACAAATTGCTTCATAGGCCTGAGTTATTTGCACAGAACACTGGAGAGAGAACAAAATGCTGAAGGATGCAATCAACCATTAAGATTTTTCTTCCCTCTCCCCCCCCAAAAAGCAGACACAAAAGCACACACACTCCTTTGTTCCAAGCTTGCCTCAGTGAGAAATAACTGATAGAATAACCACTCCTGCATGTACTTGATGATCAAGTTGGGGAAGAATAAGAAAGAAACTCTTCCAATTAACTAGCTACTTTCTGCTTTACTTGCAGTAGTGGAACACTGCTGGAGAAAGACATAGGGGAAAGCAGAACTCTGGTCTTCTGGCACTTTTCCCCATTCCTGAACAATTCCTCCTTCAGCTGCACAGCCAGAGAGGTTCAAAGGTCCCCACAGCCTTTGTTCTCCATTCCAGAGCACTTACAAACCAACTTTTGTTCCTGTTTCTTCAATGAAATAAGCTGCAGCAGTTACCAGTGAGTGAACTTGTGCTCTAAAGCTTGCCTTGTGCATCATTCATCTCAAGGGCTATGGAATCTCATTTATGTTTTCAAGAAGAAATGATCAGAACTTATTCTGACATCAAAATCACCTACTACTTATTATATCAACCTCCACAGCATATACAGAATTTCATCCTCCTGTATAATATACAGTATAATACACAGTATTACACACTCCTGCACATACAGAGAAGAGAGGAATGATCAATACACTCTGGTTTACAGATTGTATAAAAGACATCTTTTTGGTTTATCTAAAAATAAGTTTGTAACTATTGCTCATTCATTTGTTCATTCTAGTCCATTGGAGGCCATAAAGATGCTCAAGGGCTGAAGCACCTCCCATATAAAGACAGGCTGAGAAAGTTGGGGCTGTTCAGCCTGGAGAAGCTGCATGGAGGCCTTGGGGCAGCTTCCAGTGTCTGAAGGGGGCTACAAGGATGCTGGAGAGGGGCTCTGAATCAGGGACTGCAATTATAGGACAAGGGGTGATGGGTTCAAACTGAAACAGGGCGAGTTCAGATTAGATATAAGGAGATACAAGATAATAGATATAAGGGTTGGAACTGGATGAGCTTTAAGATCCCTTCCAACACAAACCATTTCATGATTCTATGATTTGGGAGTTTATAATAAAATTCTACATTGGTATCTGTCAGCAATGTTTTAAATAACACACACATACATACGCACCTGAAGCAAACAGTGAAACCCAAAGAGGGATTTTTTTCCTGCTTATATCCCACCTGGAGTGTACAGAAAGCAGCTATAAAACATATTCACATTCCATGAAAGGATGATCTGGAAATCGTTGGTAAAGTTTGTAAAGATTCTATCAGCTGCTATGTAAATCTGGGGAAGAAAACAAGCCAGGTGCATTATGGAGCAGGAGAAGTGGCTTTCTGAATGAAGTTTTAATGTAGCCTTTTCAAACTTACATTTTCATTTATCCTTTTAAAAGATGGGTTGCTCCTCACAGGTGTGAACTGACTCTTGAGAGATGCTTCTTGTCAAACACCCAACACGAAAGATACCAGCTAATCCGAAATCTAATGAAAACATTCATGGATCATAACAAGGAACAAAAGTGAATGATCCCAGTGAATACTCTAAGACCCCTACAACAGTTAAAATTAGGCTCAAACAGAGATTGTCCAGCTACATTCTTCGTAACAGCCACACTTACAACCTTAGTGAAGTCAGTTAGAATATGGCCAAACCAAAGCATTTTCCTTTGGAAAACTTCCTGGTTTTACATTGGCACCAAACAAACTGTCCTGGGTTCAACAGTTGTAGTCATTCTTCTCCTTCTTAATAGCTGGTGTAGTGTCATGGGTTTGACTTTAGCCTGAGAACAACACTGATAACACCGATGGTTTTAGTTGTTGCTCAGTACTGTTTACTCCCATCAAGGACTTTTAGTCTCCTGCTCTGCCAGTGAGGAGGAGCACAAGAAGCTGGGAGGAGACAGTGACAGGACACCTGGCCCAAACTATTCCATACCACAGCGGGTCATGACCAGTATGTAAACTGGGGGCAGCTACCCAGAAGGCCCAGACTGCTGCTTGGGTTAGGATGGGTAACAGATGGCAGGTGCTGAGCAATTGTATTCTCTTCCCTTGTTATCTCCCTTATCATCATTATTATTGGTGGTAGCAGTAGTGGTTTGTGTTATACCTTAGTTACTGGGCTGTTGTTATGTCCATCCGTGGAAGTTGTATTCTTTCAATTCTCTTCCCCATCCCTCCAGGAGCTGGGGGGACCAAAAGTGGGAAGCAAACAGCTTCATGGTTCTGAGTTACCGGCTGGGCTTAAACCACAACAGTTCTTTTTGGTGCCCAACATGGGGCACGAAGGGTTGAGATAACGGCAGATCTGACCAAAGTGTGTCTAATCTGCTTTCAAAGCACTACACACCATTCTTTCCTTTTCACACACACCCTGAGCATTCCGAAGTTCACCTCCCAGATGGCAGGAAACACTGGTACTGAAACTAAAAACCAAACAGGTTAACATGTCGCTAAATACTTGTTTAGTCTTCAGGTGATAAATATTTCTCAGGTACCAAAATCCACAGGGATTTAACATGCGTTTCTCTAAGAAGCAAGAATTCTGGAGCCGCTTTTAAGAACCTAACACCTTGCCATCAAAGTTATTTTTAGCCAAACTGATTATCTCAACCTGACAAAGCTGTTAGAACACCCCCTTTCATCCTTGTGTCTCCAGAGCAACTTATGGGAGTAAGTATATCTCTGTCATCCTTTTCTACAACTGGATTCTGGGGCCACGGCTGGGGAACCGCTACCATGTCCATGTATTGCTGAACTACAGGTTTGAATGGCACATGTGATGTCACACCAGCAAACTTCTGTAAGATGCTTTTCCACCTGCTTTATACCACTTTATGCTTACTAGGAAAGATGAAGCAAAACCATATCTGAAGTACCACAGGACCACTATGGAGATCTAAGGCTGCAGCTGAGTAAGTGTCCTTCCATCCAACAGACAACCTCAGGGACAGTGAAGCATTTCATTTTCCTCTGAAATCCATAGGAAGCCTGACTCCAAACTTCTTGTGGTCACAGTTTAATGAATTAATGGCAGAAATAGGCGAAACTCTCTGTTGTCTGACTCCTGAAGAGTTATAATGGATATGCTAAATCAATGCTTTTCACCTGCAACCAGCAAGGGACGAGATGTCAACAGGCAAAAGCACTGGGCACATCAGGAAGGGAACGGAGGGGCAGCAACTGCAGCTTCTTCATCAGCAAAAGAAACTGACGTGACAAGAGGATGAATGATGCATTGATCAGTAGCTTGCACTAAACTATTGACTCAAGCAGGGACTTCAAGCCAAAGAAACTGACGTGACAAGAGGATGAATGAGTCACTGATCAGTAGTTTGTGCTGAACTCTTGCTACAGCCGGTGGCTTCAAGCCACATCAACAGGACGTGCTCAGAGTTTTATCCTTGAAACCATAGGTTAAAAGGCAGGAGCTGCTGAGCCATATTCTCAGCTGTTGACTCGGAGATGGCACTATGAACTCCAGAACTACACATGTGTAACCAAGACAGAGCACAAGTATATCCAGTGGATAACAGCAGTTAAATGCCATAACCATCACTTGACACTAGCATCTAAATAGATTCTAACTGTAAGTCTGATGGTAGTTAATACTGTGTTTTATCAAAAAGCAGGATGATAACACAGGGAAGCATATACACATTCACCAAAGTGATTCCAGTAAACATGGCAGCATTGGTTTATCAGCTTAAACAATCAGCACTTCATGAACTGCATTTAACAACTGGGTAGCAAAGTTTCTTGCCAGGTAAAATCAGATTGCAAAAGTCACCATCAGCTTAAACACGATTAACTTTCGGTGCCGCTGCTGGTAAAAGCAAATCCAATTTACTAAATAGTTTAAAGGGCAGCTTTTAATTGTTTTTGCACACTTCCAAAGCATGTAACACCGGAGAGACAAAAACTGTGCTGTGCTGGTCTTCTCTGGACTCCAGCAACACAGAAAACCACTCAAAACACAGAAAGGCTTCTTAATACCTGAACATCAAGCCCACCCTAATAACATATTGCAGAAGCCCCCATGATGTTAGATGGAATCTTTAAAGGGAGGAAAACCACATAGCTGCATCACGTATGATCTGCAACCAAAGACTAACCTGGAGCATTCCTTTCACACTGCCATTACTCCAGTACTTCCCATTTCTAAAACAATCTCTAGGGAACAAACATACAGCAAACAAATAAACTCTGCTGAGTAAGACTTACACCTTTTACCTGGTTTTACACACTTATGAACCCTCCCACATAGACTACGCAACAGTCTGAAGTGTTTCACACAGCAGAAATTGAGGCAATGCAGAAACACAGCAAGTCCCCATCAGAAGCAGAGGTAGGATCCAACTGAGCAGCTCACAGCGGTGTCAATGGAGTGACAACTTCACTGCCTTCCTACACTTTCTACCCAACACAATGATTAAACATGACAACTTCCAGATTCCCAACTCTAACTGTAAAGCATCAATGTGTTTTCAGCTAAAGCATGGATTAAAAACCACACCAACAAACCCAAATCAAACAAAACCCCCAGAATTCATGCTGAACAGAAACAGTTTCGACCAGGCTGGCTCAGAATTGCTCCATGCCTGCTGACCTGCAGCATTATATCCTCAGGTTATGAGGTTCTCCACATTCTGGTTGGCTGGAAGACTCCATCTGCATAACAATAACTAAACCAAATGGCTTCTCCTGAGCGTCCTCAGTATGCATATACCCGTTCTCGCATTAGCTAACAGCACAGCCAGCCAGTGCAAAGGATTAGCATCAGAATGGAAATCACTCCAGAAATCCACGGGCTCCCACTGACCAGACTCAGTGACCCAGACACCAAACTGACTTCTCTTCCCAAGGAAAACAGTGGTGGGCTTTAAAAGCTGATGGATGTTTCAGTTGATCTATTTCATGGTAAGGTAACACATCCACCAGACCCAAGCAGGGAAACTGACAGCTTCCACTGTGACAGGCACAGACATGGCATGTGCTCATCCTCAAGTTCAAACCCATGTAGGAAAATCTGGTGGAGGAGAATGGGTCTGTCAGGCCCCTTACTGGCTCAGCCTTACCATGTTCACCATCAAATCCCCCCATCAGGAAGCTCATAGGCTCTGCTTGTAGAAGATGCTGCTGCAGGCCACTGAAACCCAGCGTGAAACCACAGTGATCCCAGATCCTGGAACTGGGGAGGGAACTGGCCCTGCATGAGCACACGCAACCTGATAGAAGCCACCCACATTTACAGTGCCACGAGAGCAATTAATCCAGGGGTTTGCAAGTAAAATGTACTCATTTTCCTGCAGCTCTTTACAGCCTCTTCTCTCTCTGCCCCAACCCTGTAATCAGCCAAAACGGTATTGAGCCAAGAGCTATGAGACAACAGCTCCTGCCTTGGTCCCAGCCACTGGAATCACACAGAACTACACAGATAAGGATATTGGGAGAGGAAGTGCAAATGAACACAATCCTGAAGAAGCCAACATCTTCCCTGTACTTGTGGAGAGGAGGATGCAAAGGCCAAGGGAAAACCATCCCATTTTTTGTCTCCTATACAAACTCTTCCAGCCATAACAATGAAAAACATCACTTATTTTTGGAAATACATAGAATGGGTTCCTGCAGAGCACATGGAATTCTTGTACAAACATATGACAGTAGTTGACGTGTTTGGTTTCAAACGGGGGAAGTTGACTGGAATCATCCCCATAGCTGGTCTGACACCTCAGGCAAAACAATGCATTCAAACAGCAAAATGACATTTCCTTTTCAGAAGCCCACAAAAGAAACAGAAGCCCAAGGGAAAATGGCCAAAGCAGCACTATTCCCTATGTGGTCAGGTTCCCCCTTGATTCAAGGACATCATCTTTTCCCTCACTTTCCATCACAGAAAAAGACTCTTCAGAACTGGGATGCTGATAGTTCACAGCCCATCAACAAGTGGCACAAAAGGGCTGCAACATCCCAGCTACAAACCACATGGAAAGGCCACAAGGCCAAACAATTCCCCCAGGGATATTTCTGCTGCCCTGCCTCCAAAGCTCTTTGTTCCTCTGCAAACCTGACCTATATACTTGAAACAAATCCCAGGTTATGACCACAAGCTGAAAGACTGACTACTAATTTGCTTCTGGCAATGGGGTACCATCTCTATACCTTATGCATGGTATCAATACCACGTTAACCCTTTCAGGTCCGTTCTTTCCCCATGAAAATAAATCAGTGCAAGCAGAACTATCTGCTTGCTCTTCACCATGAGGAATACGTAATAATTCACTTACCAGTTGAAATAAATTGCTCACTCAAGGCTAACCTAATTTTACAAAGCTGGAATGAAAAGACATCTGTGCAGCTGGGAAGATACCGCACAGTTCTGAACGAGCACATGCACTGAATTTGTCCCTCTCATGCAGAAAAAGGTATCTAAACCCATGCTCCAACCTCAAAACAGATACACTTTAAAGAGCCTTGGAAACTTATTCTGTTCCATGTCAAAGAGGAATGTCTGGTCACCTATGGATAACGCACTTGAGGTTTATAGCATGTTTTAAGCTTCTGTCCTCCTGCCTTTCCACTTATTCCTCTAAATCCCAGTCTGACCAAAGCCAGCATCAACCAACACCACAAATTGGACACCCAAGTCCAAGCCTCTGTCCAAAGTGCTGTTTTCTGCACGGTCTTGTGTGCAAAGTACAGAGGGGCAACATAAAATGACTCGTTCTCATCACCTTAACATCCCACAGCCATCGGGCCGGTCCAGACGGAGGTATGAGACACGTTCTCGGAGGAGAAGCAGTTTGAGGATGGCAAATAGGAATACACACGGAACTGAGGTTAATTCAGCTGCTTCTCAAGTTGAAGCCATTGCTCTCCCAGAGCCCAAACGCGTTACGGATCCCTCCTCACCAGGACCCTTCCATCCCCTCCCCACTGCAAGCTGGTGGGAGACAACCAACATCCTGCACATCCACACACATCACCCGCAGAGCATCCTCGCTGCCCCACCGACCTTCACCGCACCGCACAAGCTCTAACAAGGCATTAAAAGAGCCTTGTTTGAATCCACCACAAAGGACAATGGAGAAGGAGGCCAAGCACAAAGCCGGTCGGCAGCTGCACGCTGGCCGGGGCGCACAACGACGATTCCCTCACGCCTCGTAAGCACGGGAGGCTGAATCCCGATTATCCCTTCGTTCCCTACAGCGACAGGGAATTGATCCACCTCAGGGAGCTTCCCTGGAGGATGGGGACTGGGGAAAAAACAGGGAAAAGGGCGGGGGGGGGAGGGGGGGGCAGCCAAACCACAATAATAATAACAATTAAACCCAACGTGACGGTTTAGGTCATTTATCGCCTCATTCCTTCCTCACCACCACGGCCCATCCCTCGGCCGGAACCATCGGGAGGCTGCGGCGCGCACCCCCTCACCTCACCCATCCCCACCGCCGCCGGCCCTCAGGGTCACCCTCGCGATACTGAGGCCGCTATCGCGACATTAACCCCCCCCCCCCGCACAACACACCCTTATCCCCACGCTCACCTCGCTCCACCACAGCGGGGGGGGCTCCAACCACCCCCTACCAGCCTTGGTCCGCAGGCATGGCCGCCGCAGGGAAGCAGACGACGGGGACCGGCTCCTCCGCCGCCCGGTGCAGGGCACACCGGGGTCCGGCTCACCCCGGCCCGGCCCGCACGCACGCTGCCCGGCTCAGAGAAAGGGCTGCGGGGCCCATGCGCGCTGCTGCCGCTCGCTGGCTCCACCCCGGCGCCGTGGTGATGGTTGGGAGCGCTTTGTGAGTGGGGAGAGCGGGGAGGGGGTGTGGGTGGCCATAGAGGGGATGTGAGTGGCCATAGAGGGGGTGTGAGTGGCCATAGAGGGGGTGTGGGTGGCCATAGAGGGGGTGTGGGTGGCCATAGAGGGGATGTGAGTGGCCATAGAGGGGCCTCGGGGGTGCTGGGGGTGGCGATGGGGCTGTGCGGTGCCTTGGAGCCGGGCTGGTCCGGGGGGAGCAGTCGGAACCTTGCCAGCGAGGTCCTGGAGGTTGCTTGGTGCTTTGATTGAGTTACTACGAGCGTTAATGGGGTGGCTGCGCTCGGCGTCCATTGTGTCAGTAAAGGATGCTTTACCTCGGACACAGGGCGTGTGTGTATGGACACGCCGTTTGACAATACAAAGCCTTCCCTCCTGCTTGAGCTTCAGCTGTTTTCAACCCAGGCTCGTGATGGTGTTGGGTTTTATCAGCAAAAAAAGTCAATTCGAACTTTTAAGTGGGATTTAAGTGTTAACCACAAAGCCCCTGGTTGAACGAAGGGACCTGCAGTGCTGCAGCATAGGAGCGTTTTGATAGGGACTTTACCCCTGTGATGTGTTTCAGTAGGTGACCCAGTGTGCTTTATAGGTGAGGAGGAAGGGTTGTGCCATCATTTGCACATTCACAAAGACACAACTTGGTTTTACTGTAGGCAATGTGGAAAATCCCCCCTGACAACTACACCATTTCATGACCATAGAGGTTAAAACTCTCATTGCAGGTGTACATCTCATCATCACATCAACCGGACTGGAAAAGACCTGAAGATCATTGAGTCCAACCATCAGACCAACACAGCCTCAGTCACCATTAAACCATGTCTCCAAGTGCCACATTTATGTGTCTTTTAGCTGTTTCCAGCGACCACTGCCATAGGCAGCCTGTTCTGTTCTCCAACCGAAACATTCCTGGCCCAACTTGAGGCTGTCTCCTCTTGTCCTGCCCCTTGTCCTGGCTCCATCCTCCTTTATCCTTCGATGCCTTTGGCGTGGGCTCAGAGGAACAGTGACTATTCCACAAGCTGGATTTGATGTTTTTTGGTTGTCACTTCCACCTGTGAGACACTGTAAGTGTAGTGTGTAATCTACATGAAGACTCTGGTGGCACCAGCTATGCCGAGTGGTTAAATAGCACTGTTTGCTAATGCATTGGGTGACTAAAGCAAGCTGGAAGCAGGCACAAGTTTGAGCTTTAGAAGATTTGAAGACTCTTTAGTTGTGGCAATGAACATTTTCTGAGCCTGTTGTGAGTAACTGATGGTAACTGTAAATGTGCAGACAATAGCTCTGAGACATGCGAACTGTTTTGTGTCAGCATATGCTGTGCCAGATGCCAACACACAGAACCGGAGTTGGGAACATTGGTGGGGATGGGGCTCCACGTGTCAGGAGACAGTAAATCATAGAATCATAGAACAGTTAGGGTTGGAAAGGACCTTAAGATCATCCAGTTCCAACCCCCCTGCCATGGGGTTGGAACCTCACACTAAACCAGGTCACCCAAGGCTTAATCCAACCTGGCCTTGAACACTGCCAGGGATGGAGCATTCACAACCTCCCTGGGCAGCCCATTCCAGTGCCTCACCACCCTAACAGGAAAGAATTTCTTCCTTATATCCAATCTAAACTTCCCCTGTTTAAGTTTTAACCCATTACCCCTTGTCCTATCACTACAGTCCCTAATGAATAGTCCATCCCCAGCATTCCTATAGTTCTTTCTTTCTTTCTTTCTTTCTTTCCTTCTTTCTTTCCTTCTTTCTTTCCTTCTTTCTTTCCTTCTTTCTTTCCTTCTTTCTTTCTTTCTTTCTTTCTTTTCAGCAGAAGGCTGCTCTGAGGTCTCCACGCAGCCTTCTCTAGGCTCAACAGCCCCAACTTTCTCAGTCTATCTCCATACAGGAGCTGCTCCAGCCCCTGATCATCCTCGTGGCCTCCTCTGGACTTGTTCCAACAGCTCCATGTCCTTTTTATGTTGAGGACACCAGAACTGCACACAATGCTCCAGGTGAGGCCTCATGAGAGCAGAGTAGAGGGGCAGGATCACCTCCTTTGACCATCATGAAGATGATGCACCGTGTCCCCTAAAATGGGGAGCAGTGTAGTTGTGTGGGCTAATAAAAGAGGATGCAGAAAATACATCAATTACAGTGCTGACAGGGCAAAAGCATGGGGTTTACTGTGCTGGTGTGTGCTACAGCCTACTGCTCTAATCCTGTCAAACCTGTCAAGTTCATTAGGATGGGCCAGGACCACACTCGCTGCTGATAAAACCTTGGGGCACCAGCTTGCTGGCTCCATGTAGTGATGTGTGAGGAGGCGATCCCTATCTACCCATCACTGATGTGAGCGACTTTGAAATCCCTGGATGAAAGATACCCAGAGCATCCCCAAGTATGAGCCTTTCCCTGTTCATTAGATGCCATCAGCTCTTCTGAGATATTAATTCTTCCTTATTTTGGCTGTGTGTCACTGCGTGATCTTCGCAGGGCTGGTTTGTTGCTCTTCCCAAGCAGAGGCATTCTGCCTCTCTTAACTGAAAACAAATGGTGGGCTGCAGATGGGAATGCAGCTTGGGAAAACTGGAGATCAAAGAAAGGTCTTGACTCGGTGCTGCATTTCCCCTTTAACTGCCTCCCACCAGGCTTGTGGCTTGTGATTTGAAGCTGCTGCCTTGGCTTTCTGTCTCAACAGCTTTGCTTAGAAAAGGAAAGGATAAAAGGAGAATGTTTTCCCTGTTCCCTGTTTCTTGTTCCTCCCTCCTTGCTCTTGTTGATGTTCTGGAAAACTTTAATGGCTCTTCAGGAAATGCTTCAACCTGAATGAAAAGTACTGAGCCCTCCTATCCAGTTCACCCAAACAGGAAAGGAGTGATGTGAATTGCTTCAGCCTTTGCCAGTTAGAGGTTACTGCTGTGTGCCGCAGGGCTTGTCTGCCCTTTCCATGTGGGATCTGAAGGTCACTCGGCCCTGATCACCTCAGCAGGCAGTGCTTTCAGGGAAAGAAAACTTTCCCAAAGGATGAGAAGGAGGAATTATGGCCATTGTGGCAATTATGGAAGTGGCAGCTCCTCCAGACCCGAGTTTTTGCTTTCAAACTGGTGCATATTTATTTGTCATCAAGAGTAGGGTTGTTTTGCTCCTGAGTGAAGACTTTTGGATCCACAGGGCTTGTTCCATGTGTTCTGTTGTTTCTCTGCTTTTTTCCACTAAGGAAAAGTGGATAAGGGGATTTTGCCTGGCTTCAAACAGTTAACGTTTTGGAGGCCCTTTTTGGTCCAGGAATGCTAAGGGAAAGCTGCCTCAGATGCTGAGAGGAGCTGTAGAGAGCAGCGATGTTGATAGCGAGTCCTGAGTTCTGTTATCTGTCAGCTGTGCTTTGAGGAGATGCTCCTGGGAGATAACACTGTATCTTTCCTTCACGTTCTGCTTGTGGTAAATGTTGTTCTTGGAGTGAAATGATAAATGTCTCAGACAATCGGCTGCATTTGGAGGTTTCTGATGAGCTTTAGGTGTTTGCTTTGAGAAGATGCCGATGCCGTTGCCAAACAGTACTAGGCTGTGTTCACAAAGTAAACTGGGACCCCAACAAGGAAGTGTGAAAGGAAGGAAACAAGATGGGGAAAAGGAAGAGTGAGAGACAATGTACTTCTGTTCCTGAAAGCTGCTTTGCATTCCTATAGAACCTTTCCTCCCAGTATTGCAGGGCACATCACAAGCATTAGTCATGCCTCATGCTAGACTTGGGACACGACTGAGGCAATTCCTGCCACCATTTAGAGATTAAGTTTCCTGGATAGATATAATCCAGGGAGAAAGGTGAACCCTTTCTGGGGCAGGGAGCCACATGATTGTGTAGTTTCTTATATAGGGATGTTGCATTTGGGCTGGTGCTTCAGGGGGTTGCAGCAGAGGAAGATTATCTCATTTATCAGAATCTTTACAAAGCAAGTGTTTGACACCAAGAAAAAAGCATCATAAAAATGCGAACAGTTTCATTAATTTCAGCTTTAGTATCATAGAATCATAGAAAGGACTTTAAGACCATCCAGTTCCAAACCATTGCTACAGGCAGGGACACCTCACACTAAACCATGGCACCCAAGGCTTCATCCAACCTGGCCTTGAACACTGCCAGGGATGGAGCATTCACAACCTCCATGGGCAACCCATTCCAGTGCCTCACCACCCTCACAGTAAAGAACTTCTTCCTTATATCCAGCCTGAGCTTCCCCTCTTTCAGTTTGACCCCATCACCCCTTGTCCTATTGCTATAGTCTCTGATGAACTGTCCCTCTCCAGCATCCCTATAGCCCCCTTCAGACCTTGGAAGGCTGCTCTGAGGTCTTAGCTGCTCTGAGGTTTTAGCTTAATCTTCATTTTGGTTGCTTACTGCAGTAATTCAGTTAGGATTGAGATGCCAAGTGTGGTATCTTGTCTCTGTTAAAGCTGATGGCAGCATTGCTATTGACAACTGAAGGCAGGCTTTTTTCCCCAAGGTAGATGTTAGTGGTAAGAGTCTTCATCCAAGTAACTTCAATAGCAAACCTGGCATCTTTGAGAGGGCTCTGGGGGAGGAGAGATAAAGCCTCTGTCTTTACCAATATTCCTACTCATGTTTTCAGGAAATAAAGGTATCTTTTCCTGGCAATGGATATACAGGCTCAGTGGGGCTGATGGCTCAGCTGGTCACTCTGTGTCTGTTTCCAAATGCATGTATTGTATTCAGACATCTCCTTTTCAGCACAGATAGGAGATTGGGTTTCTCCTTATTTTATGGCTTGACTTTTTCATCTATTTTGTTTTTTAGCATCTTTAGGTGTCAGAATCCTCCTGACTCCTATAGGACATACCCAACATTTCTGTGTCTGTGCACAACACTGTAAATCCACACCAATTCTACACTCACAAAGATATACTGAGGTCAGATTTTAAAGGAACCATTCGTTCAGACTGCTTAGCAGAAAACCTGCCATCCTCTGAAATGATTTGGCTGAAGCAGCCATTGAAAACTCAAGATGCTTGCAAACACTGGTGTGAATTTGCAGTGTTCTGTAGCCTTTATCCAAAGAATTGGATGGTTTTCCACCCTTTTCAAATTCTTCCTGTTCTGGCACCTCTGTGGAAAACATTGTGTTTGGTTATAGGAGGCAATGAGGAAGATGAGAAGCTTTAACTGAATAAATTCATTTCTAAAGCCCTGAATGGTACCAAACCAGTGGGCACACATAGTCTCTGGGGCTATGTAAAGTTCAGCTCTGTTTAAATACAAGCAGAGCAGAATAGAACTTTCTATCCCAGCCTTTCTCTTTGATGGTGACATCCGCTCAGATGAGTGCAGATGGAATTCTGCCAGGTATTGGGCTGATTTCTCCTTGTGCGCAAATGGAATGCTGTGCTTGGGATAGAGCAGAACTGCTCTTTTGACTGCTTGCTCTTTAATCCCTTCTTTATAGTCTCATGGAGCTACACTGCCATGAAGCATCTATGGAATCAAGTGACTAGTTGAGTCAATCACATGCCTGTTTCTCCCAGAGAGCCAGCTTCTGGCTGCTGGACCTTGGGAAGGGAGGTGGGACACGGTTTCTCTCTATAGAAAGGGATTGAGCTGAATTCATGTAAGCAGGGGTCCTGCAAGACTGAGGAGACTTAGCACATTAGCACATGCTGAGCACTTCTGTGGCTTGCTAAGATCATAGCACATCACTGAGAGTAAAGGTACAGGGCTGGGGGGAATAGAGCTACATCCTGGAAGCCAGCACTATTCCTTAGCTGGAGGAGAGCATCTGAGGTGCTCTGTGATGGAAAGGAAACATGCAGGGTACGCCAGCCCCTGCCTCCTTTTCACAGTAACTGGTTTGCTGCTGCACCCCATCATACCTAATGCAAATTAGGTTGTGTGATAATTTGCATATTTATGACCGTGTGTGGCCAGAGCTGCCTGTTTCCATTCGTGTCTCTCCATTGCCTGAAGTGAGCACCCACAGCAGATTGGATCAAGCCTGAGGTTTAGCTGCCACAAGCTGGACAACTACCTTGTAAGAAGTGCAGTGTCCTGCATTTACAGTCTTAGATTTTCTCCATCTCTCTTAGAGAGTGGCTTAACCCCTGACACAGGAGGTTCAACATGGAATCCCACCTGGCTTGGGTTCAAAGGGACCTTAAAGCTCATCCAGTTCCAACCCCTGCCACAGGCAGGGACACCTTCCACTGGAGCAGCTGCTCCAAGCCCCTGTGTCCAACCTGGCCTTGAGCACTGCCAGGGATGGGGCAGCCACAGCTTCTCTGGGCACCCTGTGCCAGCGCCTCAGCACCCTCCAGCTGTTGTAATGAATCCAGCTGTTGTAATGATGACAACTGTGGCAGTTCCTTATACCAAGAGCAGATGTGAGATGCTACAGGGTGTAGCAATAAAGGGAGGAGTAAAGTTCTCTTGTAGAAAAGGGCTGCAGGAACTGATGCTGTGGACCAGAGCTGCGCTGCAACCAGCAGGACAAGGAATGTTAAGGGTGGCTTCAGGCAATGGGGAGGAAAGACAAAGGATGAGAAATAAGCAGGGAATTTAGCTAAAAGGTTCCTTCATTGATTGATTTAACTGACACTGGAGAGAAACTGGCCTTAGGTCAAGTCTGCAATGCTTTTATGGGATTGCTCTCCCTCTGAGCATCCTAGAATGAGAGTTGGGCCAAGCATCTTGGCCTGAAGGCAGGTAAAGAAGAAAGGGATAAGAAATGTCCCTTACAAGGACAGTTCCCTAATATATACTTTACATGCCAATTCAAAGCCATAGGTCTGGTTTACCTGCTGGGCTCTTCTGTCAGGACGTGGATAGGGAGAGCACCTCATTCCGTCTGGAAATCCATTTAAAAGTGCTGCATCATCCGTTGTGTGTTGTGACTTTGTGCTATGGAAGCTCTCGGGCTGTCTTTGGAGCAGAGCCATGTGCTATCAACACCTTGAAAACACAAGTTGATTAAATGTGTCCATCAGGAAGCAGGAAGCACATCCCAACTTGTTTAATAAATGAGAGGTTTGTTGCTTAATGTTCTGTTACTGGAGCTGCTGAACAGTATTTGAAGGCAACAGAATAACAGCTTTGTTCTCAGCTCAGAGGTGAAGGGGGTCACCAGGTATTGCTGCCCATAGGGCAGGGTTTGCAGTGGCATTCATAAGTAGAAATACAACAGGGAATAAGGTTATGTGTCAGGATTGCTGTGATGGGAAAAGAACAGCAACAAGGAGCAAAGTAGAGTAGAATCGATCCCTGTTCCATAAATGGGCTGAAAATGTGCATTTATAAACCAAGAATTAAGGCAGGAATCCTACTGGCAGTTATTCCCCCTGAGCCTTCACTATGGCACTGGACAGGATGCTCCTGGCTGGGCTGTGGCTGCCCATTTTGCACGGGTTGTCCCCCCCATTTACCTTTCTGTAGCATCCTCAAAGCAGCCTGAGCAGTTTTGCAGCTGAAATGAAAAGGTGCCTGGGTCTGACTGAGTCATCCTTCATTCGCTCAGCAGGCAGCAGATTCCGGAGCTGGATTTGCAATGAACATTTATTATTATGTGTCTTCTGGGAATACCTAATTTTTGTTAGCATCAGATTCCATGACTAAGCATCATCAGTAGCTATTAGATGTGTATACTCCAGTCAAAAGCTGCTTTTTCTTTTAAGCCTGCTTATTCCAGGGTATGTTGTTTTCTCATTTCTAGGGGAGTTCTGTGCAGTTCTTCTGACAAGTGCAAGACAGGCAGTGGGAATGAGACCTGTAATGAATCCACTTGGATGCACAATGCAAGCAGAAGCACTACTCTTGGATGAAGAAGCTCTTCAGTCTCTGTGAGGTATCTGACAAGACAGCATACACTGTTCATCAGAATGGTGAGGTTTGTGAATGGCCCCTGGTAAATTCATTCCATGTGTGCTATGGAGGACAGGAGGCAGAAAATGATGTCTTTCAGCATTCCTCTGGGTTCTGCACATCACACCTGCATGATTCTGCACTTTGGAATCAAGAGATGATTCATCTGAGCTTCAGTAAAGACAATCAGGGCAGCTTGAGCCCAGTTTCCCCCCCTTCTTGTAAGTGTGGGTGCATTGAGGGGGGTTAAAAGGGATTAAAGGGCATGAAAAGGGAGGGATTCCTTACTATCAGGGTGGTGTGGTGCTGGCACAGGGTGCCCAGAGAAGCTGTGGCTGCCCCATCCCTGGCAGTGCTCAAGGCCAGGTTGGACACAGGGGCTTGGAGCAGCTGCTCCAGTGGAAGGGGTCCCTGCCCATGGCAGGGGTTGGAGCTGGAGGAGCTTAATGTCCTTTCCAGCCCAAATCAGTCTGGCATTCTGTGATTGCAAGCACTGACCTGAACTGTGGGAGGTCCAGATTCAGCTCTTGCATTGCCAGAGACAGGCTCTGAATTTGGCCATGTATCCTCACTGTACTTTGGCTTGGCATCCAGAAAAATGCCCTCAGGGATTCAGGGCTAAAGCTGCAGCATCAGGGTGTCGTGCTGGTTTGTCACAGAAGTGTTATTAAAAGCAGCAGAAAGGGCAGCCTGAGGATGGTTGTCCCTTTAAATTAAGTTCTTCTTTTATGTAATGCTGCTTGCCCAGGAAACCTGGTTTGCAGCTCTCCGACTACCATAGTACCTGCCATTTATTGCAATTTACTTCTGAAACCAACTGGCCCTGTGTTCTTGGATCAGATGCAGCACCCTTTGATTCCTGTTGTCCTTTTGTCTTTGCTTGCTTGGCTCTAAACATTTAGTTCCCTGAACGTGAGCCCAGGTTCTCCTCTCCCCTGTGCTGCAGCAAATGGGGAATGCTGTTTCTGAAGCAGCAGGTTCAGAAGCATTGACACACACAAGAGGAATGAGGAATGCTGGGGAGGAGAAGTGTCAAGCTTTGTCAGGGATTCTGTACTGCTCTTCCCATATCTTCCAGTATATTTAAGGGCAGATAGTGCCAGGACAATGGGGAATGGGTTTAAACTGGCAGAGGGGAGATGAAGAAGTGAAGTCTGGTTACAGAATGGTGCAAAGTCTGCAGGAGTACTGGCTCTCATATGAAGCTGGAGGCAAGATGCCTGCTACTGGTTTCCAAGTGGAGTATGCCAGAAATGAGGAAAGATATTACTTTCTTGATGCAAGAGCTGCTTTTCTCTTGCCTCTTGGGATCTCCAGGGATGAGTGGAGTTGGTAAACATGGAAAATAATGAAGGTGTGAGCAGAAATAGTAACTGTCACAAGGTCCTCAGTGTTAGCTTGTCACAGCTGACTTTGTGCAGACTCAGTCCCTGTCCCATCTCTTACTGCTTTGTGCTGCATCAGGCTGGGTCTAAACTTCCCTGGGCTGCTGTTTTCAGATCCTCTGTGCTATGGCACTCTGGTCCCCATCAGCATCTGCTTCTGTTTGGTTTGTGTACAACCAGCTTGGTTTTATTCATAGAGTCATAGGATCATAGACTGGTTTGGGTTGGAAAGGACCTTAACATCATCCAGTTCCAACCCCTGCCATGAGCCAAGCCCTTGTATTCAACCTGGCCTTGAACACTGCCAGGGCAGCCACAGCTTCTCTGGGCACCCTGTGCCAGCACCTCAGCACCCTCACAGGGAAGAGCTTCTGCCTTAGATCCAACCTGAACTTCCCTGTTTCAGTTTGAACCCATCACCCCTTGTCCTATCACTACAGTCCCTGATGAAGAGTCCTTCTTCAGCATCCTTTTAGGCCCCTATTTATTGCTCCTGTTGCACTAGTATCTCCAATTCAGATAAAAGATTAAAGGCATGAAAATGGAGTTAGCTGCAGTAGAAAATAAGGTGACTGATGAGCTTGAGGTGTAAAAAGGCTCCTCCCTCCTGGATTGTACCAGAGTGGAAGTGTTGTGGCTCTCAGTTTAGATGCTCACAAAGCTCCCATGTTAAGTGCTCAAGATTCCATCCCAGTACGATTTCTTTTAGGTTGTATCTAATCTTAAGAGCCTGACAATATTCACTGTTTCTGGGGGTTTAATATTGCTGAGAGAGGAGAATTGTTAACCCCATAGTGGGGCAGGTGCTGTAATCCCTCATTCTAAATTCTCCATGAAAACCCTCATGCCTGCGCTATCAGACAGAATTCAGGATGCTTGGTGTATCATTTGCCTGAATTGATGCCCCTGACATTACTCAAAGCTATTTTCCTTCTGTACCTGAATCAAAGTTGGTTTGTTATTCTATTTTTTATGTATTTTAATTGCCAAATTCCTTTTTTTGCGGATTAAAAAGGGAACTGCTTTCATTTTGTAGGTCTCTTGTGGTTCAAATACTTCACCAAATCCCATGTAGCCTAACAGTATCTTAGGACTGCTAAAAGTTAATGCTTGGACTGCTTAAAGGAGAAGAATCCCTGCATGTGGCTTCCAGCATTCACTAGGTGGTGAGAACTAAAACATCTCCTCTTTTGCCCGAGGATCTTAATTTTCTGGGAAGAAATTGGATGGAAAAGGCAGTGGGATGGGAGGGAGAATGAAGCTGCTTCACAGGGAATGTAGATAGAAGAGAAACAGCAGGGTAGGGAGAGTGTGCAAGTAGGTCAGATGCATTGCAGACAAAAAGAATCGTTATTACGATTAGGAGAGATTAAGGCAGAACAAGCAGCAAAGGAATCCAATTTCTCAAGCCACTTAAACAAGAGCATTCCTTGCAAGGCAAGTTTTCTATGCCATGCATCAATCTGGAGCAAAACGGGAGGAGAATGTCCCATGCAATGTATTTAATATCTAGTCTTCTCTATATTAATCCATGAATTCCTAAATAAAGCTCTTTTCCTAGTTGCCATGAGGAACAGATGCTGCAGAACATGCTGCCCACCCGTCCTTGCTGGAATTCTGTTAAATTCTGAACTTTTAAGGCTGTGATTATGTGGTTAGGTCTCCAGGTGAAGAATGCACCTGGTGTGACAGCAGTGCTTGCTGGCAGCAGGCACTCAAGGACTTCTTCAGCACATGAAGATCCCTGCAGTAGACAACTTCTTCCTTATATCCAACCTGAACTTGCCCTGTTTCAGTCTGAACCCATCACCCCTTGTCCTGTCGCTACAGTCCCTGATGCAGAGCCCCTCTCCAGCATCCTTGTAGCCCCATTCAGACACTGGAAGCTGCTCTGAGGTCTCCACGCAGCTTCTCTGCTCCAGGTTGAACAGCCCCAGTGTTCTCAGCCTGGCTTTATATGGGAGATACTCCAGCCCCTGATCAACCTTGTGACTTCCTCTGGACTTGTTCCAGCAGCTCCATGTCCTTCTGATGTTGGAGACACATCTGAGGATGTTGAGAAGCTTTGCAATGACAAGGAGAATCTGTGGGTTTCTTAGCTTTTGGGCAACTACAAGACTAGGAGATGTGCCTGGTGTGCTGTGCCTTACTCTCCTCATCCCTTTTGCCTTCTAGTTTGACTTGCTGCTTTGTCCCACATGCCACAACAGCCAGGAAATGGAGTTTAATCTGAATGGGGATTCTTTGCTTTGCTTGTATCAAGGCAAAACCCAATACTGACAGCTTTAGCTCTGTAAAACAGAACAGCATTCACCTCCTCCAGCGTGACCATTTCTTTTTGATGTACCAAACAATAGACCTGAATAGTAAACATAGGAAATGCCTCTTCATTTGCAAGAGGCACACATCCTTTGTATGACAGACACACTGTGCTCTGTGACTTCTGTTATGAGCTGGGAATTCGGGACCTGTTTCAGCAGTTGAGGTAGATGAGCAGCATCTTCTTTGACTTCACAGTGAGCTGTAGGCTCCTTCTATGTCTTTAACCTTGGCTTGGGTGCCCTCAATAGCAGCCACAACCCCTGAGCTGTTTGACAGAGCTCTGCCATGTGAAATGCTTCTTAGCACGAGCAAGCTGTTGGCTAAACTTAAACAAGATGTGGATGGCTCATAACAAGGGGTTTAATAGTGGCTGAGCATCTTGCATAGCTTCCTAGCTGAACACTGCTGCCAGCAGCTGCAGGTTGGTCTGCAGCCTAACCCAGCCCTGCAGAACTGCTGCCTGGGAGCCCAAGTGTGGAGGTTTGGCTTTTCATTAACAGCATGTTTGATGCCACCCATTAGTTTCCTATTCAGAAGGACCTGGTGGATGAAGCATACTAAAACTTTACAGCACTGGTTACCCATACAGCTGAAGTTACAACTGATGCCTTCTCAGCCATCCCACCCGAGATGTCACCGCTCTTTTCTGCTGCCTTTGTGGCAATACAAACCCAGACTTGGGTTAACACTTTCATTACTGATTCTCTGTCACACTAACAATGCTGCCTTTCAGGCCCAAGCACTGCCACAACTCGCTCTGCTCTTCCTACAGCACAGGGCAGAGCTTTGATAGAAATAACCTGTCTGTCCTTTGTTTAGGCAATAGAGTGAGTGTGTGGGGAAAATCCCACCCCAGTCTGTTTTGGACCTTCTCCAAAGACTGGCTTAAATGTTGAAGCAAGATGCTTATCTTTCTATTATGATGAAACTTCAGATCTTGATGGTTTTATGTGTGTTAAATAGAATCATAGAATGGTTTAGGTTGGAAAGGGCCTTAAGATCATCCAGTTCCAACCCTCTGCCATGGGCAGGGATATCTTCCACTAGAGCAGGTTGCTCCAAGCTCTGGGCACCCTGTGCCAGCGCCTCAGCACCCTCACAGGGAAGAGCTTCTGCCTTAGATCTAACCTGAACTTGCCCTGTTTCAGTTTAAACCCATCACCCCTTGTCCTGTCGCTACAGTCCCTGATGAATACTTCCTTTGAGTCTTGCTATCCCAGCTCTGACGGGTCTAAGTTGGTCTATAGTTTCTGGGTTCAATAACACTATGCTAAATTATACCTGCTAAGATTCCGGCCTCTTACTGCTGTGTGGGTTTTGCCTGACAACAGAAAGTAACTCGGGATCAGTAGTCTTCTATCGCTGGGAAAATCCTGGGTATGACATCTCAGAGTTTAGCATTTCAAGCCCTGCTGTGGAGTGTCCTTCCTCTGTTGGCTACTGACCCAGCCTGATGCTATGTGTGCTTGGAAAGAGAAGAGCAAGCAGCAAGGTGGGAAGTACGGCTGCTTCTTACACACTATCACATTAGAAATGCACTTTGATGCACACAGAAAGGAAAGGGAAGAGGAAAAATTAGGCCTTACCAATACTGTCTGGCTACCGGGCTCTGTTCCTGTGTTTCTGACCTCTGTGATGCCCTGCAAGTCCTTTTAAGCCCCTGTGTGCTGAAGATCTCCCATTTACAAAACCACTGTTAAAGTTCCTGTTGCTTTGAGAGCTGCTGGAGAACATGGCAAGTCTTGCAGTGATGATTCTTGATGTTCCATCTTTAAGCTGTCAGATTATAGAAATCCAGGCAGATGCCTTCAAGCATTGTGTGCAGAGCAAAGCTCTCTAAAGGAACAAATCCCCTTTTCCTTCCTCTGGGAACAGAATGTCACAATTGTATGGGAAGATAAGACAGCTCTTACTGGAAAGGAGGTATCAAAGGGTAGGAAAGAAGTTAATGCAACACTAGGAAGAGATGGGAGGCAGCTCTTCATCCAGACTGAGACTGAAACATGAAGTATCCCCAAACCTGCTTGGTGAGGGTGTCTGATAAACACTTTGACATGAAGGGGCCCTTTGTGCCTGTTGTTCACTTAATGCCCTGGGCTCTGGAATGCACATGCAATGTAATACCTGAGCTGTTAGCACTTTACATGCTCCTTGGAGCTATTTCTTTGTGAACCTGAAAGTCTGGAAGGTATTTTAAAGACATCCCAAGTCATCATTAGGCCTTCTTGGTGGCCTACCTGCTCCATAAACTTTGTGCTTGGAAGATGAAACTTTTGTCTTGCTATGGGAATTGTGTGGATCAAGGCTTCCATGGGATGCTTTTAACCTAATGTGATGGGCAAAATCATCCTGGCGATTAGTATAGCTATTCTATATAAGCATTCAAGTGTGTTGTCCAGAAGTCCTGTAACACCAGTGATGAATTCCCTACATGCATTCTCCCTTCCTGAATCCCTTACCAGAGCCTTATCCAGAGCTTTTTAGGATCTTTCTAAGGCTGCTGCTGTTTGTTGCATTGCACTCCAGGCTGCTGCAGTAGATCTGCTGCAGGTTGGTGAAGTTACTGGAACCAGAGCCACTGATGATGCAATTAGTCCTTATAGAGATGCTGTAATTACAGCAGTGGGATGTTACAGGGTTAATGAATTGCTTCTTCCTAAGTGCTTTGAGACTCTTGAATGAAAGATGCTCTGTATGTGCAAGGGATTCTAAGTTATTAACAGTGATGCTCCCAGCTATTTGCAGGGTAAAACCAATTGAGTTTCATAGGAAATACTACATTTCAAGTGGGATCCATGGCATATCTCAGGTTGCAAGCCAAGATGCAAGGGTATGTAAGGTAGGGATGCGCAGTGCCAAATGTGGCTTGTGGGAGCACCCCATCAGTCCCTGTTGGAACAGAAAAGAGCTGGAAATGCAGGTATAGAACCTGGAGGGGGTTTCTCAGCTTTCAGTGGAGACAGGAGCAAATGGAAGAGCTTCAGTTCCACCATCCTTAAGCCCTGGTTACACATGCCATGAGTGCAGCCATTGTGGTGCTGTTACCTTCAGAACCACCTTCTTTTTTAGGCTAAGCATTCCCTCTACCAGCAGCCCTGTAGGCTTCATGGACATGTATCTGTGTTAAAGTGAGGCTGCCTAAGCTCTGCTGTTTATCCTGGCGCTGGGGAAGCAGTGCTGTGTCTAGAGAGATTTCATCAGTGCTCAGACTTTAATAACTCAATGTGTCAAAATATGAGCTGTTCGATTACTGGAATTCCTTATGTCAGGGAGATCCCTGTTCCCTTTGCTGCTCCTTGCCATGGTTCTTTATTCCCCAGTACAAGAAAGAATATATTTAACTGATGAGAGAGGAGGAACAGAGAGTCCTCTATCCTCTCGGTGCTTCCCATGGATAAGCATGAAGTGCTTTATAAAGGCTTTTTTGCTGTACCTGGATGTATTTATCTCAGAGCTGAGCCCACTTACTGTGGGAGTTTGTGTGAAGGTTCTGCAGTGCCTGAAAGTGGAAGGAGAGAAACACTAAGAGGCCTGTGCCAAGCAAAGATGACTAATATGGAATCAGAGAATCATCGATTCAGAGAATCCCAGGCTGGTTTGGGTTGGAAAGGACCTTAAGATCATCCAGTTCCAACCCCCTGCCATGGGCAGGGACATCTTCCACTAGAGCAGGGTGCTGACAAGGGCCCTGTGTGATGCTCTGCAAGGTGGTGAATGCCCCCAGCAAGAGGCTGCTGGATCCAGGAGGGAACCGTAGCAGCTGCTAAAGAGTAGACTGGAACCAATGCAGCATGTTTTAAATGGCTGTTTCATGTCCCAGCATCAAACAATACAGAAGCAGAGAATGGTTTGGGTTGGAAGGGACCTGAAAGGTCATCTTGTTCCAATCCCCTCCCTCTAGAAAAGCTGAAGGATCCCAGCCCTAGAATGACATGTCTGAGTTGCTGCACAGCTAAAACCTGCTTGATTTCTGCATGTATAGTCTTTCATCAAGCTCCTTGTCACAGAGGCATGGGACTGCATGTTTCTGTTCAGGCACTCTATGTAGTACAGCAGGAAAACACTTATCCCTTGGGAAGTTTCCACCACTTTTAATGGTCCTAAACCTTTCCCTGTTTGCCACAAGATGTAGGTCTGATTTCCAGCTGGATGCTTTCTGGGAGCTTCATTTTGTATGAAGTGGCTCTATATCAAGAGGATAAAGATGTGAGCAGACCTGGCTTAATGAAGGAAGGAACTAACTGTGTATGGGTCACAAGGAGGATTCAGCAAGTCTGAGCAGATAAACTTCCTTGGGGAAAGTCTGTTCCCATTTTCCTGCACTCATACAGCAGCTGGTACTGCAGAGCTGCCATTGGGAATGCTGGATGCTTCTGCAAAGCAGATGATGGGAATAAAAATACCCTGCACCTCATTAAACAAGTCAAGGACAGCCCCAACCAAGATGTAGGTAAAACCTTTTAGGGAGGGATTTCTGGCTTCAGAAGCAGGGCTGGGGAGGAAGTTCAGGCAAACTCCATTGAGAAGCCTGTATACCCTGAGCTGTTGTAGAGTATGAAATGCTCTAAATGCTGTGGCAGATACAAGTGCATTTGGCTCAGTTACTGCTGCAGCCCAGCAAATGTTTTCTGTGCTGCTTTAACTCAGACAATGATTCTCCTTTCTGTGGTGTGGCTTTTTTGGCCTCTGCTCACCCATCAGCCAAAGGATGCTGCTACAGAGGCAAAGTGACACTGGCCTGGTGCCCATCGCTATTGCTCTGGGGGCTCTGGAAGCTGAGCCAGTCACTACAACAGGCCTCCTGCTGTTAGAGGTGCCTCTCTGCTGAGTGGGAATGATACAGGGATCACAAATGCAAAGTCCTGTGTTCCAGGATTCAGCCCACACCATTGATTTTCCCACTGTGGTGGTGTTCAGAGGTGCAGCAATCCCACTGGGTAGATGCTCTGTGGGTCATGAGAGACACCAAAAGAGCATCCAGAAAGGCAAGACAGAAAAGCAAATTGGTTTTCTGCAGATGAGTTATCACACAGGGACTTACTAAAGACAAGATATAAAATTTGCAGTATCTGCTTTACTATTTTATCCATGAAACTGTTTTTTTCTTCCTCTTAGTATTCAGCTTCTGCTCTTGGGATTGAAGTGATGGTAAAACCATCTGCAACAGCAGTCCCTGATGAATCTTCATCATGGCCTGTAGTAGCAGGACAAGGAGTGATGGGTTTAAGCTGAAACAGGGGAAGTTCAGGTTCGATATAAGGAAGGAGCTCTTCCCTGTGAGCTTTAAGGTCCCTTCCAACCCAAACCACTCTGAGTCTATGATTCATTATTAGCAGTCTCAGTATAAAAGAGATCCTTGAACAAGGTATTACAGCAATCTGTTGTCCTCCTCCTGCTCCAGTCTATTTTCCCTTCTTAGTCAGCAGGTTCTAAACCAGATTCATAGCAAGGATGCAAGCAAACAACCCTAAAACTGCTGACTTCCCCAAGCATTGCACCCTGCTATTCAACCACCCAGGGACAGAAGTACTAGCAGCATCTCCCTACCAGCAGGCTTCCATCTCCTTCTAAAGGCAGATGTATGGAAAAGGGAAAATAAGGTACAAATAGTGATGCTAAAAAGAAAGAATACCTTATTTAACCTAAAGAAGACACAGAACAACAGGAAAAAATGAATACCAGACCTTTATCCCCTTTCCCAAATATATATATATGGTTTAAAGCTTGGATAAATCAACCTGATATATTAAGCTCTCAGGGTGGTGGAGGGCCAATGCAACCTACATCTTGTGTCTCCCTCTGCTAGACAGCTCATAGCTAACATCTCCTATGTTTCTGTATTCCTTATGTGTCAGCCCTTTACAGCCCCACTGGGATTATGTCCTGGGTAATGGCTTCTGGTACTGGTTTTCCCAGGAATGCCCTTGGCTTTACAAAGTGAGAAGACTTCGTGTTAATTTAATGACCAAAGTTTTAGACAGCCACTTTCTGTATAACACAGCTCCCCCATTTCCCATTGGTGTTTAACTGAGGACTCAGTGCCTGCATGGGTAATAGAATAGTATTTAATGGAAAGGAGCTTATCAGAGCCAAAAAAGCCCAGTAAAAACCCAACCAACACCAACAAAACCTTCCTGCTTTGGAACTGACTTAGAGCTTCCTCTTTGTTTGACCATGACCTTATGAAGGACTCTGGAGCCCCAAAAGAGGAGAGGATGTGAGACTGTGATACATGGCTCAGGGTCCTATAACCCACTCCTTGCTCTGGGCCTCTGAAAACAGACTGGAGAGAGGGAGGAAAAGAGGGGGCTGGAATGGTGAGGGGGAATGAGAGGGGAAGAGGGCAAGAAGAATATGGGAACACACGAGGTTCAAACCCATTCTCCGGCTGCTCCTGCCTCCTGTGCCTGCACTGGGGCCGTGAAGCCCTCAATGTCCATTTCCTTTTCCTCTTTCCCTGGGAACGGCAGAGTCGTGTGTAAGTGACCCTGCTCTCCCTCGCTTTCCCTCTCCACTTCCTTTCCCAGCAGCATCTCTCTGGGATCCGCAGCCATCTGGCTGTTTATTGCAGCCTGAGCCGAGCCCTTAGATGTCTCCTGTGGAATCTGCTCCTGCTTTAATGACTTCTCTGGCATTCCTTTGCATTTCCTCCACGGTTCATTTGCGCCCCTGAGCACTCTGCCCATTTGTAACCCACATACATTCGTGTTCCTGCTTTCCCCAGCACTTTCCAACATTATTATTGGGTTTCTCTTCTTTTTTAGGGCATTTTCCCGCATGTTTCCCTGCTTCCTGTTAGCACAGGGAGCACCATCCCACTCCTACCAGGCATCAGCTCTAATCCCATCCATCCTGGGTCAAGACATTGACCTCCGAGGCATTGCTGGAGGCGGAAAGGGAAGATGCAAACGATTCCAGAGGAAGTTCAGCCCTGGGATAAAGAGCAAGAATCCTTAGCTTCTCCCCCTTTGTGCTAGGAGTAAAACACACTGTGCAGGCTGCTTAACTCCTTCACTTCCAGGAGCAAGCAAAGATGCTGGGAAAGAGAGAGGGAAACAAAAAGGATCCCCTTGCATGAAAAGACCATCTAGTCTACATTGCTAAGAGAGCATGAGGTATTGAGAGTATAATAGGAAAGTGGCAGTGTGTCCTGGGCATGTTCCTATCCTCTTGTAGGATATCTCATTGTGTTACCTTAGAGCTACTGCGAAGAGATTTTTTGATGGACTTCTCATGAAAGAATGGATTGAAGCTGCAGAATGAGAGCTTCTTTTGTGTCTGGTGATGAGATAATCTATGAAGCTTACAGGGCTATTGTTCTAGGCTTTCTATTTGAGACATTTTCCTTTGTATTCCATTCCTCTTGAATGCAAACTTTCCAGAGTTGTTTTCTTGTGCTTGATGCCATCAGGGCAGGGCTGAAGACAAAGCTGATGCTTCCTGAACCATGACAAGTGTGATGTGTGACAAGCAGCGTGCAGGGATGCTGTGCAGAGGAGGTTGAATGGCCACCGACAGCTTCACAGTGGCAAAGGATATAGAGCCACAATAATTAAACAACTGTGTCTCATTGGAGCTCATGACAACTTCCAGATGCTGCTGGAAGTGATTCCAGATGTGTTCTTCAGAGCCTCTGGTTGTTGAGAGCATCCGTGCACTGGGAGGGCTGCATGTGGCATCACTGTCTCCTTCAGACCTGAGTGATGGTGATGAGATCAGCAGCATGCAGAAGTACACCCAAAACCCAAAGCCTTTTTCCATGTTCCTGCAGTAACTCTGTCCTTTCAAGGGCTCACAGATGTGCACAGCACTTGACCAGGACACAAAGGAATTCTCTCTGTACACCGCCTGTAAAACCATTTCCCTCTTTATGCACAACTACTCTGAGGGTATTTCCACAGCGGAATTTGGGAGCGGGAGGTGCGCATGCCCGAAGGAACCTTAGGGATCACCTCCTGTGAGTGTATAGAGCAAGGAATTTCGCCTGGTTATCCTCATGGCTGGCCTGATACCTCCCCCTGCCGTTCCCTGGCTGCTTGGCACTCAGCATCCAGCTCTTGGGCCCTCCTATGGAATATTGTGTTATAGGTTCTCTGTTTCCCCAGGTTTGGGATAACGCCACCTCTGCCTCCTAGGGCTGGGGTTTAAGACATTGATTTGCTAAGTTTTGCATGGGGTTATTATATTTATCATAGAATAGAATCATAGAATGGTTTAAGTTGGAAGGGACCTTAAAGCTCATCCAGTTCCAGCCCTGTCACAGGCAGGGCCACCTTCCACTAGAGCACCTTGCTCCCAGCCCCATCCCACCTGGCCTTGAACACTGCCAGGGATGATAATTTATGCCCTCAGCATCACTGAAGTCCTTCTTTTGTCCTTCACAGCATGAACACTTCTAGGCTGAGATTGGTTTCTTTTTCAGTGGTTTTAAAGTAAAAGATGTGAGGATACAGTTATGGGAGCAAAGAGGAAGAAGATTCACTCAAGCTCATCCAAGACCCTTCACTGTTCCATGCAAACCATGTGGTGTGAAACAGGCAGGCAGTTTTACCAAGGTGTGTGCAGGTGAACAACATTCCCTCTGACTCCTGCACGGATGCTGCTGGGGTAGCAAAAGTGTTACCCTGTCTGTGGAGACAGAATGACATTAGATGGGAAAACCTTGGTTAAAGGGGTGGGTTTTATTCAGCATCCAGCTCGAGGGGTGCTTATCCTATTGAAAGTCGCTATTGCTTTCCAAAGGAAGAATAGCCACAAGGGCAAGAACAGAGTGAGCCAGACAAATGAGAGGCAGAAGAAGGCACAGCAGTGACAGTTTTGCCCAGTATGGTACCAAAGCTCAGGATGAATGTTTCAGCAAAGCTTAGGGACGTTTTGCTCCTTCATTTCCTCAGGTTCCCTTGGTTTGAGCTGCTGCTCTTGGCTGCTGTGCAACAGAGAGGGGATGCTCATGTGCTGGGTTGAAGCTCTGCTCTGGAGGACTGCATCTGATGGGCTTCCCTTGGAAAGGCAGGACTGCAGGATTGGGGGGAACTGGTGTTTTACAGCCCTGCTTTTACCTGTGCAGCTTGGGTGCCCTCAGGTACACTGGCAGGGCAGAAGAACCTTTGCTAAAGGCCAGCCAGAATAGGGATAGAAGCTGGACACCTTAGAATAGCTTTCTAGTGATGAGCATACTGATGTTACAGGTGATAAATCCTGCTCTAAGAGTTCACAAAATGGTAACACTTCTTGAAAACCACTTTCAAAAAGTAGTTAATTTTAATATTGGAACTCAAGTGTTTTTAAATCAGCATTTCGATGCTACAGCTGAATGCATCCAAGTTAGATGTAAAGCTGTTCTTTTGCAGAGGCCCATCTCAGCCAATGGATCAATTCTGTTTCAGGATGCCACCAAATGAAGGCTTTATGGATGCTTTTCTGAAGTTGCTGTTTCCCCCCAAAATGACTAACCAGAGCAGTTCAAAGACATCCTCATGGAGGTACCTGGATAACTTTATGGTACATGCTTTAACTCTATGTATGTGCTGCTGTGGCTGTCCCATCCCTGGCAGTGTTCAAAGCCAGGTTGGACACAGGGGCTTGGAGCAGCTGCTCCAGTGGAAGGTGTCCCTGCCTGTGGCAGGGGTTGGAACTGGATGAGCTTTAAGGTCCCTTCCAACCCAAACCAGTCTGGGATTCTATGATTCTGTTGCTTGGTAGGGAGCATGACTTGAATAATGGGAAGAGAAGGCTGGAGTTCAGATTATGCAGGTTTTACTTCTGCCCATGGGAGAAAGTGGATGGCATTTATTAAGATGAGAATATACCCATTTGTCTATATACATTTGTTTAAAACCACAGTTATAGCAGTGGAACATGAGCCATTTCAGTTACAATACAGTTGGCTCTAATGGTGGAGTTTTTAGCTGCAAATGTACCACTACATACTGACCCAGTCCACACAAACTGGAAATCAGACTGTGCCCACCCAGTTTCACAGTGGGCTTAGGAAAATCACAGTTTGATGGCACTGAGACAGAGCTGAGGAGCTCTGTGAAGGCTGTCATTCTGGGACACATGGATGTGATACATGAGCCTGTTCCTGCCTGTGATGGAGAATTATCTGGGAATAAGGATATGTAAAACATAGCATCAGGCTGGCAGTGACTTAGGAACAGAAGAGAGACCTAGAATTAGGCAAGCTGGTTTCTGTAACAAAGCTAAAAGACTCATCCCAATCCTATTCCCTCCTCTTCTGTTGCCCTGATTTATATGGTAAGCAACAAAGTCTATATCTAACATTACCATGAGAGTTTTAATAACTTCTTAAAGCAGAAGGATGCAGACATTGGCTATGATTTTATGTGGTCCAGCTGCTGAACCTGTCCTTGGCTTGCCAGGAGACAGGGGAAAATACTCAGTTTAGATGGAGACTCTGCCTGTGACACAGGACATCTGGTTGCATTTGGAGTGCTGCCCTGAAAAACCACTCTTACTTCCCTAGACAAATCTCATCCTTCATTACTCCTCCTATTCCCCACATGGAAAGAAAATGCCGTGTGATCTGTGGATGCTGTGAGAGTGATTCCACTACTGCTCGTAAGGCACTCACATTCCCTATAACACACTCAAAGCCAACCAATAAAGCGAGTGATGAATTACACAGGCCAATATAAACCACGTCTTGGACATAGTTCAGCACAGTTTTAATGACTCATGGTCTCGTGCAGTGTAAAGTAACACCATCATCTGTGACAGAACAATAGTTCTATATTGCATCATGCCTCAAGCGCTCACAACCAAGCACAAGAATGTTTGGTCTTTTAGATGCTTTTCAGCCTCCTGCTCCATAAAGCTTGAAGGGGAGGTTATTCCAGCTCTGCAGCAGAGCCAGTGGTTCTTCCTGGGGATTAGTAACCAGATCCTGTGGCAGCACTTGGCTATTTTGATGATGGGTCCTTTAAAAGCATCTTAGATTAGATGGGCAGACAGGAATGCATGATAATAAAGTGAGCAGACAGGGCCGTGTGCCGAGTTACTTGTTAGCACTGGGATCCATGTGGAATAGCGTGAACACACCGGCACTGGGAAGGGAAAAATGTCATGTGGCCTTCTGAAAAAGAAGGCGATTTTTTGCTCTCCATAATTGATTATATGCATATGTTACTGTAGAACAGCTCGGAAGAGAGGACAAGGAAGAGGTCCTGTTAGCCTTGCCTGCCTTTTGCAGCCTTCCTTTAAAAGCACAACTATGAGAAGCTACAAGAACACTCTGAAAACCCCAAATGCTATTAAAGAATCTCAATTCCTTATTAAAAACTGGACTAATGCCCCCCCAGTGAAACACTCAACTGCCTCCAGACACGGGATCAGGCATTTCTAGAGGGGAACCCGATCCCAGAAAGGCGCTGCGGGATGCCATTCACAGTTATGATTAGAAATGTCCCAGGAATGCGTGGGGAAGGATGGGTGTTCAGGCTGCCTCAGCCAGTGCCAGCAAGGTCTGCAGCTCACTCAGGAGCAGCCAGATGGGATGGGCTGGTTTTCCCAGTGATTTCAATTCGATAAGGTCGGCTTTTCCATGTGCTCAATGGGAACAGCTCATTCACTGTCTGGCTGCAGAGGGAAGAGGGGGAACATCTGATTCATGTCTTAGCTGAGGGATTCCTTCAGGCTTTGCTGCTGACCCCATTCCTGGCAGGCAAGAGCTCCCAGTGAGCAGGGAATAGCACAGGGACACAACACAGTAACTCTTCAGCCTGAGATCCAAATGTCCAAACCCATCTCTTTCCAGAGTCCCTACATGAGGCTTCCCTTTCTCTTGCCCCTGTAGTAAATCCAAAGCTTTGAGATCATGGTACAAGGTCATCAAATCACTGCAGCACTAAGAGCATCATAGAGGGTGCCCAGAGAAGCTGTGGCTGCCCCATCCCTGGCAGTGCTCAAGGCCAGGTTGGACACAGGGGCTTGGAGCAGCTGCTCCAGTGGAAGGGGTCCCTGCCTGTACCCATAGAACCTGATGAGATTTAAGGCCCTTTCCACCACTTTGGGATTCTCTGATTCCATGACTACTTGTATCAAGTTGGCCATCAAGTTTAATTTCTTCAGCTATATTTTATCTTTATAAAGGCTTTAATTCCCCCCCCGACACACACACACAAACTCTGTGATTTGTTTTAGCTTTGAACTTCAGTTTCATGGAGCCCTAACCCAGGCCTGGATTAAATGAATATATCATTGAAATACCATTAAATCCTGGTTCTAAAAGGACTTGCAACTGCAGGGTTTGCCAGAAGAGAGAGCTGTAGCTCCATCTCCCAACGCAGCACAACTGTGAACTTCCTAAAAGCTTTGGATTCAGACAGTCCTTTCCCTCCTGCTCTTGAGCAGCTGCTGCAAAGCGCTCTTGGTAACATGCAGAGCAGATTTAATATTCTATTAGATCCGTTTTACCAAAGCCCAGTGATCTAAAAATCACATCTCTGAAGACACATCAGGTACTCATTGAAAATCATGAGGTTCCTATTATTACAGCCGCTGCTTGAAAGAAGCATCTTGAGCTTTTCTTTGTCCCATCCTTTGGTGACTTAGTTTCTCAGCATTCAAAGCTCATCAGGCAAAAGTGATTGTATTTCCAGTAACACAACTCAGGAAGTTGGTACTTTCAGTGTCAGCACAGACCTTGCAATGAGCTCAGAAGCACTTCAGATCTCAGTGTTGCCCACCCAAAGAGGCTGCTTGGTGAGGGTACATTCCAGAGGCACTCATCAAGACACAGGCCCTGCACATCAGGTGCTTTCTCTTTAGTTGCACATGCAGCTCTCCAGAGCACTAAGCAGGGAACAGCAACAACAAAGGTAGGGATCACAGGGCTAAGTGCCAAGAGCAGGAATCACATCCATCTCCTGCCATAGAGATGCTTGTAGGTAGTACTGTGTCTTCCCAGCACACAGCAAGGCTTGAATTGTTCAGATTAGCAACAGATTCATCTCCAGGTTTACTTCTCCATCCCCTTCCTTCGCCCAAAGCCTCAAACCACAACAAATTCTGCACCTCTTTTTGGGGAGGAGAAGTCTTCAGAGAGCCTCACAGCCTTAAATGTAATGGAAACATTTGCTAATGAATGAGCCCTCATTATACACATTACAAGGAAACAGTGGCCACCAGATAACAGGGTTTAATTAATAAATCCATGTGGCGTCGTGTACACCACAGGAAGGGATTACAGGGGTTAACGTGGCTGTCTGCTGGACTTTTATGGAAGAGCTCTGGTGCTTGGCTTTTAACACTAATATCCCATGTGTCTGTGACCCAGCGCTTGCAGAAGGGAGAGGCAATTGGTTCTGAGAACAGAGCATCCCTGTCTGGATGTTTGGCCATGGGTTGGATGGCATCTGAGGCTGGAGGAGACCTAAGGGACAGTTGTTTTCTTGTCTCTCTATCAGTATCTGGGTTTTGTGGTGCTATGTATTCTAACCACACACAGCACCCTATGTTTGACAGTCTTCTCAAGCTTAGCCTTTCAATGACCAGAGCATTGGCACCTCAGGCTGTCAGCACCCAACAGCACAGTATTAACAAGCTTCAGCAGCAGGATATCCAGAACAGGGATTCTCCCCTGATGGACATTGGTAAGTTCATTGGAAAGCAAGCTGTGCTGACATACCTCTACCTACCACTGCCACAGAGGTAGGTATCTCTGCCTACCACTGATACAGTGCCCCCTTATCCAGTGGGAAGCAAGGTTCTGGAAATCCCACAGAAGACAGAGTGCTGTTCAAGTTCTATAAGGTCAGGATGAGTCCAGGACTTCCAATCAGCCTGCCTTTTGATAACACTGTGATCCTCTTCCATTTAGAAGAGTTCTAAGTGCTCATTTGTGAGCTGAGAGCATGCATTTGTTTGCCAAGTGCAATGGGGCAACATCCATCATCACCCCCAGCCCAGGAACACTTCACCTTTACCCACTCTGCTTAGTCACCAGGACCTCCAAATCCCCTGCAGAGACCAAGCAGCAGCTGACAACATGCACCTTTGCCCAAGAGACCTGTATCTCCTAATGTAAGTTGTCTAAAGCAAGCAGAACCAGGCTGCTTTACCCCAGGCCATGATCCAGGCTGCATATGTACAAAGGAAGAACTGGGCACTGAAAGCGATGCCTCATAGCAAGAGAGCCCTGTGGAACATGGGAGAGTTGTTTGTACACCTGTACAGAGGAGCATCTCATCGCAATGTGGCCCTACCAGTTCTGCTTAAAAACAATTAGGACCAGAAAACTCTAATCTGCTCTTTGCCTTTCTCAACAACCATTTGTGGCTTATCAATACATCTTTAGTCACTGTCCTTTGCCCGACTTGATGTTGCCATTGTTGTGCCTTGACTATATATAGAAAAACATCACATTGGAAGTTTAAAGAAGCAACTTTTCACTGCTCTAAGCTCAGAGCAGCTCTTGAGTTTGAACCAGTTACTTACCATGATTCAACCAAGAGAACAGTTGAATCAAAGACCTGATTACCTGGTAATTATTAAGCTTTGCCTCACCTGGATCACAAGACAGATCTTTATCCAGTATCAGTAGTCCCATTGCATGCAATGGAACAGGAATCATCTGTTCAAGTGGATCCTGTTCACAATCCTACTATTCTGGAAAACCCTGGGAGTTTTCCCACTTAAATCTTCATAAACATGGCAGATAACAGACTGCTTTAAGTGAAGGTAGCATGCCACAGTTGACTTGGATTGGCCAATAGAGCAGCACACAAACAGGACACAGACCAGCTCCTGGAGATAGCCATCTGCCCCCTCTGTACAGTAGCATTCAAATCTCCCCTCCTACTCAGAGTTGCCTGTTTCTTAGCTCTCATGCCTCCTTTCATGCTTCCAATGCCCAAATGCCCTTAGCTCTCTAACTTTGCTACATTACAGCATCCACAAGCTGTTGTGTTTCCAGGCAATGCCACAGTGGTCCAAACCCTGTTATAAGCAGGTTGATGCACATCATAACTTGCTTTCCTCTTCCCAGATCAGCAAGGTTAGCTCTGCTTATTGGGGTTGGTGTCTAAAGCTCATCATTGAGTTTGGAGTTAGTTACACATCAAATGCCCATGTTCAGGCATTACACCACAACAGAAACATCTGCTAGTTCACTGTCAAGCTACCCAGCCAGCAGTGTTATCACTATGTATTGTCAGCCCCAATGGTTGTAAGGAGGTGAAAAGAAGCTTTTTATACTATGAGAAATATCAGATATTGTTTTATTCTCCAGCTACAGATGAATAATTTCTTTCTGCTCATTGAACGGAAGATTTTCCATAAGCCTTAACACTTCTTCCATATGCTAATATATATATATATCTACTTTAATGTTCCTATTTTCCTAGGCATTTAGTGCTCTTCCAGACTTACAGCTAGAACTAGGGAAAATGATCATTTTCTTCAATATAAAAACACAAAAGAGGATGCACAGAAGAATTAAGAGGAAGGAGTCTCAGAGTGCTCCTGACCTCTGCTCATAAACAGCTTGCTTACCTACAATGAAGATCCACAGCTGCTGATGAAAGTGAATTTCCATGTAGGCTAGTGAGGCTTCAGAAGACAGATCCTCAATTGCTCTTCTAGAAAGATGTCCTTACCACGTGATCCATTTTCCTTATAGCATCACTATAACCTAGTATAATACAATTATAAACTATTATCTATGTAGGCTATAAATCTAATATAAATTATACAAACTTATTTCATTTCAACCTTACTTAATTTAGTAACAGAACATTATGCTTTCAGTTTCTGAGCTTAATACTGACCTAATACCACAGCATAACCAACACCCACAACAAGACTTTCTAAAGTTATCCTGTCCCCTTTATATAGTGCAGAAGCACTTAGGCCAATGAGCCCTCATTAGTGCTCGCAGGTGGAAATGCAGGGGTGTGGGCACCCTTCCTTTCTTATAAAAGGGGGAAAAGGCATTTTCTGGAGATGCTTTCAGAGTAAAAGATGGGATTTTAAAGCACAGAAGAGAATAGGGCCTCTATTCTGGTAAGTTAATAAGGATTTAGTCTATAATAGGGGGTTAAGCTATGAAGGTTTCTGAATGTAGCAAGCAGGATTGATTCTGGAGTAAGTGAACGTGTTAAAGATGCATTGGTGATAAGGTAGTTGAGGTATAGCAGGAGCAAGCTTTCAGGTTGTGTCTAGAGTTTTCTTTTCTGTGTTAAAGGCCTTTTTCAAAGGTTGTTCTTGCTTTCTACAGCATGTTGGGTAGTACAACTTTATTTCTCTTAGGTGGTCTCTGAAACAGGTAGAAGGAGATGAGAGCAGTTCTTGTATGCAGACACATGAAGTTCATGATCTGTGTAATCTGAGCAAAGCCTGAGTGAAAGGCACTACACATATGGTCAGATAGCAGGTAATGTTAGGCTTGAGGCTCCCAGAAGCAGTGAGAGCCCTGGCTGTAAGGATGAAGTGTTTCAGAATGCTCTTGGAAAAGCATTGTTGAGAGCATTTTTGTGAGAGAAAGCAAGGAAATGGGTAATGGCAAGAAAGCAAAGAGCTCAGGGTCAAGCATAAAGCTGAGATCACATGCAGGAAAACAGGTTGTCAGAGTCAAGGTGCTCCTTAAATGCAATGGGATTGGCCGTATGTGCTGGGGTTTTGATGTCCTAGTCCTCCTCTTACATTGCTAACACAGTGAAAGCTCTGTGGCTTAACCATTGGCACCAGGGGCTTAGCAGCTATGTGTGTTTTAATGCCCTGATGATACTGAATGGCAATTGAATTATAATTGGCTTCCCCCTGTTCCTTGTGAGTGGTAGTTATTTGGTCTGAGCCCTAGGCTCAAGGCAGGGTTTGCCCCTGTATGGAGCTGGGATCATCAGAGAAGCTGTGTCTGAAAGCATATTGCAGCAAACAGAAGGGCAGTGAGGCAGAGCCAGCTCTTATGGAGGTGGGCAGTGGCACAACCTGATCGATAGCAGGATCCTGTGGGTGCTTTGGCTCTTGTTAAGCAATCCCAAGGGTAACAGATTTGCTTCCAGAATGGTACTTGTACAGACAGATCATTCTTCAGGGCCAGATCTTTCAGTCCAAGGCTTCTCCTGAGGCATTGGTGGTAGAAATAGCTTTGATTGAGCTGGGGCTGATGGGTGTGAGTGTCCTGCAGGCAGCCCAGTGCTCCTGAATCCTAGGAGCTGTGTGCTGGTTCCTAGCTGATGCTGAACTGCCTGACTGCTGCATCAAATCCTTCTGGGAATGGTGTTGTTGTTCAGCTCTGACCATGAAATCCATTCCTGAGCTATTCCACAGGTAGAAACTTGATGCAGATGTTGTAGAACTTCATGCGGAAGGATGTTGTGCATCATTAGTGCAGTAATCAGCAGCAGAATTAAGTGCCTGGAATAGGCTCTCCTCTGTGTTTGAAGCACCAAACCCTGCCTTGGCTGGCTTCATGCATGCAGCGAGCCCTTTACAGCCTGCTTCAGAAGAGTCATTTTGGCCAGGGCCTCTGAAAGGGGTTTTCATTGTAGCTGAGACTTTGCTCTTTTCTTGCTTAGGAGGAGTGAATCTATAGGCATGATCAGGCTTTGCTTCTTGGGGATAACTCTGCTTTTCCCTTAGTGTTAGGCAATGGGAGTCCTGTGAACACCTGAGGACCCAGGAGTGCTCCAGTTAAGTGAAGGGGAAGACTTGTGCTCTTCAGGTGTATTGTGATAACTGGGCTTGGTGCAGGCAGCTCCTGCTTGGGAGGGGAAGCATGAGCAGTTGATGTAGGACATCTGGGCCATCCCTGGGGATGGTGGTCGTGGTTTCCTTTGAATGGCTGTGCTTGGCTCCATCTGGAGCTTTGGGTTTGGGAACTCAGACTGCTGAAGGGCCATCTAGAAACCATGTATAAACCCCAGCACTTGATGGCATCAATAACTCCCTCTGGGCTTCTTGCAGGCTGAGATAGTGGCAGATTGTCAAAATGACTTCATGTCCTGGAACACCACCCATTCCAGTATGAATAGGCTGCTTGTGTGCAGCTCACATGATCATGGTGTTTTGCTGGTGTCTCTATGGAGACTGCTCTATTGGTTTGGGAGCTTTTCCCTGCTCTCAGGTAAGATTTCTTGTAGGAAAAGAGGAAGCCAAGCGGATATAATCCTTGTGGATGGTGAATAAAGCATCACTCACAGAGCACCAAAACATCCTGTCCTCTTCAATGGGAGCTGGGAATAGTGTGATTTTCCTTTTCTAATATGCTACCATCCAGCCCTGCAGAGATTTAACAAGCCTTGTGTGAAAAATAACTGGTCTTAGGCAAAGCTGAATGGAACAATGAGGATCCACACGTTGATCCTCATCCAGATGAGGCTGGGGTGTCAGCTTTGGAAATGGCAAAAAAAGCCCAAAATAGGGAGACCTTTAAGTTGTTCCAGTCACCAAATGCTCTTGTGAGATCAGGTGTTTCCCCTTTCTGTTGGTTCCAGTCCATCTAGGATAGTGGGTTAAATGAGAGTTTGGTACCTTGGCCATATTACAATAGCTAACTTGGTTTCCATTAGCATCCTGGAGAGGACAGCAATGTGGACATGATGGTTGTGCAGTGTGGAGTTTGCTAGAGAAATGGATGCATGGGGAAAACACTCATGTCCCATTAGCATTTGGGATGCACAGTAGGGGACCAGGCACATCTTGTCTTGCCCAAACTGTGCCTTCATTTGTTGTGCTTAGGACAGCAGCAGATCAGATGCCTTTTGTCATGTTTTCCTGTATCTTCTTATCTTCCTTTCTGCTTGCTGCTCCCAAACTCCTTCTCCCTAGTTCACAAGTCCACATTCTAGCCTCTGAGCCATAGCATGAAGAAACAGATCCCCACTTGCTGAGAGATGCCATATGTTCCTTGGCATCAGCTCAGGTGTACGTGGTATCTTTCCATCACCCGGAAAATCAGAGCCACCCCATAAATATCACCCTGAATGCCTTCAGCTCTGCTGGTGAGTCTGTCTCAGAATGCATAATGATTTATTCCATCTGGTTTGGTGTGTTCTTTGGTGCTCTCCACAGTGGTGAGGCAATGCTCATGGAAACCACCCCAACCAACACTGCCAATGGTGCAGCTGGCAGCAACAGAGCCTAGGAAAGAAGCTGTCGAGGTGCTGTGTGCCCTGCAAAGGGGTAACTGGGACAATACCCAGATGCTTTTGCATCCTCCAGTGCTGCTGGGGGAGAGGGGAAATGAGGATGCGGAAGAGGGTGCATGGTGCTGAGGGACATCTGCCTTCTGTGTGGGTTAACAGAGGGGGAGCCTCTGCCTCAGTTTCTCTTCATGTATATCTGAAACCTTCTCTTTATCTTTCTGAAGGACTTTGCTATGTCTGTGATGAGCTTTCTGGCATTTGGAGCCTGCTATCAGCAGGGATGAGCTCTGCTAGCTCTTTAAAGCAGAGCATCTAAACTAATATGGGGACTAGGCAATAGCTTCAGAGACATGATAGATAACATTATACTCTACTTTGGGATTATTCAAAGTTGGCTCTAAGCAAAGAAGGTCACGTTTAGGGCTTGTGGCAGAGCAAGGAATGAAACAAAGATGTCCCAGTTGATAGTTCAGCTTTTGCTATAGTTTTATTGAGGTAAGTAACTGAAGCCTTTATTTCTTCTGACCATGCCAAGGGCCACTTAGTGCTGTGGCTGCCATTAACCCCATTGAGAGACAAAGCCAGGGTGGGCTTGGATCACACAATGTGCAGCATCATTGTGGTGTAGGGGGAATAGTGGGAGCCTCCCTGAAGCCAGTGGGGTGTGTGAGCACGAGCGCTTCCCTCTCTGCTGTGCCATTCCTGTTGCATTACACACTTTGGTGCCAGTGGTATCATCTTCCCATCTGCAAAGGTCCTGAGGGGACTGGGGGTGTTGGTTTTGAACTAAAAGAGGCAGATTCAGGCTGGATGTGAGGAAGAGATTCAGTATAGTGATGGAGAGGTGGTGGGTGCAACATACAAGACCAGGCTGGATGTGGACCTGGGCAACCTGGTCTATTTGAACATATCCCTGCTCATTGCAGGGGGTTGGACTAGAGCAGCTTTGAAGGCCCCTTCCAACCCAAACCATTCTATGATGCAGGGGTGTCTGTCTCAAAGCACATTTCTGTCAGGGGCTCATGGGTTTATGTGTGGGGAGGTTTGACACCTTTCTTGGTCTTTAAAACCAAACCCATTTCCTCTGGCATCAAGCAGATACAAGAAACATCTTTACTTACATGAGATGGATGCTGAGCTCTTTCACTCAGAGGGACTTTGTGCTGAGACCTCTCATGCTGAGAGGACAAAGCCTCTGGATTACATAGAGTGAAACACTGGCCCAAACTGTGCCTCCCTCTGTGTAGACATATATTGAGTGTTTCTGTTCTGGATCAGGTATCAAGCATGAGATCCTGCTGAAAAAGGTACACTTCAGATCAGGGTGTTGCTGTTTAGCTGGATCTATGGATCTGTTTTCATAGGTGGTTGGATTTCACTGGAAAAGGGGCTTTTCTAGTGATTACTAGGGGCTTGCAAAAGGAACTTAGAACCAGAACCGATGCACTTTAAGGCCATGGCACTCTGTGATTACAGCATGGGCAGGAGAACTTCACTCTTTTGCATTTCAGTGCTTGGATGTGGAATTAGTGCACTGCAAACCCATTGGGCAGAGCTCTTCTCCTTAGGCACATGATGCCAGTGTGCCAGGCAATGTACAAATACAGGAGCAAGTCATCCCAACCAGCAGCTCCTCCCTGAGCAGAGCCAGGTACTTAGGTTCTACCTAAATAACAACTGTAGTAATCCAGCAGCGGTTTAATTGCTCTGGCCTTAATCACTATCTTATGCTAATGACTGTGGTGGGACTAAACAAGTCTATCTGAAGGTGCTTAATGAACTTCCAGAGGTGCTCAGCACCAGTAGGGCTCCATTACAGCACAAGAAGTGCCTGGTAGCACAAATCCTCTCTGAATTGAAGCTGATTGTCTCCCCAAACCCTAGTCCCAGTCTCCTGCTGATCTCTTTGCCTATGGAACATGATTTCCCTCCTGGAGGATCTCCTTTCAGTGCTCTGGTGTAGGGTTGAACTCCCTCTTCATCATGAGCATCCCACTGCTGTCTGACCATAGCAGCCCATTCCTTGCAGTGTTTTCCTCCTCAATTCCGACAGTGCTTTTACCCACACAAGAACTGGGATTGTTGGATCGTGTCCTTGGCTGAATTCCCCTTTGGAAAAGCTCTTGTGGAGCAATCCCGGTGCTTTGCTGTCACGCTGTCATTTGTGCAGTGCAGGTGCTGGGCTCACGCATGCGAACTGCGTCACGTCTTGAGCCCTCCAGACCTTTCCAAGCATGCCTTTTGCTTCCCACCCTCCTGTCCGGCCCCGTTTCCCAACCACAGGAGAAACCTTAGGGAGCAGTCCTACATGGGGGCTCCAGCAGCTGCTCGGGGTTTGAGTCCCCTTGGCAGATGTTTGCTATTCCAGCCACTTCATTAATTTTGGAAACAAAACCCCTGATTATTCCCGACCAAAGCCCCCCTGGTTTGATTGACAGCCAGTGTGTGTTCCATACAACACCCATTGCTCGGGTCACAGTTTGACTTCCCTAGGTTTAGTTAATGAAAGAAATGCAGTTCCTAGAGCCATATCACGGGGTGCTCATCCCACTCCATGGCTCACGAATGGGGTCCGGGGGTGCTCATCCCACCTCATGGCTCTTGGATGGGGTCTGCTGAGGGCATTGGTGTTTCTAGAGCATGAGCAGAGGTGCCAGCCCCGCATCGCTGCATATCCAACCCTTCAGACGTGGCAAAGAAATGTTTAAAGCCAGACAGAGGTTTGTGTCTTGTGCTCAGTTGTAGGCGACCGATGCTTTTCTTCCCCTCTTGATTTCAGGGCTTATGGAAGGCTTTGATTTCCAGCCCTCTCCATATAGGCAGCATTCCTCTGCTGAGTGCTGTCAGTGAATGCGGGATGAGTCTGGCGTGGGGGGAGAGGGGCTGCAGTTCCGCAGGCACAGAGGAACCACGATGGGGTAAAGAGCCTTTTGCTGCTGCGTTGGGGTTTAAATCGGTGCCTCATTCAGGACGGTGCTTCAGAAAGCGTCTTTGGCATAATGGTGTTTAAGGGCTTATTGCCGAAGTTAATGGTGTTGGGAGTTATTTTAGCTCCTTAAAAATGTTGGGGAAAAGAGGCGAAGAAGGTGGGCTCCTAAAATGCTTCCTGTCTGAATTGAGGATTCCTAAAGCTGCGTTCATAATGAAGTCAGCAAAAGTGTTAAATGGCTCTTTAGGACTTAAAGTGATACTTTGGTTTAAAAGAGTTCTATCACATGGGGGGGAAAGTCTTTGTGTTCCTTCATTGTTCTTCTAATTCAGGTTCAATCCCCGTTTGTCCGGTCACTTTACTTTCTCAAAGACAAACCCATTTCCAAGCCATTTATTTTAAATGAGAATGCCCTTCCAATGGTTTAAGGAGCAAAACGCTTTGGTTTACATTTGTTTTAATACCTAATGTGTTTTAAAACCATATAACAAGGTTTTAAGGGAATAAGATTAAAGGGAAGTGTATTTCTTTGCGTTTGTGTTCCAGTTGTGAGAGCGTGTGGCCGCTGTGTGTGTGCCTTCTGGGTTTGCAGGCTCAAATTTGCCCAAATCAGCAAATATAATCTCTGAATTTCAAGCCGAACTGATTCTTGCAATTGAAAAAGAAATAGCGAAGTAGTAAACCAAGAGATTACAGGTGTAGTTTATACGTTTTTCAAGGGCTTTAAATAAAGGTACTGATCAACAAAATGAAAGTAAATCTTTTATGCGTTTGAGACGGTCGTTTCCTTCTATATAAGCAGGTTTTCCGATAGGAAAGAAGTGTTCTGCCATTGGGATCACTAAAGCATGAAAACTAAAGGGTTGCTGGTAGCAGTTTGCAGATGACACTGAAATCCTTGCGGGAAAGCTGCGAACGGTTGGTTTGAGGGGTGGCACAGCTCTGTAACGAGCCTCTATGCACCCGCCTGCGGCCGCAAGTCGCTGCAAGCCGGCTGTGTCTTGTGGCAAGCCACGCAGCTCCGGTTCATCCCAATCTGCCTGCGTCCTGGTGATTCCTGCCCTAAACCACTCCGAATTCCCCACATCGGGGGGGAATAGCTGCAGGGAAATGGCACTTGTGGCTCGGCCTCGGTGGAGTGGGGACCGGTGGGGTCCATCCTCGGCTCTCATCCCTGCAAAAATCCCGTTGAGATGAGCAGAGATCCACCAGGAATGATCTTATCCTGGAACACCGTTTTGAAGAAAGCAGCCTTTGCTTCAGTAAGGCCCCTATAAATAGGGTTTTATTTATCTCTCTGCCTCTCTGCAGCACGCGGTGACTGGGGAATAGGTTCGATGCCGATGGGGGGGAAGCTGGGATGAGGCGCTCTCCCCGCCGCATGGATTTCATGCGGGATGTGCACTTTTAATCTCTTAAATGAACGGGCCTGGGGGTGGGGAGAGAAGAAAGGAGGGGAAAAAAGGGAAAAGCCAACCCCAATCTGGAGCGTTTCCAGAGGGAGAAAAAGACGGGAGCGAGAACCGCGCACACACACCCGGTGTCTTAAAATAGAGCGCAGGGAGGGAGCGGCCCGGCCCGACGGATCCTCCCCACCCGGCGCAGGGTAACAATGGTGCTGGCCGGGGAGCTGCGGGCGCTGTGATTGACACTCGGGGCGTCGTGATTGACAGCCGGGGCGTCCTAAAAAGGCTGCGGAGAGATGCTTATCGCAGGGTTTATATAGCGGGGGAGCCGAGCGGAGCGGAGCCGAGCGGGGAGGAGGAAGAAGAGGAGGAGAAGGCGGCCGATGCGCCGGGGACCGCGGGTCCCGCAGCGCCCCGCAGCCCCGGGGCCGGCCCCACCATGCACTGCCAGCCGCAGCCCCGGCTCTCCGCTCCCGGCCGGCATAGGGCAGGCAGGAGGCGCTACAAGACCTTTATGATCGACGAGATCCTCTCCAAGGAGACCTGCGATTACTTCGAGAAACTTTCCCTCTACTCCGTCTGTCCGTCCCTCCTCGTCCGGCCCAAGCCGCTGCACTCCTGCGCCGGTAAGACCGCGGCCCCGAAAGAGCATCCTATGCCCAGGCTGCGGAGGTCTCTATCTACCAACCAAACCCATCCTCTCCTCTGCAGTAAGGGGCTCCCCCCCCATAACCAACCCCTGCACAGGTTTCCATCCCCAGCGGGGTTTGTTCCCTTTGCTCTCTTTAGGGAAGAGGGAATCGCAGCGTGCCGTGGTGGGGTTCACAAGGGATTCAGTGTGGATGGGAGGGCGTTGAGAGGAGCTCAGGTCCCTTAGGAAGCGGCAGTGACCTTGTGCTGCTTTTTCATTGCCGCTCGGACAAAGAAATGAATAGTAAAATCAGGCAAAGGAGAGCAAATCACTCTTGAGACAGTTTTTTGTACCCTAAACCCTCTTTTTCTACCCTAAATCCTTTCTTCCGTTGAAAGAAGTTAGGCTATTTCTAGTGGTAAAGATGTGAAAATACTCATAATGATGTTGCAGCCACAGGCGCCGCAACTAAACACACACAGATACCTCCGTCCTGTGCAGATAAAACACACCAAAATGAGCAGTTGGGTCTCGATCATGAGTGTTATCAAATATCACAACCAGATTGATCTAATGTGAGCTTTGGAAACCTGCACTGGAAGTGAAAATATCCTTGTTCTAATGCGCTCCAGATCTTAAACCAGCAACGAATCCCTCTTTTTGGTGAAGGAGGCAGTTTTCCAGGTGCCACCTGATGTCTTCAGGGAATCCGGTGATGAAATTGCAGAATAAAATGCACTTTTCAACAGAAAATCTTAACTCCTGAAAATAGTATTTGTAAAGGGATAATTCCTGGGAAAATAGTCTCTGTTTCAAGGTCATAAAACCCTGTTTTCCTCTTTCCCTTTCCTGGGAAAGTTCATTTTGCATTTGTATGAAGTTGTGCTTCAAATGCAAGGCCTGCATTTCAGCTTAGGTTTGTTTGGGTTGGGGTTTTTATGGCTAAATATAAAGAAAAAGGAACTTTTAGGGTCTTAGTGGAACCGTGCTAATAAAGAACTCGCTGCTGGGGTATCCTAAGAGTTGGACAAGTCGAGTAAACCCTCGGCCCAAGCTTAAGTCTTCCTCCAAACTCAATATAAATACGAATGATTAAAGATTTGGAAGGGATTAGGAGGCTGGATCAGAATTAAGAACCCTGATGGGAAGAAATGACCTGAGTGGTGTGATCCTCCTTCGACATCGCTTTCTTCCGATCGCCATTCCTTGCTTCTTCTGCCTAAAGGCTGGCATGGTTTTATACAAGATCTGGTTGTTAATCAAGATATTGCTGATAAGGGAAGTTTTCAGAGCAGAGAGAGGAAATTCAGTGCTTGGCCAAAATAGGCATGAAGGTCCCAAATGGGTTCAGATTGGAGATAGGCGCAGGGGGCCCGATTCTGCTTGCGCTGGAGTCAGTGCCGTGGCTTCCATCTGCCGAGGAGACAAGGTCTCTATCTCCTCCTATATACAGAAAAAGAAAGCATTAAGGGAAATACTCCCCTTTAGCACCCAAAAGGAATATTAGCCTGAATATTTACCACCCCATGGGACTAACTCGGCATCAAAACCTGCATTCTGAGTGTCACCTTTAGGCTTATATTTAATACTTCTGATGTCTGGGGGTAGTTCCCAGCGGCTGCTTTGCCTTTCACCACCCCCTTGGGGGAAAAAAAAGGAGAGAATTGCTTTAAATATATACTTCTGTGTCAAGTATAGCAAGTATATATATAGCAAATATAGCATTGTCTTTGCAAGAGTCATCGAGATAGTCATTAAATAACCATTAACAATCCTGCAGTGATTCAGCAGGGGATTCTGAGTGATGCTAGCGAGACTTCTGTGATTACTGTTCAATTGCAGCCTTATTTCTCTTTGTGCCTGAGATCTTTAATGGATTTGCCCTCAAGGTTGTGTTTCTAGCCCAAGCTCTGGCCTGCCCTGGTGGTGGGGTGGATTGGGAATATCTGCTTCTAATGGAATAAGCTGTATAAGCTTGTGAAGTATGAAGAGAGGTTTGCTTTGTGGGATTAAAACTGTAGAAGAAAGTGCCACAAAATGCTTCCAAATTGTAAGCTTTCTGAGCTTTAGAGGTGTAATTAAAGTGCTATATGTATTAGATCATGGGATTTCTTTATTATAACAGAGGAAATTCTGTCATTCTCTACAGAATGGACACTACCACAAAAAGAACTGAATGTGTGAGTTTGAACCATCAAAATCATACCCAATATGAATCTGTTTAAAACAGCAAACCCCCAAAACCCAACCCAAACCCCCCAAACTCACTGAGGGACTGAAAGCTGCAGAATCCCAGCACTGGAGCATGTAACTTGCCAGCATTCCCTTTGTCTCTGGAGTTCATTGGGAAGCGAGTGGGCGCTTAGAGTCTATTTGCAGTCTGAAAAACCAGGTCTTCACCTAAATCTTAACCTAAATCATGGACATTTGCCTGGTCGGGGTGGCTGTAGCTGGGGCTTGGGGCGTGTTTGGAAGAGGAATGACTAACTGGTTGTTTCAGCTGAGCTCCTCTGCAGCAGCAGGTCGGGAGGCAAACTTTGTCGGTGCTTTCAGGGGCTGCAGAGTTAACAGCTCTTTCACTTGGGGTGAAGTCGGAGAAGCCCAATATGCCTTCATTTGGAGCTGAAAGATGGGAGACGTTGTAGCTGTGCAGTGTGTGGTGTGTGTTTAACAACATCCTTTGTTAAGTGAGCTGAAAACTGGTCAAGTAGAGGGGAGAGGGGCTGGAAGGAGCATTTGGGACTGTCCCTGTGTATCGTGAGGGCTAAGGCTGATGTTTTAGTGCTCGGGAGCATTTGGAGGTCTAATGTAAAGCTCGCCTGTCTCACTGCAGGGATTGCCATTGGGAATAGCTTGGAGCCTGCCCCAACCAAAACAGAGGGTGTTTGTTCTGGAAATTCAAATGCAATCCCATGTAAAAAAGGATTCCCTCATTAGCTTTAAATTTGGTGTATGAGGATCTATTGTGGCATTTCTCGAGCCAAATAAACGAGGAACTAAGACCAAACCTGTAATGAAATGCAGAGCCAGTGTGATTGAAAAAATCCATCTATGAAACCAGCAACTCCTTCAGATGATGTTTAATAACTCCCTGACTTTTGGAATGGGATGGCTTAGTGAAACCATCCTTTGGTTTCATGATATTTATATTTTCATGGGGTTTTCAGCTGATGCGATACTCAGTTGATCTGTGCAGGTAGATGACTGCAGTGTTAGTTTGTTAGTTAGTGCTTGGTTTGTTACAGGGGTTTCTGAAGGTTGCTTTCGACTGAGCAGAGTCCTGTAGAAATCACTTCTCAAATTGTCTTTAAAAGACAGTATATGACTCTTATAGACGATAATAAAAGTCTTACACACTGTCTGTATATATAAGACAATATGTAGAGAAAACAGATGTCTTTTCAGTTTTACCTGTACCAACACGGGTAGGTGAGTCTATACCCATTCTGGTTTGTTTCCTGGCTTTAAATCCCAGCTTAGCAATACATTCCAAATGCAATTGCTGTACCTGTAGTTCTGGGCATGAGAAAGAAGCACTTGTCACGGTTCGACGTTCCGAGGTCGAGCTAGAAATGCTCCATAGTATCAAAATAACTCCAATTGCTTCCAAAGGAAAAGCTGGAGGGGGGGGGGGGTGTGCGTGGGAAGTTGTGCTCCATCCCCAGCAATAGCTCAGGGTGTGATTTTGTCTATTAATAATTAACAATATCGGTCATGGACGTCCTTTCTGAGCTATCCAAATGACTTGAGCTGCCTGGATTAAAAGGAATTGCGTTGCCCCTTCCAAGAGCGAGCTGCCAGAGCTCAGTTTGTTTTAGCAGAGCAGGACAGATTATTCAGTGTCTATGCCGTGTGTTCATTCCTACCGGGAATTACTCCAGAGCTCATTAAAAAAACCCTTAAATTTGAATGTATCCGAGTGATTTATCATGTAAATCCCAATGAGGAGCGGTTAATTTCTGTTCTACACCAAGGTTTTTACTAGCGCGTATCTGCAGTCGGACTGTGCTTTCTGTTTTACCTGCTGCAATTGAAATACTAGAGAGAGGTCTTGCATGAGAGGAGTTTTGGAGGTGGGAAGTTGCCTTAAATCCACTTTTCTGAGAGATGAGCTGCTTGAATTCCCACTCTTGTTAAAGGGAATTGCGCTGCTCTGTGTGTATTTACAAGTGCCCCAAGGTCTGGAAGTGGACATCACCTTCCTTTTCTCAACTTGTTTGAGCATTTACTACTATTGCTCTGTCTGGGGAACAATTAAAGAACACTCATAATAATGATTTGCTTCCTTGAAATGCTTATTGTGGTTGCTGCTTGTGGGGTGTTGTTGTTTGGGGGTTGGTTTAATGTAGGTATCTTGTATAAAATGGTTCAAAACTTACGTTCTTCTTTTCCAGTTCTTTTGCCTCTCTGCTGTTTTAACTGAAGGTGAAGTTGGGAACTGCTTATCCCAAAGTTGTTTTTCGAGCTGGTGTTTTCCGGGTGTCTCTGGTATTGTCTGGATTACCCTAAGCAATTCCTGCAAGCAGTGGGACCTGCTGGGAATCCTTGTTTGTGTGTTCAAGTGGGAGCTTTGATATCCTGCTCCCTGCTCCGTCTCACCACCCTTCCTAGGCAACACATGGTGAGAAAGTACATTTACTGTGTCTTAAACCAGCTCGGTCTTTATGTGTGAGCCCACCACGAGGTTCCTTCTGATTCCCTTCACAAAGCCTTGATCTAGGCAAGGCTTGAATTTGCTCTAGGACATTATTTCTTCTGCTCAAATGCTTGCTGAACCTTTCTCCTTTAAGTTGAATGGATCCTGTTACAGAGCTCCTGAGGGAAAGCAGGGCACTGTGGGAAAGGAAAAGGGAATCCATGTAGCGTATGTCCCCAGCGTGGGGAAAAATGAGATGCCCTCCATTCAAAGTATGTTATCCGAAACATAACAGCTGGATTAATCCCATGAAATAAAGCTAATGCTAAGTTATGGGTAGACCTTCTGCCAAGCTGACTTGGACCTGAGTGTGCCTTAGCCCTGCATCTTCAGCTGGGGTGGAATTGCCAACCCCTAATTCACTGCAGATGTAAGGAGGACATTCCAGCCAAAATTCCAAGGTGTTGGAAAGAGTTTTGCTCTTATGGTGTGTGAAGTTGGGTGCTCAGGACCCCCAAATGCTTTAAACATGTGCCTGAAATGGCAGGAGTCGGAGCTTGATGGCTCATGAGGTGTCACCCGGGACCTGTGTCCCAAGTTGGATTTACTGAGGGAAGTGGGCCAGGATGAATAGGGAATGATGGGTGCCAACTTCAATTGGAAAGCTGAGCATGTCTGTGTGGAAATCCACATTACTGCAATGCTGGTTGGGGGTTTTCTGGCTATTTGTGCAAACGTAGGAAGAGAAGAAATACCTTTTGGAAAGTGCCTGGATTTATTGGGTTTAGCTTCCAAAGGACAGTGTAATTCTAGTGTCTAATAGCAAAAACTAAAAGCAAAATGGCAAAGGATATCAATCCTTAAAAGCATGAAGTGTTGCATCTGTAGATGTCCCTGCTGCAGTATTAGGGGAGCATAAGATAATCCAGAGGTGATGTTGCTGCATACACACCCTAGAAGATGCAGTCATATTTACACTGATGTCTTGGTGTGCTCCTCTAGGAGCCTGGAAAAGTCAGGCTTTGCTAACCCGACTGTCTCTGTGCTCCTGGAGCTTGCAGCCTCAAGGAATTCTGGAGTTTTCTCATATTCACCCAAATAACTCCAAAACCCACCCATTTTAGCCCTACAAGTAACAGTCTTTCCATAGCAATCATGCTGAACACCAGTTTATCAACTGAGGCAAACTGACCCAATGCTATAGGCTTTGAAAATGAGTTCATTGAGTCACGAAATTCATCTGTAACTGCTGAAAATCAGGCATGTTTCTGGACATCTGCCTTGGTTTTCACATGTTTTGATGTCTTTAACAGAAAACATAGTTCAGAAATGCCAAAAAGTGGCATATGAGAGATAATAATAGGCTGGGGAATAACAACTAGATACTCGGGAAGCGTCTGTCATTTCTCCCTGTCAGATTATATTCAATGTTAGAAGCAAAGGCAGCTCAATCTGGATTTGAACCCAGGTGTCACTTAGGCTGGGCAGGGAAATCTGGCTTTGAAATGGTTTCAATGCTAGATAGTAAAACATTTGGAATCCAGACTGAATTTTGCTGTCTGGATCTTGGTACAGTTAATAGTGATTAAAAGAAATGAATGAAAGGGACAAATGAAATGGGACAAAAGGTAAAATCACACCAAAACCTGCTGTGGGAAGTAATCAGCATTGTGGTTGTGGTTAGGTGTGAGTAAGTGTTGGGATTCCACTGGGAAAACCAACACCTACACCTGATTTCCTAAAGCCTCACGGCTCGCACTGAGCCACAGGTGGATCTGTCTCCACACTGGTTTAGTTTAAAGGCTGTAGATGTGTACAAGGTGTCCTTATGGAGGTGACTGCACAATGCCACAGCCTGCAGGGTGTTGGGGTTACTCATTTATGCCTTTTATTCAACTTGCTGCTGTAAAATGCAGGGAAAGACAGACATCAAAGGGTGAATAAACATCCCCCAGCACTGCTGCCTTCAGAATGAGCTGGGTATGGGCAATCTCCATTGGGAAGTTGAGGGGGGAAAAGAAGTGAGGCTGTGTGTGAGGCAGGGAATGGGACAGTAGCTAAGGAGCCTTTTTGTTTTGTCTTGTTTATTGACGTTGAGCATTCCGATTCTTCCCCCGTGGAGGAGCATGGTGAAGGCCAGCTTGGTGTATCATGTTCTGGCAGCGCGGTGATCGGAGCCGAGATCCACCTTCAGAAAGGATGTAATGCGGATAGGAGTGTTGTAAGCAGCAGCAGGGAAAGAAATACCCGACTTTAAGTTGCTTCTATCCCCTCAGTGCCAGCCTGTGTGGAAGGAAGGTTTACATTCAACTGCACATAAGAGGCAGCTGAGCTGATCATCAGGAGCTGATCCTGACATTGGGAACTGATCTCTGTAGATGGCTTCCTCTAGGCACTGCCTAGAGCTGGTCCTTACTCCACTGCTGGCACTGACTTGGGTAGCAGAGGTTGTGCTGCTGCTCACTGCTGCTCACATCATCTGATTTCTTGATTCTGATCATCTATTTCTTAGGCTCATTCCCTTGATACCTTGATGCCCCATCCCAGGCAGTGTCCAAGGCCAGGTTGGACACAGGAGCTTGGAGCAACCTGCTCCAGTGGAAGGTGTCCCTGCCCGTGGTAGGTGTTGGAGCTGGATGAGCTTTAAGGTCTGTTCCAACACAAACCAGTCTGGAATTCTGTGATTCTCCAGTTTGAGGTGACTGTGCAGTCCAGTTTGGAAGAACTGGAAACTGGGGCTTTGCATTTGTAGACCATGCATAAAGCTTCATCACACTAAAGTGAAAATACTGGGAGTAGTCAGGAAAATGGGTGTTTGAGTGTAGCTATTAAAAATAACAATTCCTTCTTCTTTTCAGTTCAGAGTGGAGCAAAATGGTTTAGATATATCTTGGCAAGCTCAAAAGCTTAAAAAGCTTGTATGGGGGGGGGATCAGATCAGAGCAAATACTTGATCTAGAATAAAACATTGCAAACATCTCTAGGCTGAAGCAAAACGTACAACACTTCCCTTCTTCTGAGACATTTGCAAAGCAGTGAAGTTATTTTGTATTGCTAAATTTCCCTCTTTTTGCCTTATTTTTGATGAGAGGATGTTACACACGAGCGCTTTCCATCAGTTCTATTCCAGACTTGCTCCAGCTGGGCTGCAGAAGCCAGAACACGTTACCACGAGCTTAATTTGGTGGGAAATAAGCTGCTTTGAAAGTTTAGGACCTGCTTTGTGGTCTTGGCTGTATTTGTGCAAGTCAAGATAGAACCTGTAACAAAACAGGATCACAAGAACAAGCTAATGGGTGCTGAGCAGTGGATGTCCTTTTACTTGTGGACACTTGGAGCACGGTGTAGCCTTGCTCAGATGGGGCAGACCACGTTATGTCTCCTGCTGGTGAACACAACAGGGTCCACTCACACTGACTGAAGTGTCCCCTCTTTGCGTTGCTCATGTTCTTGTGCCATCCTGTCTCTGATGGATCTTGTGGGTGAGACAAAGGCAAGAGTTTGAGCTTAGCAGCAATACATCGTGAGGTTGTATCAATACTACCATCCAGGCAAGGGCTGGAGATGGATTTCTCCTCCCCAGGTTATCTATTGTTCCTTGTGTTCTCTGGGAGAATCTACCTGAGAGGCTTATAGCCCTTTTTGAGTGATGTGGAATTCCCAAAGCTATATTCTAATGATGTCTTTAAAAATATAGAGAGATTTGGTGTTAGGACCTGGCTAACACTGTAAATACTTAATACTTTCCATTTTCCTCTCAGCAGCTTTAAGTTTTGACAGATTCTTGACATCTTCTCCCCCGTTTCTCTTGGCCAGAACATCAAGTCACCAGTTGCAGATATTTCAGACAGGTGTTTGGGTACATGGCCCTGAGATCCATTGAAACAACTCAAGGGAAGGGTGAAGAACTCAAGGATTCCCTCTTTGGTTGCTATTCAAACCTCCTCCAACTGCACATAGCACATCCTGGTGTTGTGAATCAAGTTCTATACTTGCTGCTTCTCTGAACATATCCTGACCCCAGAGGGGACAAGTCCAGCAGAGTCTGGGTGATGCTGGTAGAACCTGTGCCATAAGGATGCTAAAGGCTTGATTCTGCTCTTGGCTTCCTGATGAGAATATATGAGGTGGATGAAGCTTGGAGCAAGCTGCTCTAATGGAAGGTGTCCCAGCCCGTGGCAGGGGGTTGGAATTGGGTGAGCTTTAAGGTCCCTTCCAGTCCAAGCAAGTCTGATTCTATTATATTTATGCATGATATTTATGATGATATTTATACAGAGCATAAATATATAGTTCAGTAAGAAGAAATGACTTTGAGTAAAACCAAGACATTTTTTACAAGAGCAGCCTGGTGTATATGATGAGTAGGGAAAATACAGTCTTTTCCCTATAGAAGACTATGGGTTTGGCTGTATTTATTTCCCAAATAGCTGAGGTCTATCTAAAACACAGCACCTGAAAGAGCACCCTCCTTAACAGCGCCTCTGCTTTGGTGTTCATTTTCTGTAGAAAGAAAATCACACTTTTTTCCAGAGTTTTCCAGAGCATCCTTTATAAGAAAAATAAAATTCCTTTGCAAATGTGATGACAGAAAATTTGCAAATTGGGGTTTTATTTTCTGTGAGGTTTGGAGCAACAACCTTACTATGACCTTAAAATGTGTTTGGATGTGCGTATTCAGGTCTTATCTTGTACATTCTTTAACGTGCCAGTGGGTTTGATTCATGTAGCTAGTTGGCTAACTTCAACAGGACTACTCATGCAAAGAAGGATTTGGGTTGGAAGCTTTTGTGTTTGCCCTGTTACTCGGATAATCTTGCTACTCATTTTGTGGCTTTTCTTCAAAATGAGAATTTTCCACATAGTCATCAACCACTTGGCTCAGCGCTTGGCTTTGGGTATTTCTTCTAGTGATCCTTTTGCACATTAGAGATCACTTAATGGCTACTTTTAACTGGGATTTAAATCCAAAACTGAATTACATTTTAATAGCCATCTTTAGGACTAATGTTGGAGCAAGAACAGGTCCCTGTAGCTTTGAGTTTACAGGTACCTATTGCCTCATCTAGTGTACAGCTGCCTACGTCTGTACATTCAACACCAAAACACTCTTGTGTAAGCACAAGGAAGGGGTAAAGCCTTACTAAAAGCATCTCCTTTCTTTCAGAAGACAGAGAAATGTGTGTGATATGTTTGTGGTTACTTAAATAGGGTGTTCTGTGTCAGATTAACCTTTTATCTTAGATGCAAAATTAGCAGTGGTGGCACTTTCTGATGGAAAATATCTACTTGCATGCCGTACATAGCACATATGTATAAGTGCATACCATCATACGTCTTTAGGAAGGCCTGTTTCCCTGCCTTGCATCAATTCAGACAGCTCAAATAGGGAAAAACATGAAAAGTCCCCCTGAAATAGAAATGGGGAACGTAATCATTGAAACAATATAATGGTGACAAGTCTGAAGCAAATGGGTTGGGGTGGGTTTTTTTTGGCCACAAAGCATTTGTGTGAGTTTGTGAATACATTTTGCTTCACCCTTCTGTCTGTTTTGTTCCAAACCTCCTCTTGACAGCTTTGCTAACAGTTCATTTTGTTCCTGCGGTGACTAAAGAGTGGAGGAGCTGATATTTGAAGCTCTCTGTGACAGCAGAGGCCCGTGCTCGGCAGTTTGGATCTCTGCCGCCTGCTCTTCATTGTGCTCTTTAGCTTTCTGCTTACATTTCAGGTTACTGGAGAGTAGTAAAAGTCCCCACTGAGGGACAGGAGGCCATGCCAGAAGTTAGAAGGGTTGGTTTCACCTTGTTGCAATAAATTACAGGGCAATCATAAGTGATGGGAAGGAGTTTGATGAAGTGGGTGAGGAACAATTGATGGATTATTTTAGTTAAAATTACTTAGAGCCCAATCCAACTCCCACTGAAGTCAATTAAATCGTAGCTGGATCGGGGCCAGAATGAGTCAAATTCAATTATTCCTTAACTGTAAACATTTAAAAGCACATTATTATAAGGTAGTTTAGCACTTAAATTACATTAAACCAAAAGCATTTACGAAATCCCAGATGGAGAGTGCTTTATTTGTACAGCTCTATTGAAAACCCCTTTTCCTTGGGGCTGGGAGCCGGAGACCTCTTAGTGTGGTGCCTAATCCTACAACACCTGTCTGTTGTAAAGAGATGTTGCAGCAATTTATACCATCGATGTATTTCTGTCCATCAGACCCTAGCTGGCCCGAGATTGCATGAGAAAGATGACTGAGAGGAGACTGTAGAAATCCCAGTCCTGTTTCATCTAATTGTGAGGATTTAGAGAGCTTACTTGTGTAAGTACCAGCTCAAAAAACCACTCCAACTTTTGCATCAGCTCATCCCAAAACTGTAATGGTTATGGATATTCATCTTTGTCTCACCTGAACGATGGACAGCATCCAAAATGTTAGCTAAAAAGAAACAACCTCCATGATAAAAAGAGGGATTTATGGCTACATCCATGTTTAACAACATATAGCGGTGTTTTCAGAACCTCAGGGAGATCGGCTTTTAAATTGGGATTCACAAGCCTGATTTAAGACAATTTATGTCTATGTTTTTTGTTAGAAATTCAAGATTGATGCTTTTCATTCTGTCCTCAGAATTTCTCCTCGCCGTCCCTTCCAAAGGCATCCCCGGCTCCTGGGAACAGCTCGGGATTGGCAGGTCTAGGGTTTCCTGGCTTACGTTTGCAGGCTGTCTCGGGACGTTTTAGCACCGCATCCTATCCCCAGTGCTATCCCTAAAGATCTGTCAGAAGCCTGGGGCATGGTGAGCTGTGCACGCAGCAGGGAATAGCTGTTAACTGGGGTCATTCCTGTCTCTCCAAGGGAACTAAATTCGTCCCCGCAGACAGACGATCTCCCAGTCAATCCAGGCGCTGAAAGGACTTGTGCAGGGCTTGGAATTGGTCTGGTTTCTTTTCTGCCTTCATAAGCAGCTGTGTTTAAAATGAAAGATGGGGCCTGATCCTTGTTGTAACTGAGGGCACGACATGGATCTGGTGTTATGAAAGGTCTTTGTGGTCAATAGAAATGTTGGGTATCTGCAGAGCACCGAAGGGGCAGAAAACGGGATCCATTCAACTGCATGCACAGTTAGCACGGGAGGGTTGGATTGTCTCTAGGGCTGGTTAGCTGGCTAAATGAGCTTCCTTTTTAGCTTGGCAAGCTCTGTTTGGCAAATTGTTTCCTTTTCTCTTCTGCTGTCACAGTTTTCATAGTGATTTTGCCTTTTTTTGTGGTTATCATTTTCTGTTTTCTGTGCATCTCTAAGAATAGCAGGATTAATTCATAGCTTCCACTAACACTTTATAAAGAGGTTGCAATGATGAAATAGAGCTATCTGTCCTTTAGAGAAGAGTAAGAGTGGTACCCATCAGTGTTAATCAGGAGAAAGGGATGCGACCATGATAAATATTGGTATAGGACTTCAGTGTCACAAACCCCAATTGAAAGCACTGCCTGCTCTCTTCCCCATCAGGAAGCAAAGGCGCTGCCATGAAAGCAATGCAGACAACGTGATAGCAATAGATGACTGTCTGTGGCTTGAATATGTTTGCAAAAACTAATTTCTGTGATGTTTTATTACTCCCTTCTTAATATTAGCACAAATACTCATGTTGCAACTTGTGAAAATGCATTAAGATCACTTGACAGCTATTTAAAACCTGAGCATTACTGTTACCTCCTCACAGATACCGACTGCCGAGTCCAGCCTAGGCGTGATGTGTTTGACTCACTTTAACTCACCAGTGATCTTAACTTTGGTGTTACCTTTCAAAAGCAAACCCAGTGATAATGGTTTTACCTGGTGATTGTATTTATTTGTGAGCAAATGCCAGTGCAATAAGAATGGTATTTTCCTGCAGTAAATTACGGGATAGCAAATCCTTTTGGACAGTGAAAGATACTGAAAACGCGTTCATTCATCCCAGGGCCTTGAAGGCATTTTTGCTTGAAGAAAAACCATTCCCTTTAGGAAAATGTGGTGGACTAGCTTAAAAATGTGGTGGACTCTTAATTTGTCTCCTCAAAATGTTTGTTCTCCCCAAAACCAGTCGTGGGTCATGTACCTCCAGTAATCGATGCCGATGCTGGAAATGCTTGTCCAGTAGATGACAAAGTGAATTTAAGTGACTGTAAGTTTGGTTAGACTGGGACCAGTTTGCACACTGTGAGAAAATCCAAAAACTCCTTTCCTTCCCCTCCACAAGAATTTCCTTCATTCAGGTGGCTCGATTACTACAACACACAGTAAATAGTGAGTTTCGTGTGGTTTTACCTGCTGCAGGTTATGTCCCACTAGTGCTTTTCTCAATACCTCTTGATTTATGCCCCTGTCTCCAGTTCTTATTTACTCCTTCAAGTCAATAGAAGTTTTGGGTGTGTAGGGAAAGAAAAGGAATTGCATCAGACTGCATATATCTGAATGTTTTCTGCTGAGCATTCATTTAGCCGGCAGCTTGGGACATGCCGCTGGTGGGAAGCGGGATAACTGAACAGAGCTTATGGTTCTGCAGAGTGCTTGGAAGAGCTGAGAGCTTTTCAGTGGCCACTCCATGCTTTGGCTTTGTCCTTGAATCACTCCGTAATGTGGAGCCAGTTACATGCTCGTCTTTCCCATTATTTAAAGGAAAATGGTGGTTCATTGCATACCTGCGTGAAGGGGTGTAAAAAAGGCAAGAGAGACCCAAAGTAATATGGTCAGTGGGGATTGTGTCTGTTTAACTGTGGAGGTTTAATGGAACACAAAGCAAATGTGTATGTTTTTTCCCCACCAGAGAGGTCTGTAGGAGGGAAGAGACTTCACAACATTGAGCATTAAGATAGGTGTTAAGATAAAGCTGTGTTTATTACTTCATAAGGGTTTCAACTCCTTCACTAGCAGTTTTTATCCATCCTTTGACTCTTTACTGGACTTTACTGGACTGGGGTTTTTAAGGTGCTTCTTCACTGTCTTCCTTCCCTTTTCTCCCCCCTTCCCTGAGCTGCCTCCCATCAGTACAAACTGCATCTGATAAGGTTTGAGTTAAGTCGAACTTTCGAACCCATGACGTCAAGTTGGTTTGGAATTAGGCAAAACCAGTTTGCCCATCCCTTGTTGTAAAAGGGTTAATCCTCTAAACTATTGAGAGGCAAGGGCAGGGAATTATGAAAGGAGCCCCTGTTTTATAAGCATTTGTATTGCCAGTGCTTGAATACCTGTAATAAGTAGGTTGCTGCTGTGATTAATGACTGTGTTTTACATGCTGAAGATGGATGATGTGTCGTCTTAGAGAGGCCATTTATTTTTATGTGGGCTCCTCACCCAAGCAGCACTGGAAATGAGATGTTATTGTCTTGGTGGGAGGATGGTTTATTCTCAACAGTTGAATGAAAGGTGACCTGTAGAGAGGAGAAAAGACTTAAAATGATGCTTGGCTTTTTGCCTCTCTGCAATGTGTGCAGAGACAACTCACATGGATTAATGTAATTGTTTTTACTTAAATACGTGGTTTTTCTGTTTTCTTTAGATCCTTAGTTTGTTCCCTCCTGCTTGGGTAGGAGTCAGAATGTGTTGTCAGTCAGAAACTTGATAAATTTGGAAGGGGCAAGCTATTCAAATGCCTTAAACTCCCTCTGTCTTTGATTGATGACTTCAGTAAAGGACTAAAATAATTTGAAATCTAGTTATTTTGAAGCAATTTTTGTATTACAAGTTCCTGATGTTGCTTTAGTTTCAGTTGTACTTTTTTCCTCATTTATGTCACGTTCTATGTGGAAAGAAGGTGGTGGGGCAGTGTTTGTGCTGCTCTGAATACAGGAACTAGATGTAGAAGTCATCTTTTTATTAAACCAGCTCTATATCTGTATGTGTTCAGCATTGCATCCATCTAACTTCAAAGTTTTGATTTCTATAGAACAGCTTTATTAAGGAAAGAGGAAAAAGCACTCTGGAATGAATGGGAGAAAATCTATTTCAAGACAGTGAAGTGGGTTGCAGTGTCCAAGTCTTTCTAAAGCTCTGCATGAACTGAAAGACTTTGGATCTGGCTTCCCAGGAGAGCTTCTGGGCTGGAAACAGAGACAGCTGTAGGCATGGCATTGACCATAGAATCACAGAACGGTTTGGGCTGGAAAGGGTCATCCAGTTCCAACCCTGTGCCATGGGCAGGGACACTTCACCTTAGATTGAGTCACCAAAGGGAGAGCAAAAGTGAGCAGGATTTGTTCAATAACCTTTGAATTGAAATGCTTTCTGCATGTGGTTACATCACTATCGTGTAAAAAGCTGATCTTTGGCAGAGAATCCTGGTTTGGAACTTTAAAACACACGAACAAACCCCTCAAACAACCAAACAGGGAGGCTGAAAGGAGTTATTTTGGTTTGAAAAGCCACATGCTGCATACGTGCCTATTACTGGAGGAGTTCCTGTGGCAACACTGCTGGTTACACAACAGGATACACACGCGGCTTCAATATTAACATATATATTAATGGCACCTTAAGGAATTTCGTAATCCAATGACACAGAGCTCTCAATGCAGAGCTCATGCAGTCTGTTAATAGGAAATGTCTTCAGCCAGCTGCGAGATGGTCACACCTCTGCCTCCCTTCATGGCTTCCCTTTGAGTACTTCCCAGGCCATACAACATCCTTACCTTGCACTTGGGGAAAGCAGAAGGACAATGAGATTCAAGAATGTGGCTGAGATCCTATGTTCAAGCAGTGACAGGGTTGGAAACACTACACCTAATGTCCTCTTCCCCCCAGATCTACATCGAAGTGAAGTGAACATTCTTCTCTTGGTCCTTGATGGAGTGAGTGAAGATAAATAAAGGTGGTGGGAATGAGACAACATTCCCATCAGCTTGGAGTTGTGTCTAACTGCACACCCACACCCGTGTGGAGGGAAGAAAGGGCTGCATTGTGTTTTGCTTATTGACTCTCCTGATTGGTATTTAAATGAGATGCTTAAGCCCAAGAGGTACTTGTGGAACATGGCAATGCTGCATTCCTCAGTGACGGGTGTGCAAGGAGAATCGGAGGTAAATAGGTGTGCTGATAGGAACCAGAGATGAGGGATAACCCAAGCTTTGCCTCAAAGCTCTCCAAACCTCAGGGTGAGGGAGAGTCTCCCATCTGGATCCCTAAATCATTTGTAGGGGCATGTTTATGGTTCTGGGTTGGAGGTGTTGGACACGTGTCCTTCCATCATTTCTATCCATAATGGCATTAATTCACAATTTGAGCACTGTAGGAACCTAATTCAGTCCCTTGTGATGATTAATTAGAGCCTCTTTCCACCCTAAATCTAACCTGTGTTTGTCTGGAGATGTGCAAATAGTGTCTCCTTGGCTGACTTCCTATCAGAAGTGAACAAACCCCAGCACACCAATATCTGGCGTGAGCGAGGGCTCGTATTCACTGGAGACTGGGACAGCTAGAGCTCACCAACTGGAATTTCTGGCTTATCCTTCTACCAGTGCCATAGAAGGCAGCCTGGCAGCTGGGAAACCCTTGTCACCACTTTCCTGACCTCAAAGTGGTTGCATGTCCCTCAAGTGCTTTGCAGCTCGAAGGTTTTTCACATGGAACTGCTTATTCAGGGTGTGACCAGTTTGAGTGCCCATCCTCAAGACATTTTTGAGCTTGCTGTTTGAGGCCAGATGAGTTTCAATAGGAGTGAAACTTGTTTTATGCTTCAGCTGAAAAGAAAGGAACCACCACCCACCCTGAAACGAACGGGCTGGGTCTCAGCTACTGTACATCAGACTGGTTTTGATGCTGGGGGCTCTGCAGGGTTGGGTTTGGCTGTTGTTTGGAGTCATCTAGGTCCTTCTCCAGCAGTTGGGTGTTCTGCTTGTTGCTTACTGCACACCAACCCCTATCTGCCTTATCTGCTCTGCTTGTATCTTCACCCACCGGCTGTACTCTGTGATACAATGCTGTCAACTGACATGATCTTTCCATGATGTCTGTGGCAGTGAATGCAGCTCTCCTTGTCCTCATTAGCCTGACTAATGAAGTGCAGATGCTGAAGTGAGTGGAGTATCAGTTTGCCTGGAGAACGGTGGGAGCATCCCGCCTCCCCGTGTCCATAGAGGATAGTCACAGCTGCAGGTACAGGCAGTGATGAAGTCAAATGACTTTGAGTTCTTGCAACATCTTCAGCTCATGACTAACTCTGTATAATGTAGGCATTATACAAAGTCAAGGAAGCTGATTTGGGAATGAAGATGATCCTTTTGCAGTGTTGCAGAACAGTTTGCAATGAAAGCTGTCTATAAACTGGAAATCCACCTGTGTTTTTGCTGTATTGCCCAGAGAAGCTGTGGCTGCCCCATCCCTGGCAGGGTTCAAGGCCAGGTTGGGGCAGGGGTATGAACTGGATGATCTTTAAGGTCCTTTCCAACCCAAACCAGTCTGGGATTCTATGACTTCTTTTTCCTTTTCCCCATCCTAAAAGTGAAAGCTTCGCTCTCCTTGATTCATTCTGTTTGGGTTAAGACTCAGTCCATGGGGTGACATGTGTGTGCTGTTATTTGATGTGGAGGGATTAAAAATAGCCATGCCCTGTGCCGGTGGAAGCTGTGACATAGTCTTTGTCAGCTTATTCAAGCAAAAAGATCAGGTCTGGAGGAAACCCTTCTACCAAGGTGCTATAGGCTATGATAATAGGGTTTCACCTTCCTGTGATGTGCATTATGCTTAGCTTTATTCCCTGGATGTGTCTCTTCACCTCAGCCCAGCCACAAGAGCTGGGTGAAGATCACCAATGTAATTGGCAAACACAAAGGGGAGACAGGCTGTGAACAAAACCCGCTCGTGTCTCATTTGCATCCTTCTAAATGGCATTGTTTGTGCAGCTGTTCAGCCAAACCATCCCCAGAGTTTATTTTCGTCCATAGAGGAAACAGAGATGAGTTTTCTCTCTGTTAGGGCAGATGCAAGATCAAAGAGTCACATAAAGCAGCTCAGAGAGACCAACCTCTCTGCTAAACGTGTCCTGATGGGGGCAAGGTTATTAATAAAGCAACCCTTGAGATGATAAGGCACAGTTAGAGGAGCCAAAGGCTTGGCAAAGATGTGACAGGTCTCTTTGAGGTTAACACTGGTGCTTGGTGAAGTCCCCCTTTCATTGTGTGGAGGAGAAGAGGGGGATGTCTGTGTGTTTAAAACACTGATCCACTATTCACCCCAGAGGAAAAAAAGCACTTTCCGAAAGATCCATCAGGCCAAATTTACACAGTTTGCTGTTCAGTGACAATTGAACTCTCTTTCTTCCCATGTCTCACTCACCAGAGTGTTTCAGAGGCTGGGAGCAGGAAGAGGTAGTGGTATTTATGGGAAGCTTTTTGCTGGAGCTCACACAAGGGTGGGCTTGAGAAACCTGAAGAGTGCTTTTGTGTGCAGGGCCAGTCAGCTGTCCAAGGCTAGTGTTTGCTTATGGCTGTTGTGACAGTAATTAATAGAGCAGGAAGTAAAGGGCCGATTGGTTTATGCACACATGGCATTGTGCATTTGAACTTGGACAGAAACTCAATCCCGAGAGAAGGCAGAGTTATCCATCAAATGTGTAAGGATGTAAGAATGGTCCTGATGTCAGCCTGGAGTCCATATAGATTCATATCCTGGCCAGCAAGATATAGGGAACAGTGTAAAGAACAGAATGTGACTTATCCTTCCACTAAAACTGTACCCTCTCAGCTCTGTTTCTTCATCTAAGTCCAAATCCTGGTCCTTGACCAGTGATGCCATCCAGACAGAGGATTGGATCTGGACTCCTACCCCATGTCCCAAGATGTCTGGTCATCTGGCTGTCATTAGCAAAGATATCTTAAGCTTCAGCACCCTGAAAGCTGTGTCATCTTGGTGCAGCATTTTTCCTCCACCCTGATAGAGATGACCAGAGTCTCCTTGTAAATCTATTCTAGCTGTTTGATTCTGTAATCTTTGGGCTACTTTGCTTGTTAAACCTGGATCCAGTGAGCAATGAGTTCTAGAGTTGAGTCTTATCCTTGGTAATGAAGGAAACACTTGGCTGAAGTATTTAACATGACTTAGTTCAAAAGCAAGAGCTTCAACTTGAAGTTGGCTTAGTGGAGCCAAAGCATCCTTTGATACTGATACAGTAAATGAGCTGGTGGCTTGTATCCCAGCAACTTTCCTGCACTGTTTGGACTCTATCCTTTATGGAGATCACAAAGGACATCAGATGTCCTTTATGGAGCTCATCTTTATTTCTCTGAGACTCATGTGGCCTGGTCTTAGAGCTCCCTCAGAGTTCAAGCTGTCAGGGGCTGGAGTGGAGGTTCATGTCCAAACCCACCAATCCATTTGGAGCTGTTTCCTGTCATGGTGGCCTTGCATGTAGATATCCTAATAGGAGATACTAGGACAGACCTACTTGGGTTCAGAGCACTTGCTTTCCCACTGAGTAGGACTCAAAGGCATCACCTGCTCAAGATGAGAAGTCCCAGGCAGAATCGTTTTCCTTTGTCCTCAAGGATCAGCATCTCTCAGAGCCGTGCTCAATGTGGATTTGAGTCAGAACCTTCCAAAGGCAGGTTGCTGTTGGAATACTTGAAGTGGAATAATTCAGAATAGAGCAGTGGTGCGTGCTGTTCCGATTCATCCTCTGCTGATGAAGCTATTACATTTGCTCCAAAGGATTTCTTGACTTCTGGCCAAATCGATGCTTTAAATGCTTCTCTAAAACAGTAATAATCTTCTTTATCTATAAATTTTCTTCTTCACTGAGGATCTGACAAGGTCCTGGCACGTTCTGCTGTTTGACAAACAGCCTGGAAGAAAGGGAAGGAGAACAACGCATAGCACCAAGGAAGTGCTTGCTTCCACCTTCCCAGGAGCTCAGCAGTGCTATCCTGTGATGACAGGAAGCAGAGTGATTCGCCCCAGGATAGCAGCAGCACCAGGACTCCCAGTTCAACACGAATTCCTGTCTCCTGCCCCACCAGTACAGCCCTCAACAACACCAGTTTGTTAGAGTGGTTATCGCCAGCCCTGCCAGAAGAACCCTGGTGCCATGCTTTAGGGATCTGGCATCCCTGGAGACACTGGCACTGTAGGGGTGAGTGTTTGGGTTGTGATTATAAGGTTATAATCACCCCACATCCACATTCACATCCTGCCTGTGGAGCAGGGAGTGAGGCAAGTTCTCCTTCAGGCTCAACGTCTGTTCAGGGCCAATTACTGACTGTGTGTACAGTGCCTTAAACATGTAAAAAAGCACAACATAACTATCAAATGTCATTATTAAGTGAGGATTAATTATCTTTCTGGTTGGTTTTTGTGCAGGCCTGCGGCACGCATGCCTCACATGCATTCACACTTATTCATTACTGTTATTATGGAGAAGGTAGACTGAAACATTACGTTGATGAATCGCTAACGGGGACAGGCTTGGAAGGGAAAACCCGGATCTCCCTGAGGAAACTGGGCTCAGTTGCATGGTAAAGAGATGCTCTGAGGAGGAGCATTTAGCTGTAATACATTGCATTCAATTGAAATTAGCATTTATGGACACCAATGGTTTTGTTTGGAGCTGATACAGCTGGAAACACACTCAAAACCAATACAGGGACTGTTCTCTGATGTGCCTGGGGAAGGTGAAATAGGACACATGGATGAGCCCTATTTTCCCCCCAGCTAAGAAGCTGTTGTCAGAAATTACCATTTGAAAAGGTGCTGCTTTCCCCCCCAACTTCCACTTGGCTCATCACAGAAGGTGCAGGCTCCTGAGGAACTGGCCTGCAGCTCTCCAAAAAAGGATCATTTTAGCTGTGCTAAAATTAGCTGCACTGATTTTCCTTTCTTCTCTGTTTTCCTTCTGTGGACACATGCGGCTGAAATCCTGGCTCCACTGGAGCTGATGGGCATTTTGCCATGGACATGGGTTGGGCTTGGATTCTTCCACAAGGGAGAGAAGCCATTTGCTACCAAGGGGTCTCTGGGCTGCGTTTAGTTTAGCAAGCCTCATAGTCTTTGTCAGGCTAATATAGCTCATTCAGTTGAAGTGGAAATAGTGTGTGTGAAGTGCACCTGCAGTCTTTGAGGAGCACTTAGACTTCACTCCAGGGAATCTCCCTGCATGCTACTCACTGGAGCTCCTGCTCCATCTCTGCACTCAGATTTTAGGGGAAAAAAGCTCTGCTTTCATGTAGCCACTGAAGCACTCCTGATTCCATTAGGAATACTGGCTCTGTGCATTTGGGTTGAGTCTTGGAAGCTTTCAAACCCTTCACATTGGCTTGTATGCAGAGCCTTTAGCTGAGCTATGAAATGTTTCCACATGCAATCAAAGAAAAAGAGAGCTAGTTGGAAAAGAAACAACAAAACCAAAGACAAATCTCTCCCAAAACAGCAGGAACTCTCAGTTAGGTGACCGAGCTCTTGGATGCTGGGATGCTGGAGAAGAGGAATGGCAACCAGGATAACTCTCAAGCATTCCCAGTTTACAGCTTTCCTATTTAATATGCAATAGCTGCAGAAAGATCAGATTATAGAGCTGAGGAATGGCACTTTTAAAGGGTCTGAGGATCACATGCAGGTTTTCCAGTTATTTCAGCTCTGTAGGGTTGTTTTACAGTACCAGTGGAAGAATGTGGAAAGAATGAGGAGAGAATCAATTGTCTGCACTGCTGATAGGAAGGACTCCTGATGAAATATCTGTCACCACCTTTAGGGATGCTAAAAACATTGATGTCCATAATTAGGGACCACCTTTGAGCTTGAGACTTGGTTGACTTGTGCAGGGAACAGCTTCAGGAAGACTGGCATTGCCTGGACTTGCAGCCCATTACAAGAGGACACAAAGAGGGATAGCTAGCTCTGAAAGCCCATCTGCATCAGCGTGTTGCAAGGACTGCACCATGCAAATACACCAACTCGTTGGAAACTGTCAGGCTGTCAACACATTGTTCACAACCTAATTAGCCCACCTCTCCTCAGGCCATAATTAGCTCAGGTGCAATTATAGCCTAGCAGGGCTGTGCTGCTTCCCATTCTGGAGATAGCATCCTTGATCTGTGCACAGCACCATGCTGCAGAGCATAAATGGCACCCAGGTAATCTTGTAACTTAGGATCTAAGTGTTAATGACAGCACTCCAGTGGGCATCTATGAAGGGACTATTTGCCCTTCCTGGGATCCTGGTTATTTCCCTTGCACCTTTTCCTAAGCACTTGTTCCCAAGGGAAATGAATTTGCCTGGTATATGCATAGCCCATTGCTGTTCTTTTTCCTTTTGCCTTTATGTCCTTATCAAGGCACTTGGTGGAGCACAGCACTGATCTTGGAACAACATGATGCAGGCTGCCTTCTCATAGTTAATTACAATATGGAGCTTAAGGAAAGCATCAAGAGTAAATGAGTGTGAGTTTTTACTTACACAGTGGGTTAAGGGAAGGGTTTTGTGTGTTATTGGGTAATATAACACATGGGGTAAGGTCTACCCTGAGAGCAGGAGCTGCTTCACTGCCCTCAGTAGGGTTTCTGATGGGCAAGAGAGGTGCAAGTGGTGCCTGAGGAAGCTGAGCAGAAGGAGCACAGCCCTTGCTGAGAGTCATGTTAGGTCTCTGGTCCATTGAGCAGCCATAAGGTAAAGGAGCCCACACTGACCTGAGAGGACATCCTGTGTCCTGGGGTGCACAGTGGGTATGTGGCTGGTGTCTTTAACCAGTTGGGTCCTGAGTTTCTGGACTGTACCGGGTTGGTGGGAATGGCCTGGCTGGCAAATATCTACTGTGGTGGATAAGTAGATGTAATGCCCTTAAACCAGCTGTATGGTTCAGCTCATTCTCAGTGTTTCCCTGCTGCTTTTGCCTCCTTTGCTTCGCTCAGGGCTTGCTTGTTCCTTCCAGTAGGCTGCCCTCTCCTTCAGCAAAATGAAGCTCTTTCCCAAATGAACTCAACTCCTTGGTTTGCTTTTGTTTTGACACTCAGGAGATGACAGATTTATAGACCTTCCTGAGTCGTAAGTTCATTTTCTTTCATTATTTACCTTTCACTGCAGCCCATTCCGAGTGAGATTTCATCCTGCCTCTGAGCGGGGCTGCCCTGCCAAGAGGAGCTTACCCATAAATCATCCCTTCCTCTTTCTTCCTTTCCAAAACAGCATTAGCTGAATTTGCCTAGGAGGAAAATCGTTCTGCTACTGCCGGCAGTCAAACAGTGCAATTAATTAGTGCTTTCCCTTTTCTCTTCCCTCTAGTCTGTCGTCTGATGGGCTTGAAAGTCAGCCAGGGAGGAGGGGAAAGGGGAGAAAGGAAGGGAAAAGATGTGTTTGAAGTATTTATATTAATTAAAAGCTGATTGGGTGTCATGGTGGTACCGGCAGCATCATGTCTGGTGCTCAGGAGCACCTTAGGAGAAGCATCCCTGCATAGAATGGTTTGTGTTGGAAGGGACCTTAAAGCTCAGCCAGTCCCAACCCCTGCCATGGGAGGGACCCCTTCCACTGGAGCAGCTGCTCCAAGCCCCTGTGTCCAACCTGGCCTTGAGCACTGCCAGGGATGGGGCAGCCACAGCTTCTCTGGGCACCCTGTGCCAGCGCCTCAGCACCCTCCCAGGGAACAGCTTCTGCCTAAGAGCTCAGCTCAGTCTTTGACTGTGCTGCCTCTTGATTGTTTTAGGTGGAAACAGTAAAATGCTTGGTGCATGTTGCTGCATTAATTCCTCATTTTCTGTCTTTTTGGGGCTTTGCTTTGGTTTTCAAATGCAGAGGAGCAGTGGGTCAGGATTGGAGTAGGTACTCGGGCACAGTGCAGAAGTTTGGGTTCAGCTGAAGCTGTTCTGAAAGGCAGGGAAAGGAAGAGCTCTCCATTCCTGTTCCTTCCCATTTTGGGAGACAGAGCATGTCACAACAGTGCTGAGCAGACAAGAGCTGCTTGCCAGCATTTAATTTGTTGCAGATTAAGAAATTATTCCATTCTTACAATACCATTTGAATTCTGGGGGATGTGGAACTTAGATCTAGGCTCAGATTTCACAGTGTTCGGAAGCAAAGGCGTTATCAGTGTAAGAACTGTATGGATGGGTTAAGGGGAGTCATGTTAATAGTATACCTAGAGACAATGGGCTGGCTCAACTTCAGCTACCTCTGAACTTTGGGATAACTATATCCAGAAGAGGACATTGAACTTAGGCTCGTTTCTTTGTGATCTAGAAGGCACTGCAGAGGCTGTTTCTGGTTTCCTGTATCTGCAAGGAGAGCTCACTGCTGAAGCATTGCCCCTTTTCTGGCCAACAACAACCTCAACCCTTTTCTCTTTCTCTAAAAGTTGTCCTTATCCTATGCCCTACCCATCCTGTGTCCTCATCAGGCTGAGGGCAGAAAGCTGAGAAGCCTTGTACATGGGCTGGGCTGAACATCAGCAGATGCCTTCATTATTTACAGTGGTTTCTAAGAGCACCGTCACAACTGTTAGGGTCAAACCATAAGCAAAGGCTTCTCTTTCAAGCACAAATGATAAACAAATCTAAGACACTTGGTGTCAGCAGCATCACCAATCTGTTCACCACCTGGAGCTCGAAGCAACTAGTAGCAAACCACTAGTAACAGAGCCGTAAGGAAACCAGTGTCCTGACGTGGGCACCAAAAATAAGCCCGTGCTGAGCTTTGCTGAGCACTTGGCCAGTTCACAGCTGCTGTTTGGGAAATGTATCCCCCCATTCAGGTGCTCAGCACTTGGAAGCATGGACCTGAACAACTCCAATGTCATCTGCCTCTCTAAACTCAACCAGTTCTGCTCTGCCGGACCAGCCGTGTTCTCGCTGCCCATCATGGAAGGAGGGAAGCAGCTCTTTTTATTCCCCATCCTACCTGATTGTTAGGAAAATAGCCCAAAGACACTTCCCTCTGTTTGACTGAAGCAGATCTTAACCTCTGGGGCCATTCTAGCAAGCCTTCCCCTACTGCAGACAGTCCCATATGCTGCTTCCATGCCATACAGGAAAGCAAATATTCCTTATACTTGAGCAAGCTGCTCTAGTGGAAGGTGTCCCTGCCTCTGGCAGGAGGTTGGAACTGGGTGAGCTTCAAGTTCCCTTTCAATCCAAACCATTCTATGGTTCTGTGATTCTGATTGCTCTGGTATCAAACACCTTTTGCTGACCTCCCTTGAAGAGAGTTCCTTGTAGGAATACCTTTGGTTTTGGTCACTTGGAGCATTGCAGGGGCTTCTGGGCTCTGCTGATTTATTACTGCTTAGTAATCTTGTGGTTTATGGAGAGCCATAAAGGGGTACAAGGGTAAAAGTATCAACTAACCAGTGATCTGGTGCCAAAAGCCACCCATAAGCAAGGACAGGCTTCAGGTTGTGGGATAAGGCTCAGAGAATGAACCTGCAGAGGAGCAGGAGCTCTGTGATGGGATGGTTTGAATCAGGACCCCCTAACAGCACGATAAGGGGATACAGTACGACTGGCTTCCCTCCTTTAAGGTGTGTAAAGCTTGGGCATCAGTTTTCAGTCTCCTTATTCAGAGCAGGTTGGAACTGGTGCCTGTGAGGTCTCTTCTTGTTTAGCCTCTGTGAATGAGAGCAGAAGAGCTAAGTCCCATTGACAAACTTCATTGCTCTCCTAGGAACATCTCTTATGGTAAAGGTGGCTTCAGGTTCCTGCAAAGGACTTCTGGATATAGGCTATGGGAGCTGCATCTGTTTTACCTTTTGTGTAGCTGGGTACATTAATATCAGTGAGGGCAGCATTAGAAGCATAAGGCAAAAGACAGGGCGCTCTATCTTAATGCATGATCTCGGAGCAGCCACTGAGGTTTCAAATGGAGGCAGAATTCCTGCCAGGTTCCTTGGTGATGCTGCAGGACAGCTGCAAAAGAGCTGCAGAAAGGAAAGGTCGATTTTGCACAAGCTGAAGGTTGCCTGGAGATTCTGATCTCACCTCTCAAGAACTTCTTTGGTGCTTTGTTTTAAAATCAATGGAGATAACTTGGTGTTTGGCATTGCAGAGATGTGGAGGAGAAAGCAAGGCTTAAGCCCCAGTCTGCCTAAACCCCAGTTTGTAATCCCAGTCTTGTTTAAATCCCAGTCTCTTGGGATCTAAAGCGTTTTGGCAGTGGCTTTCCAAGCTTGTTTTGTAAGTGGCTGGATTTTGCACAGCTTGCAGTGGTTGTGGAGGGAAGTGACAATCAACAAGCTGTGTGATTCCTTGATGTACTCGGTGCCTGGGACCTGATTTGTGCCATCGCAACCCTTCACTCAGGGGAGGAGGGTAAGAATACCCTCATATAGGTATATATATGCTTATATATATATATATAAGGTCATCAATAGGCCAAACTGACAGCTCCTTACTTCCACTGCAACAAGTTACTCACCGAAATAGACTCATGGAGGCCTACAGATCATTTTCATTAGTGGTGATTCACATGAACAGTTGCCCAATCAGGCCTGCTGGTGCAAGGTGTTCCTTTCCACAGCACCATTTATCTAAAGATCTCGGAATCCTTTATGTACATTCGACTTTAATCCATGTTTTACCTCCAATGGAGTAGGTAAGGAGGGCTGCTTCCATTCTGCAAATGAGGTAAATGGGGGTACAGAACAAGACTGTGTGGTTTGGTACAGAGCTGTAGGGTGTACACTCTTGTGCACTGAGCAGAGATCTGTCTGTAGCTGTAAGTTCAGCTCTGATGTGAATCAGAACTTCCTGCAGTGTTAGAGAACATTCAGATTCATCACCCCAGAATAGCCCTCACCTTCAGGGATTGGAGGAGAGTGGCTGGTTTGGCTTTAGGGCTGCTGTCAAGTGGTTGGATGTGGAGGTAAGAGTCAGTGAAGAGCTTTGCTTCTGATCTGTTTGTCCTCATCTGCCTGTTTGGTCAGTGTAGACAGCAGAGGATGAAAGTGTGCTTCATCTATGTGGTTATATATATAATATATATATTATCAGGTAACTGAAGGTTACCTACTAAAGGATGAGATGAACTGTGACTTGAACTCCACTGTCTGTTGCCTGTAAAGGGAGAATAGGTGAAGTGTGAGTGTTCAGAGAGGAGCAGACTTGCATGAACGGGGGTGGATGTCATTGTTTGCATGGAATTTAATCTCTTGTGGCAATCAGATGACTTCAATGGTGAGTATTATAATAGCTCCTAAAAAAAACAGCCATCAATGGAAACACAGGCCTTCCTTTCCCTGTACTAGAGATAAGCACACCAAGATTCCCAGCCCAAGGAAACCTATGAAGTATGGGAGAAGGAACGGCTCCAGAAAGGGGAACTGATTTGCTTGTGGTCATTAGGACAAAGTATTCCTCTCTCCCTACTCTCTCCAGGGCTCCCATTACCACCCTGCCACTGACCTGGCCTTCATCCCCCTCTGCTTCCTCCCATGCCAGGCTCCCCTTCCCTGCGGGCATACCCTCTCATCTCCGTCATCGCCCGGCAGCCCTCGGTGGTCCCTCACCTGGTCCCTGCTGCCACCAGCTCCCGTGTGCTGCCAGCCCAGACCCCATCGGGCACTGCCAGCTCCGAGGCACCGGCCAGTGAGACCCATGGCAGCAGTGAGTCGGAGGCAGAGCAGCCCACACCTCGGCTCAAGAAGCCGCGCCGGAGCAGAACCATCTTCACTGAGCTGCAGCTGATGGGCTTGGAGAAGAAGTTCCAGAAGCAGAAGTATCTCTCTACCCCTGACAGGTAGGTCAGGCTCTTCCACTAGGAAAAGGAATGAGCTAAAGGGCTTCTCTGGACCTGCTCTTCCCATCCTTGCTGTAGTGTTCTGCTTTCTGGTTCCACAAAGATGCCTCTGCCATTGGCCAGTGGGTAGATGACTGGACTCAATTCCAAGGCTTAACTTTTCCTGGGATAGGTAACTTTTCCACAGATAGATTAGCTCAATGGGAAGGCCACATGGTGATGTATGTGCTTGCGAGCAGGCATCCAGGCTCGGAGACAGGCAAAGTACTGAGCAGAAGGATCTCAGTCTTTCCCATTCCTGCTGCTCATGACAGGAAGGTGAAGCTTGTCTACAACACTTGGGTAGCAATTCAGTGGTGGCTTTTCCAGCAGCTTGGAAAACACATCCAAGGTTGCAGAGAGTTGAAAGCTGCCTTGCCCTTGTGAAGGCACTTGCAAAGACCTTGTCTTTTTGAAGGAAAAGGGAAGTTCTTGGGTACCACATGAAGAAAACAAACTAAGGAGAGGCTTTAGCTTTTGAAAAAGGCTTTGGATCCTGTTCTGCAGGTTGAAATGATGGGAGAAAGACCTGTCTGTTTCCTATGAGGTCTGTAAGCCTGGAGAGGGTGTGGAAGGTACACCATGCCTTGAACTCCACAGACACCAGTGCCACAGTGTTTAGATTGAAGATGACACTCTCTGCTCATTCTGCCTGTCACCAGATTTCACCAGCTTAGCCAGGCCGTATCACACAGTGTCAGAGCTCCTAATGCTCCTGGGCTGACTCCTCACAGCTTCACATAACCAGATGGTTGACACTTGGTGAAGCACTCGAGGCTGTTAAGTAATGTTATCAGATGACTGTTCCCTAGCTTTGGACATGTTTGAAGCTGATGAGCAATTCCTGTCCATGTACCACTTCCCCTCTGTTTGTTTCCTCGGGTTTCTAGGCAATGCTGGTTACCCTAATGTGTGTGGCAAGAGCTGGTAACAGGTCACAAAGTCTGATCAGACATGTGCACTGAGGCGAGGAGAGTTAGTCAAGCAGGGTTTCTCTCTGTCAACTCGTGGCTGGAAACGTGATGGCAAAGCAATGGGTTGTGATTCAGTTTACTCCTGAACACAGGATTGTACCTGTGGCAGAGCAACTGAAGCACCTGGTTTAGTAGCAGAAAGGGAATGCAGCATAACAGGGTAATGCCTCTGCTAGAGTCTCCTTTTCATATAACAGTGTCTTGAAGTCGATGGGGCATCTCTCAGATGTTGTATAGTGGCATAGGCAGTGAGCAGACCAAGCCTGTAGGTCTGGAGTGAATCCAAAGTGGGGGAGAGCCATGAATCCATGCGTGAGTTTGACAGCAAGCTGCTGCAGGTATGTAGGTGTTTGTGGGTAGGAGGGTGAGTCTGTTGCCCTAAGAGCCCATCTGAAACTGAAGATTGATTATGAAGAACTTGGCCTTGACGTTTTGTTTTACCCTATCCAAAGGCTGGGAATGACTTGCCAGGAAGCTCACGCAGTCCAGAACACATGGGAACATGGCTCTGGGTTGGAGCAGTCCTACCCGCAGGACTTGTGTGACTCTATGGGGCCTTTACCCAGCATGGTTATGGATTTCCAGCTCCATCCATTGTGCAATTCCATGACAAAACTGCCAGATGCATGGAGCCATTACCTGTGGGGAAGGATAAAGAGTTACTTTGAGCTGCATTTGCTTCATATCCTGGGTTTTAATATAGAAATAATGAATGGTCTCAGAGGAACTTGCATAGGTTGGAGATTTGTGGAGGATGAATCAGGATTATGGGCTGTCTGCCACATATAGCCTTAAGCTAAGCACGCAAATAATAAATTCATTTATAAGCCTGAATTGCCTATAATAGCAGAATGCAAAAGGAATTAATAGATTTAGATGTACTACTACTCCGTGAGAAATGAGAAAGTATTAATACCCCTATTACATGGGAAGTGAAGAAGAAATAGGATGCAAAGAGCAGACTGATGCTGGGTGTCTTGGTTCTTAGGTGGTTGCTTCAGACACCATAGACCTGTTTATCAGGGATGCTGTCCCAGAGCCTCTGGGCTCTTCTTGTCCTCTGTAAATTCATTTCAATGTCTCTTTTGTCTCCAAGGTTGGACTTAGCCCAGTCGTTGGGGCTGACACAGCTGCAGGTGAAGACGTGGTACCAGAACCGTAGGATGAAGTGGAAGAAAATGGTAAGTGGTTCATTCCCTCGTCCTTAAGAACAGATTTGGAAGCTGAGCACAGTGTCGGTGACCTGTGTCTGTTGAGATCCAGTTTTGGTTTATTCTTGATCACTTTTCTTAGAGATGCTCTTTGTTCTCCATGTATTCAGCCTGCAGCCTGGTGGGCTAGAGCAGCCCTTAGGCAGTAGGAAGGGTACAAAGCAAAGGGATGAAACAAATGAAGACAGAACAGAGAGAAGAGCCAAAATATCTCCCTCTGCACTTTTAGTATTCGTGGGATCTTAATGCTTGTGGGATAGGCTATGTGCATAGACAAAAAAGATTGTGCTGTTCTATGGAAACTGGTGCAGTTTTGAGAGCTAATATTGTTAGTTCTTGCTTTTCATATCTCCCTTTCATGTCTTTCACGTCTTCACAGCGTCATGGCCCTTTTCCAGTTACAGTGCTTTTAGAAAGGACAAGTGTCCAATAAATCCTGGTGGAAACCATGATGCTGTGACATTCTCAAGTGGAGATGTTTATGTATTCTGATCTGGCAGAGGAGATGCAGTTCTAGACCCTATCTCTGAGTGTGTGTGACAGCTGCAGAAGGTACTGCCACTTAAATCCGGGATTAGCTTGGATACAGATCTTTGGAAGTGTCTTATTGCTGCAGTGATGGTGTGAAGGCAGAGGGAATTAAACATAGGATCAGACCTGGCTTGCTGACTCCCACCTCTTACTCAGATGATAGGGGTCTCATTCCAAGACTTGGGCTTGGAATAAGGCAAACACTCAGGAAAGGGACTAAATCTTCTGTCTGTACTGATGAGGACTGCATGCCTGGGTTGCTCTTGGCTTCCTGTAGGAACTGACTTAAAGACTTAAAGAGTTCTGGGTGTCCTTGCTGATAATGTTTGCATTTCATTCTATTTCCATGAGAAAATGGGTGAACTCGCTCCATGAATGCAGGCTCAAATGGTGACCATGGATTCACTTTTGAGGCCAAAGCCGAGTTTCATCCTTCCTTGAAGGATGTCTCACAGCAGCAGAGTTCACATTGATCCTGATGGTTCATCTCATTGCTCCAGGTGCTGAAGGGTGGACAGGAAGCTCCAACAAAGCCCAAAGGCCGTCCAAAGAAAAACTCCATTCCCACCTCGGAAGAGATAGAAGCAGAAGAGAAAATGAACAGTCAGGCTCAGAGTCAGGAGCTGGAGGGATCTCAAGCCCCCGAGGAGCCTAAAGTGACAGAGGAGAAGCCAGAAGACTCTTTGGAGACAGAGGAGTCTCCAGAACATATACCAGAGCCCTCCTCACAGGAGACTACACCATCAAGTTAAAAGGGGAAGAAAAGAGGGGAAAAAGAGCAAAAAGAAATATTAAAGAGGAAAACCAAAACCAAATATATATATATGTATATATATATTTAAATATGTATGTAATTGTGTGTGTGTACATATATATATAAATATATATATATATGTAGACCTTATGTATAAGTCTAAAGATCGGTCACTTTGTGCCTTTGGGAATCAGCCATCATGGGCCATGGTGGGAGAAAGACTGTGTTGGAGGGGTTGGTGTGATAGCTTAACTTTATCCTTGCCTTTTAAAGTAGTGCAAATGGACAGAGTGCTTGGTCTTGTCTTGGATCAGACACAGTGAAGAAATGGGGAGCTCTGATAGCACCATTTCCTTGTGCAACCAGCACTGATTTGTGTTTGGGATGGGCCCTACTCCAATCCATTTCAGGAAGGAGCTCAGTCCCATTGCTTTGCTTTGGCCCAGTGTAAAGATCAAGCTTCTGAAGCGAGATCCACACTGGGTTCAGCATCCAGGTTTCATCTCTCTTGGTTGGTTGGGTGCCGTGTCTGTGGATTTGCAGTGATCCAGGATAAAACTTCGAATGAGAGGATGGGTTTGGATTTGAGTCTGCTCCAAAAGCTTTGGGATGCTTGGAGCTGGGATTGTTGCTTCGGGCCCACTTCTAATTGTCAGGATTTTACTAAAGAACACTTACATGTTTCCAGGGCTTTGGGAGAAGGATGGATTGAAGGAGTTGCTGCAGAAAGTTCACATTTGTCTAAGATGTGTGCCAAGAATAGACGTGCATCATGTTTCATAAGGTCTTGTTAAGGGTGCATTTTGCCCAAAGGCTGCAAGAGATGTATTCAGATAACCTTTATTTTTTAATTAAAAATGAAATATCTAAATAAACCAGTTGTTGTTGTTTCTCTTTCAGTGCTAGACTGAGACTTTTTGTGGGCTAGGCTTGCCTGTTCTAACAAACCCTGGAGAAAATGGGAGTCATCAGACTTTCCGTAACACTCCTGTGTAGCAAGCACTGGGCAGACTTCCTTGTAGCACCTTGCTGAGGTAGGTGAGGGTGTTGGTAATGCCACCTTGTCACTGGGTGCAGATGAACGTGTCAGAATGAGAGCACTGGTGTTCTGGCTGTGGACACCCCATTTGTGGGTCTTGGTGCCCCTATGAAGATGATTTAATACCCCTTTTTGGGGTGGTGGTAACAGTTCACACACATAGATCTCAAGTGGCTTATCCAAGGAGTGGGGAGAAGGGATTTCTTCTCACCCCACAAACCCCCTGCACCCCCAGGTTCTTGCTCAATGGAAGACTTTAATTCCACCTCTGGATTAGCTCTGCTGTGGCACGTGCATCTGCATCAGGTAATACTGACATGGCAAGACTCCAGCTGACTTCAGCAGAGCCAGGGTGGGACATTGCTCCACTCACTGTCTGTTTCATGCATAGTAATCAACTTTGAAGAGGCATCTACAGATTTAAGTGCAATCTACAGGTTTACACCTAAACCTAAAACAAATGCACTAGGGTTGGGCAATGCTCGTTTGGAAGAACCTTGGGAAATCCCAGGCATTTGATGCCATTTAGCTGCTTTTTACTGGCACAGAGGGATGGAAGAAGGATAGATTCCCTCTTGCCTGTTGTGTTGAAGGTGCAGGCTGTGAGCTACCAAATCTTTCCTCCACCATGAAAGTGCTTCCATGTTTGTCTTTGAACCTGGCAGGATTTGGTGATAGGCACAGGGAGAGGCAAGTGTGGCTTGTCTGGGGCTCCCATACAGGATGTTGCTGCACATTCCTTTATCTGTGGTGGTCTTTTTTCGTTGTCTTTCTTTTCCTTTCCAGAGCTGTGCTTTAGTTCAACCGTATCTATTGGACTTGAAATGCATTGAATTGAGACAAGGCCTACGGCCTGTTTGTACAGGAATTAGATGAGATGGTCTATGAAACCCACAGTCATCCTCTGTTGTTCTTGGATAGCAGCATCAGCACTGTTATCTCAAAGTAGAATGTTTCCACAAGTCTTAAATGCTGTAGTACTCATGGTGAAGAGAGCAATTCCAATTCTAGTGAATTAACAAACCAAATACATCCAGAGGTGTATTGGAAAGGTGGGAGATGTCAGCATACAGCCTTTCTATCAGCCAAAGGCTGCTCCATGCAGTGGGTGATGCATGTGGGGCATGTGTTTCCTTGTCTGCAGTGGGTTTGTCTGATTTGAGGTGGTTTGATCAATTTATAGAGCAGCAGGACAAGTAGAACAGGAGCAAAGAAGTTCTTTTCTTGCTCTGCAATGGGTCTGTGCTGTCCACTGAAATGGGTAAATAAGAAAACAGAAAGTGTGATATCCTTTTCAAGCTACGTGTTTAAGGCACCAGCAAGGCAAAGTTGGTGAGCTTCCAACAAGGAGTAAAGCAAGTGTTACAAAATGACATTTCCCACTTCCCAGAGGAAAATAATTGTTCCTGACTCAGCCCCATTTTATGGTGGGAACAGTTCCAGGGATTTGACTTTATGTTTTCTTTCCTTAATCCCATTCTAATCACTTATGAGTCAATCTGAGTACAAATGCAATACTCAAGCTGTCTGGGCTAGTTTTGAATGAGCCCATAAGACACTGAGGATGATTTCGTTCCTCTTCTGGATGAGCAGCAATCTTAGCATCTTCTTTGGGTGCAAAATTAGCTCTTGAAATGCTGATACTTGCTCTCACTGAGTTCCTTTTGCTGACTTGAGTGTTCATGGAAAGCACATGTGGAATGTGTCTGTTTGGATGGAAACCCATTGAATTATTTCTTGGCTAAATCTTTCCATACTTTTTTGTTTGTCCTGGGTTATATCTGCAGCTGGAGAAAAACCATCTACAGGTTCTGGTGCAACTGAACATAGTGATCCCAGCCATTGTTGATAGGCAAATACTCCTTTTCATGGAATCACTGGTTTGACCTGTATGGGACCATAAAGCTCATCCAGTTCCAACCCCTGCCATGGACAGGGATACCTCCCACTGGAGCAGCTGCTCCAAGCCCTGTCCTTGAACACTGCCAGGGATGGGGCAGCCACAGCTTCTCTGGGTGGGATTTCTCAGGTTCTAAGATTTTTCCCCACTGGAATCCAAAGGATTGAGGAGTGATTCCCCTTTGCTTTGGGCTGAGCTGAGCTAAGCAGGGCTGGAGAAAGCCTGAGTGGTTGAGTTTAGGTTTTAAAGGGGATTGTGGTGATGCTCGGCTCTCGTGGCTGTGAACTGTGTTTGCTTCACGCTTCTGAGACCCAGAAAGAGCATTGCAAGGCTCATCCCCATCTTTACTGAATGACAGCAAAGGGCTTTCCAAGGGCCTGGTCCTGCAGGTAGTTTTACTTCTTTAACAGGCTGTTGACTGTTCTGTCTCCCAGGCATCTCCTGTCCTAGGACTGTCACTTATCAGAGGAGCCTCACCGTGTGCCCTTGGGGTTGAACCTTGCTGATGTTCAGGGGTGTTTGGCTTCCAGTTCTGACAGCGAGGAACAAGCCCTGATGTCGAAATCCGAACTTCCCTACAGGGATTGAAAGTGCTCATATCCGGAGTTCTGGCTGGGACCCACCTTTTATTGTACCCACTGTTTAGGTAATCTCGCAAAGCACTGAGCTCATCCTGCAGGATGGTAAGTTCCCCCAGGTCCCAGCAGGGATGAATGGGCTTTGGTCTTGTTTTGCAAGAGCAAAAGGATGTGTTCGTTTAACTTCAGGCCAGTGCAAAGGAATCTGGTGCTTGGGTGGGTTTTCAGTTCCATTGCATCTCTTCAGGAGCAGAATGGAAGAGGACAGTGAGAAGAGAATGAGTGAAACAGAGAGGAGGAGGAGGTGAGAGGAAGAGCAAAGGTGAAAAGCTCACCTGGGTCAAACTACATGAAAATGAAAACTAGGGAGAAAAATAATGTTGCAAAATCATCTTTTGGTACATTTTGACAGGTAAAGCTCTCGTTCTGTAAAGAGAGATTTATCTGGGGCTTAGCTATGCGTGCAGGATGGTGAATGGCAGCTTTTTCTGTTTCCTTTTGGCCTGTATGAGTTAAAACATAGCTGAGTAAAGAACAGTTGGGTTAGACTTAAGCTACAATACAGGATTTGGGCCTAAATCTGTGTCTTGACAAAGGGAAGTTTGGTGAAGCCTAGATCCTGTGGAATCTTAGATGCTACACATGAGCATCCTGTCAGGATGCTCTTCTTTCTTCCCTAGGTTTTGCTGTAAAATGAAGATGAGGGATTTTAGGAGCTTAAATCTTTGCAGCACAGTAGTTTTCCTGTTTTAAAGAGAGTGGCACATTGCAAGCATAGGAGTTGTAATTAAAATCTCTAAGCTTTCAGACTTTGAAGTCTTGGAGTTAAAGTTCCTGAAGGAGCAGAGGGATTTGAGCCCTAAATTCTGTATCCCAGTCAGGAATAGATCTATTTTTTCCCCTCATAGCCAGGTAAGCTGTGATTTCTAGGCTTTCCCCCCAATTCTAGACCCTTCTCATGTTAATCTCCCCAAACTTACTGTCCCAGCGCCATGGTATCATTCCACCTTAGCACAGCGGTCACTGCTTGGAATGAAGCTGCTCATTGCTCCTGGGATCCATAGGTGCCAAAAGAGAGAGATGTACTGGTAGGAGGTTGCTAATGGAGAGTGTTAACCCCTCCGTGCTGTTCTGTTGTGTTAGCTAAGGGCTGGAAACACCAAAGCTCTTGCTTTGTCAGGCAACTGAGAGTAAGAGAGAGGTTCCTGAAATCATCCTGCTCCTGCACCTTCCTGGGAGGAAGGTTCCTTCCCCTTCTAGAGCATGCCAGGGCCCAGCAAAAGCAGGGGAAGCAATGGGAATGCTTGGGCAAATGCTTCTAGTGTTTGCATAGAACCAAAGGAACCAAACCCTGGGAGGTAAAACAACCATTCCAGGCCTTTTATGCTCCCATACAAGAGCCATTAATGTCTTTCTCTTAGCTTAAACTTCCCCATTCTCACCACACGCAAAGCCCAGCATAGAATCCCAGAGTGGTTTGGGTTGGAAGGGACCTGAAAGCTCATCCGGCTCCAACCCCTGCCACAGGCAGGGACACCTTCCATAGAGCAGGATGCTCCAAGTCCCTGTGTCCAACCTGGCCTTGAAACATGCCAGGGATGGGGCAGCCACAGCTTCTCTAGGCAGCCTCCATCTTCTCTGGGTAACCTGCAACCTCTGGGCAACCAAGCCAAGACCTCCTCCTATGTCAAGGTGAGTCTGGAGGATGCTGGGGGTTATTCTGTCATTGGTTGTAGCAGCATTGTACCATTAATTCCTGTGTAGATGCTCAGAAGCGATGAGCTCCAAACTTGCCTTCCCCTCAGTTTAAAGTAGGGACCACAGGCTCTTTTCCTCTAAGGAACAGACACAAATAAGGCTCCTAATGCCCTCCCCTGAGCAGCAGGGCACTGAACTACATGCCTGAGAAAGCATTTCCAGATTGCAATAGGGAAAGGGTAGCAAGCACTTCAGTGCTAAAGCAAAACCTTTCTCACTTATACCAGAGCTGTGGTACCCTGCTCTGATGCTGTGCCTCTAGTGAGGTAGGGTGGGTTTGACTGGGGTACATCTAAGGACAAGAGATGCTGGATGGTGTTGGGGAGGCTCTTGCAGCCATAGAACTAAGGTTAAAGCAGGTCTGAGAGCTGCTTGAAGTCAGGTGGGTTCTGGTATTGATGGAAGAAGCAAAGCACTGGGAGAAAGGTTCCAGCAGCATCCTTCTATCACAGCTTGGGTGGCTGTTGCAGCAGCCTCAGCTCATCATTATGATGGTATAGTAGGAGTAATGGGGGAAAAGAGGTGTAAAGGGTCATGGAAACAGCAGGGCATCTTCCTTGACACTGCTGGATACAGGTATTTGTGGCTCTCAAGTACCTTTTAGCAAGGTGGAAGATGATTTTTAAGTCCAAACCACACAGCTGCTCTCAGTGGAGCTTTCCTGGTGGGAATATGGACTCTCTAAGACATCTCACAGCTAAATAAGAAGCCAAAGAGCTGAAAAGTGGTGGGTTAAAAGCAATAAATCCCCATGTCACAGGGTTCCTGCTCCCAGCTGATGGCACCAGCTCAGTGAGGAGAGACTTCTCCTCCATCATCCATCCCTGTCCTTGTATGTGCACATACAAGCCTGGGTGCCCTGGGCATCCAAGATCCTGCCAGGAGAGGTGGGAATCACCCTCTTCTTTATGGAATCTCGGCTTGCCTCTGATTACAGCTCCTTTTCCAAACCTTTCTGCCTCTGCCCCTTCCCAGTCAGCTTTGTTCTGCAGGGAATTGCACCTTCCAGGATTCCCAGAGTTAGGATCCACCCCTGCTGCCACATCTTAAGGTCTGCTCCCAAGACTATGGGCTGCTGGATGGATATGGGATGATCCATGTGGCTTCAGTCAGAGGGGCCTGATCCCTTGGAAAGGGATGTACAGCATCAACACTTAGCAAATAGCTGGAGTTTAGGCCACCTAGGTGCAGGAAGCTGGATTTTCCATGCTGGGATTTGCACATAGGAACTTTTCCATGATGAAAACTAAGTGCAGCTAATCCATAACGTCATCTGCTGCTCCACATGGAGCTGTCTCTTATTTGGGTGGGGAGCATGACTCAGAGAACTGATTTCCTCTCCTGTCCGTGCTGCTCATTACTGCAAATACAATGGGGCATTTTTCCCCTCTGTGTTTCATTTGGTGTGATTTAGGATAATGATGCTGAGGAGGTGTCTGATAATGGGATTAGGAGCCCAGACTGGGAGTTCCGTGCCTTATTCTCCATGTGCCTGAGTGAATATTTACCCCTGAGGTCATAATTAGATGCGTTTGTGCAGTGTAAATTCACCCATCGTGAGCAGGGAGATGAAGATGTCAAAGAGCAGAGGATGGTTCAACGTTTGTTCTCACCTCTTGCCAGGAGGAATGGGATAATTCCTTTGGGAAGCATCAGCCAGACGTTTCCCTGCTAACTCCGAGGTTGCTTTTCCCCTTCCCAAGGACCTGCCTCTCTCCTTGTGCCATGTTGTCCAACAGGGATAAGCAGAAGCCCATGAACTTGATCCTCCCCTTCATGGAAGCTGTTTGAAAGCTGTGGAGCAGTGGACCCCTACCTGAGGAATGCTCAGCTCCCTGGCTCCCAGCCCTGCTCTGGATTAGGCCAATCATGGTGACCTTTTGGACACAGTACAGAGCCCATCTGCTCCAGCAGCAGATCTATCCTATCTATCTATCTATCTATCTATCTATCTATCTATCTATCTTATCTATCTTATCTATCTATATCTCTATTGATATCTATTGTTCTCTATCTCTATCTCTATCTATTTATCTCTATCATCTCTATCTATCTATCTCTATCTATTTCTACCTATCTATCTCTATCCCATTTCACTGTTTTTGGGGGTTTCCTTGGTTTGTTTTCTTTTTGCTAGCATTGTCCACTGCCTCAAGCAGCTCTTCTCCTTCTCTGCTGCTTCTCTCACTGGGTATTTATAGCCAGGGATCATATCTCCATGCAGCCTTCATCCTGCCAGGCTCTTGGAGGCTTGCCTCATGAGATAAACTCCTTCCCCCATCACCCTGGTGTCCTTCTGCTACTCCTGTTCCAGGCTGAATTTATCTCTCTAGAGCACAGGGGATGAGATCTAGCCCCATTGAGCAGAGGAGGTCTCACAGCAGTGCTGTTTCCAGCACAAACTCCTCATCTCGCTCATTTTGAGGTACACAAATGCATTGTTTTTAACATGGGTGACCTGATTTTGGTAGCCATGAACACTGTTTAAGGGGTCATTGGTTATCATGCTCACAGTTTGCTCTTCCTCTGCTCCACTCCTCCATCTCCTGTGTTTCCTGCAGTCTGTACAGCCCTGTTTGGTAATGGCAATCTGACCCAGCTTTCTGCCATCAGCAAACTTCCAGGGCTCCACTTGGCTTTTCTGCCCAGGGTTTTCATCCAAGACTTACACAGAATGAGGCTGAATCCTGCCCAACTCTGTAATGAACTCCCTTGAACCCACTTGTGTCCCTCTGAACCCATTCCCCTGTGGTCTCTGGCCACCTCGAATGGAAAACCCCACTTTTGTCAGTTAATTCCTGCTACAGAAGGATACAGTCCACACCAGTGACTGGTGCTCTGCATTTCCTTTGGCTAGGAGCCCCATTACCTTACTGGAGAGAGAAACTAGGCAGAGCAAACCTCCTTCCACATTATCCCATTTCCCTGCATCTCCTTTCTCCCCTAGGTTACTTTTTCCCCCTAAGCTATAAATCAGTCTGCTTATTCCAAATCTTCTTCCCAGTTCTTAGATACATGGGACATTCCTTCAGTGCCACCTTCAGCCAGATTCATTAAAATCAATTCATTTCAACCAATTCAAATCCATGATTGATTCATTAAAACCAATCTCTTTGGGTTTTATCTGATTGATTACAATCAATACTTCGCTCTGGCAGCTTGTGCTTGGGACTTCTTTTGTACCAGCTTGTCGTGATTCCAGCATTCCTGCCCTGATTTCCCTTCCCAACCTGGCTCCCACTTTCAGCAATTGGAGGGTTTGAGTTCATGTTTTCCTATATGGAACCATAAAATGGGTGATGAATGCAGACTTTGCCTCCCATGAGAGTGGAGATGCCCTTTGACTAGCTCAGGAGGTCACACTGGAAGTGGATAACTACACACGGAGGTGGATCTACACTACCCACAGTGAATTCATCTGACCAAAGGCTGACTTCCCACATACCACCCAAATGTGTTTCCTTCTGAGGATCCAAAGGTCAGGCAAGCAGGGATGGGGAACGGGAGCAATCCTGCACAGCACCATTTCAACCAGTTATAATGGCAGCATCCTTCCAGACCTGCCAGTGCTGCTGCTGCTGTGGGGTTTTCTTTGCCATTGTTAATCTTCATTATCCTCATCCCCTCTGTTTGCATTGCAGATTTATTAGGTGCACAGTTAAGGGCTGTTGAGCTTTGCACGACTGTCATCGCCAGCACCTTATGAATGGGATCATTCACTGACAGCCTATTTAAACACTGGAAGGGGGAAAATTTACTGCTCCAGGTCAGTGAGGAAGCCAAGATCAACTGAAACTCAGCTGCCTTTCTCCTTCCATGTAGGAATGTGATGAAGGTGCTCGGAGGTTCCTTTCATGTACCTTCATCCCTCATTTATCCCCTCACGTCAAACTGAATGTCACTTGGGTTTGCAGTGGTATTTTACCTAAAATAAAGCCTTCCTTTCTGACAGCTTGCAAGAGCCTGGAGAGCTAAAAATGTGGCTAAACAGGCAGTCACACACCTGCTGATTAAGGCTATGAATAAGCTGTGACCAGTCATGCAGCTTCTGACAGCACAGCCAGGCAGGGGGATGCTTTAAGGGTAACAAGGGAGGAGAGTCCTGTGGGTCCCATAGAATCCTGGTTATGGGACCTGGGGGAGGTTCTGACTCTATTCCCACAAGAACCTTGGAAAAAAAACCTTGCTGGCTTTTAATATTCCTGCTCCATACCTGGCAAAGTGGTACATCACTTGTTCTGCTGGATCCATAGACCCATAGACTGGGGTGGGTTGGAAGGGACCTTAAAGCTCATCCTTAAAAGCACAGGCAGGGACCCCTTCCACTAGAGCAGGGTGCTTCAAGTCCCTGTGTCCAACCTGGCTTTGAGCACTGCCAGGGATGGGGCAGCTTCTATGATGCTCTTAGTGCTGCAGTGATTTCATGACTGTGTCATGAGCTAAAAGCTTTAGATTTACTACAGGGGCAAGAGAAAGGGAAGCCTCTCATAGCCTCTTTAGGCACTGGAGCTCTTCTGAGGTCTCCCCTTCAGGACCCTTCTCTTTTCCAGGCTGGCTCCATGGAGTTAAAAGCATTTTAGGCCAGAAATCAGAGCTGCATCTTTCCTTTGGTCACTTCTTCCATTCATGTAAGTCAGTAACACCTTCTACAGGGCAGGGCATAGAGCAGTAAGGCTCTCATTAGTGGTCATCTCCTCTCTCCTTCAGCTGAAGGGAGCAAGGGAAGTGCTGTAGGAAACTGCTTTGTCCATTTTAAATGTTCTTCTTGAAAGGGAATTGTCTCCCTTTTAATGTGTGTAGTGTTGATCATTGCTCTTTCTCAGTCTTAGATGTACCCTCCAATCAAGGTTGTTTGCCCACGTACGTTCAATCACGTCCTTGACATCCCGGCCTTTCATAGTTGTCTTTAGTTACTCAGGAGCATGTAAGTCTATATGATGACATGGATGTGTGTGTGACTATAGACGTGCAGGACTGGCCGAGCTCCAGGAAGGCAGCCGGTGGGGACTGCTGGGTGTTGAGTGAGGGCCGTAGGTGGCCTCAGGTTTCCCATCTCTCCCGTCTCTGATGCTCTGACCTTGTGAATTCCACTGTTTTTTTCCCAAGTGAAAGCTTTCCCTTCACCTGATCCTGGGATATCGCCAGGATTCCAGCCCATTAAACACGGGGGATCGAGTTGTGCTCTAAAGTTGACCAAAATGACCATTTCATCCCTTTCTCTCCATCAGCTCCGTGCTGCTGTGCAAGGCTTCTTGCCTAATCCACTTGGATTCAGAGTTAATCCTCATGCACTTGGTATATTTGCGTGTAGGTATTTGAGAGATTTAAATGGACACCACTAACCCCCACGGGGTCTCATTTCTTAACATACCTTGGAAACTTAAGCTGAGGGAGGAAGATGAGACACAAAGGCTTCTTTTCTGTAGCAATCAGCCTTAACATAGCTCTCCTTACAGGTTGAAAGGAAGAAAACAAGAACTCCATGGCCATGATTTTAAATGCTTTCACAGCATTAGCTGATGGAAAGCTTCTAAGTGAGGGGAAGTGACCATTTTACAGGTATGGAAGCTGAAGGCACAAAGCACAGTTCTCAAAAGCAGAAGGACAAGCATGGCAAGAGCAAACCCCATGGACCCTGCCTGATGGCAAGAAGAGCATGGACCAGAGCTCAGCTACTCATAAGAAATGCATTGTAGTTCTTTAGAAAAGCCTTGTTTTGTTGTAAATCCTGACAGAGTTTCTCATAAATGCCATCTACATTGGAGTCCAAGTCACTTCAGGTATCTTAGGTCCCATTTCTGTTTGCTGCAATGGAACTCCCATATTCAGGTTGCAATATTCATTCATGTTCAGAAGTCCAAGGCCAGGTTGGACACTCTTGGTTGACATGGTCTAATGTGAGGCATCAATGCCCATGGCAGGGGATTGGAACTGGATGATCTTAATGTCCTTTCCAACCCAAACCATTCCATGATTCTGTGAGTTTCACCTGGATTTAATAGGAATGCTGTACACTTCCTCAGTGGGAGCTGCTGTGGTTTATGCTGTTCTGCTGGCTCTTCCTCCAGCATTCTCCTCCAGTTTTGGTTGGCAGTTGCATTGCTTTATCGAGTTCTTGTTGCTTTAATGGTATGCAAAAAATGAGCCCTTTCAGGAGTGACAGCCAAGAGGTGAGGAAACAAACTTCACCTTTGCTTTCTTATTCTCATTGTGAGAATGTGCCAGCCAAACACTTCTCCCTTTGGGTGGGCTTCATCTCTCTGACCATCTAAAAGCTTGCTGTTTAGGCTGAGCTGACCATCTCCTTCCATGTGTGGCCACTGCAGGGAAAGAGATCTCCTTACTTTGTGTTTTTGCTGCCTAAATAGCACCTGAAGCCACCAGACTTTGACTGGCATAGAAATTAGTGATCCCCTGCTACCTTTAGCAATAGCAGATGTTAGAGTTTGACTACTTTGTTCTTAGCTGCAGCACAGTGTGGATGAGGAGAACACAGAGTAACATAGACAAATAGGTGCCTAAACAGTAGACTTGGATTTGTCCAGCCTCTGTGGTCGCCAAGGGCTCAGAGGGAAACACAAGGAGCAGCAGCAGACAGATGCAGAGCAATCTTTCTTCCACAAGGGCCCTTTTCCTAACCTCTAACAGCTGGCTTAACCCTGGTACATGACATTGTATCCGCCTTCCAACTGCGGCTTACTCCTGGCTCTAATGACCCTAGGTATCATTATCCACATACATTACACTCTGGCTCTTGGGTTTCAGAAGCATCGTGTGGCAGCGAGTCTGCAGCCTCATTAAGCTATCAACTGAGCTCTTCCTCCTCACTTCTGTGCCAATCTCCTTCATCTTCATCAAGGATGGGTGCCTTGCTGTGCCCTGTGCAACCCCTCATGTGGCTTTGGGTTCACTGACCTGCCTCACCCAGCCTTTGTGCCCTTCTGGGGTCTGTAGGTGAGAGCAGAATGGGGCCCATCATCTTGGTAATTGCTGGTGATTATAACTCCCAAAGTCCTATTTTTATCCAGCTTTTTGTATTTCCCAGGAGCTGTGGGCATAAGAACAGATGCCACATTAAAAATAGGTGATCTTGCTAACCAGGCTATGAGTAGCTGTGTTCTGTTCAGCCTTGGCTTTTTAACTTGGGGAAAGAGCAGAGACATATCTGCACTTGCTGAGCAGAGTAATAATAACCTGCTGTTACGGTTATTCCATTTGGAATACAAATAACGTGGAAACATTCCCCCATGCTCAGGCACAATGATTTTGAATGGAGAGAGCATTAACGTGGCTGAGGCTGTAGGAAACCTTCTATTCATAGGGCTCAGCTCCTGGCTGTGCCAAGTCCCTTTCCTTGCATGTAGTTGTATTGTCAATGAGTTCATTAGCTCTTGGTGCAGAGGCAGAAGCGAAAGAGCCTTAATTGCAGCTTCTGGAAAGCAATTCCTTTTGGGGGAGGTTTGGTTTTTCATTAACATCATACTTCCAGTTTTTTGCATTAAAATATGAGATGGATGTTGGAATGACACGCGGCTCAGTTTTAAATCTGCTGGATTTTCCCTAATGGACAGGATGGACGATGGAGACAGCGGGAGAGATGCTTTAACAGCAAAGCTAATTGAGCATGGAGCAGTGTGCCTGGCTTATGGTGGGGTTTCCATTACTGGAAATAGTGATATCCAGGGAAAATTTCCCTTCTTAAGAAACTTCCTCTAATTAGATTTAATTCTGAGCTATAAGAGAGATGAAAAGAGGGGGTCACACTGGTCCCCCCTCGCTGTGTCCGCTGCTGTCGGCATCACCATGACTCTATGGGACCAGGACTGAACCAGCTGAATGGATGCTCTCTGCTGTGTCTGTGGGTCAGTTGTGGGGGGCACCCCAATCGCTGTTCCATGCAGAAAGGCAGAGCCTGGAATTGCTGCAATGCAGTTAGGTTTAATCCTGCCTTGGCACCATGCGCTCCCTCGGCGTGCTTTGCCTGGCAATGCTGCTTTATAAATAGAGGGAGCAGAATGCAGAAATCACAGCAAGGAGCATTCGGGGCCTGGGACGTGGTGTCACTGTACATGAATCTATAGGGCATGTGGAATGGGTGGCACTGATCTGCAGGCTCTGCCTTGCCAGAAGCCCAGCATTGGGATTTCTCCTCTCAGCTTCAGCCTCCCATCCTGGTCAGCAGGCAAAATGGGATTTGGGGAAGCAGATGGATGACAGGAGGAAAAGAGGGGAGGCACAGGCATCTATAGGTAGGGTAGGCTGGAATGACAGCAAATGGGGAGGAGAGGACATCTGTTATTGCATAAGCTTTTATATCTCACCCAGTCTATTTATACAGATGTTTCCTGAAAAGAACACATCCCTGATTCCTTGCAACACCCAGTTTCCAGCATTCCCAGCTTCCAAGGCCTGGATCTGGCAACTAGAACACCAAAGGCTGTTTGAAGTGTCTTCAAGCAAACAGTACCTAAGTGTAAGCCTCTTCTTTCCAATGCAAAGCATCTCTATGGGTTGAACTGCAGGGATGCTGCACCCTAGGCACCGCATATCTCCCCTATACACAGTGTTATCCATGCAACACATCCTGTCTGCTGGCTGAACATGGCAAAGCATAATGGAGTATAAAATGCTTCAGGAACTTGCATAAATAGCTGATGGGAATTTCTTTCCGTTGTTTCCTCCTCTTTTTGTGTTCAAGAAGGTGGTTGGATGCATTCTGTTGAGGCAGGAGAGGAGAAGGCTCCTCATTCCTTTCACCTGTTGCAGTAGCTTGGAATTCTTGCTTAGCTAAAATTACTGGCTTGAAGTGCAGCACAGTGCAATGCAATACAGAAACCTAGAGACGTAGTCGAGTCGTATTTTCAGCTGACATAAATCAGTGCAGAGCCATTTATACCCTCTGAGCATCTGGCTGGGGATTAGCTATTTCATCTTCTGTCCTCCCTGCCAGAGCCTCATCCCATGGGCAAGGAATAGCATCGACCCTAAGGAGTTAGGAAGAAAAGTGAGGGCTGTGCACACCAGCTCCCAGTGTCCCTTTCATGCAACATCCATGGGATGTTCTTTACCTCCCTGTTTTGGAGAGGGAAGAGGAGAAGCGTGTGCTTCAGTGATGGAGGCAGTGATGCCAATTGTTTCCCAGGCTTTGGCTATGGGATTGGGATGGGAAATATCATATGGGATATATAACCAGCAAGAAAAGGCCAGTGCTGGGGAGTAATGGAAGCTTTAATTGCAGGTTAATACTGGGGAAGCCACATGAATCATGAGCCTATGCATTAAATTATTACACATGGGCTTTGGAGAAGGGAAAGAAGAGCCTTGCCTCAGTGAAACCTGGCCTTGGCAGGGGAAGCTGTTCCCACTATTATCCATGGAGACAGACAAAGGGTGAAGAAAAAGGGAAGAGAAGGAAGAAACCACATATAAACAGCAATTAATGCTCTCCAGGCTGCTGCTCCTTGGTCATGTTAAACCTCTAATCCCAGGGATTTAAGGATGTGGCTTTCTATTGGTCTCCAGATAAGAAGTGTGGAAAGGGAGTGCTGCATGAAAGCCTTTGCATCCAACTCCTCACCCACTGGCAAGCCAGGCACCCTTCCTGTGTATCCCACATCCCACAGATCCTGTCGGGTAATGCTTGCAGGGTGCCTGGGATGTGTCCCTGCCATGGGGGTTCGGTGGCTGCTGGAATGGATTCCTTCTCCAGCGATTACTGCTGCTCCTTGGCAAGGGGAAATGCTCCCTCGCTTGAACTCTCCAGGTTAAGCCGCATCATTCCTGAGCGTCATTCATCCTTAAAGGGGCTGTCAAGAAGATGACACAAGAATCTGTTAAGAAACTGATGTTTCCCCTCATCCCCTGCTCTCCCTTAGGGCTCACAGGCACCCTGGCTAAGGAAACAGTAATGAAAGGGAAGGAATTAAATCACATTGCAGCAGCCAACACAAGGGGCTGGCTCCAGCCTGTACCTGGGCTCTGTGTCCTTCAGGGGCAAACCAAGCTCTGGAGCCTTTTTCTGGCTGTATCAATGAGTTTAACCCCAGTCATCATCATTTCTGGGCCCTCAGTAGTGGTCTGTGATGTTAATTCCAAGCGAGCTGATCTAACTCCGTTTCACAGATGAGCGGCTGAGCATCGTTTCCCAACCTGACTCACTCTTTCAAGCAACAGATAATATCAAGATACTATCAGGTTTTGAGAAATAGAAACCAGCATGTTTTCATGGCTGTTTTGGAAAGGGGAATACGCAGGAATTGCTCATCCCACCAACAAGTAGGAGCGAGCCCAGCTCAGGAGGGGTCTCCTCTTTCAGAAGCTGTGCAAAGCCATTCATTTTCTCTGGCAAATAATGATAGTTTAGGGTTAAGATTTATGGCATGGCTGTTAGTGTCCTGATGGTAGATAGGCAGGGCTATTTCGCTGTTGCCGAAGGTGGAAATCCATAAAGATGATGGAAGAGCCTCTTCCCAGACAGCACCAAAGGTCATTTGGTTTTCAATCCTGGTGATGCTCCTGCTCCATTTGTGAGTTCCCCTCAAAAAGTAAATGTGTCTTTTCCCACTGGGAAAACACAGGGAGGCAAAAGCAAATTCCCAATGTGTTTATTGCTGCTATTTCAGTGCAAGATAATTGTAGCAGTAATAGTAGTAGTAATGATGATGATGATAATGGTGTGACAGTTACTGGTGCTGCACAGGAAACCAAGTCCTTTGTCAAAGCATGCTCCTGGTTGACTTTTCCCCACCTTTTTGGGTCCTGCATATATCCAGACCCTTCTCCTCCATCCCACACCTCCCAGCTGGCAATGCCCATCTCCAACTGCTCAAGAGCAGAGACAATGGTGGCAAACAACAAAGGTGGCCCAGCCAAGCAAAACAAAGGTGGCAAAAGCCCTGCTAAAGGTTTTTGGTTTGGAAAGAAGTGGGTGCTGCCTGTGGCTTTCCATGAAATACTTGGAATTGCTTCATGGATAGGCAAGAGGGAGCAAATTGGGCTGGTTCCTCTTTACCTTTCCCACACGTGTTGGGTGTGATGTTGATTTAGCTGGGGAGAAACCACATCAGCCTGGGAGGACTGGAAAATCCAATAGCAAACCCTGGTGAGGCTGTTTCTTATTTCAGGTTCTGGCCCCAGTGCTCCAAGTCTCATTTTGGAGCAATCCTCAAAGAAAAAGGGAAAAAATATGCACTTTATGGGGAAAAAAAAATGGGATGAGGAAAACCTCTTTTTCCATCAGATCCATGAGTTCCTGCAGAGTGTAATCCATACATAGTGTATAATCTATAGATCTTTATGTGCAGTGCCTGTGTCAGAAGGTGACACTGACTACTGTACCAGCAAGTGATGGACCATTACAGGCTTCTTGTCCTGGGCAACTTGCAGCCACAAGCGGCAAAGCAGGAGAATATGGGGGTGAAGCAAGGAAAACTGACCCAGGCAAAGGAAGGGTCTAAGACATGGGTTTAGCTTGGGTGACTGAAGCACTGGTGCAAGAGGAGATGACCCAGCTCTTTGCTGTGTGCATGGTCACTGGGTGGACAAGGAGCAAGGTAACAGCACTAGCAACCCATTACACATCCTTCTTGTTCATAGCCCCCAACCAGGAGCAGGATGGAAGAAGCTCTTCTCCACCTCTCTGATTTGATGGATATTCATTTTCCCACCAGCCTTTTGGGATAACAACAGGGTTCTGTCTTCCCAAGCCTGCATACCAAACCTCTGCTCATCAGAGGCCAGGCGAGAGGCAGGAAGAGCTTTGCTCTCCCTGAGGCATGGAAAGCCTGAGTGGAGCCCTGGCCCTGCCCGTTCCTGGATGCTTTCTGATAAGGATGTTTTAATAAAAGATCTGTCATTCAGATATTTCGGAATCGTGAAAGAAAAAAGGGATGAAAAGGAACAATCAGACCCCTGAGCCCAAAGGGGTGATGTGAAACCCCCCCCCACAACCCAACCAGAGTGGTTGAGAGACCCTGACCTTGAAGCTGAGCCTCAGAATTCCTGCAGGAATTATGTTCTTGTCCAAAATCCAGAGGGGTCCATGATTCACAGCCCAATCCTGCCCTGCAACAGCAGCTGCAGAGAGGAGGTGTATTTGGGTCCTCCGTTGCCATGCTGGAGCTGGGATTGGAGCAGTGGGAGGAGAGCCAGGAAGGAGTGAAGCATCTCAAGCTGAGGCTGAACATGGGCAGTGCTCCCACCAGCACGAGGACTTCACCAGCTCCAGTGACTGTTTGGGGGTTTCTGTTTGCTGTAGGTCATGGATAGGTGGTGCTTGTCCCCAAATAACAGGAATCATGGGATCTCCTGAGAGCTGCTGCTCCCGGGAGAGGTGGAGGTGGAAATAAACCAGGACACTTCCACCTCTTGCAGTAGGTGGGAAAAGAGCCTTGTACAAGTGAAGAAGGAGGTGACCTTTATTGTACTCACCATCCCAAAGCGGATCTCGTCATGCATGGGGATGAGTCAGGGGTTATGTCTGCTGTGTGGGTGCCTGTCTAAAGCTCTCCTCTGAGTAAGGAGAGTGGGGTTTGGTGAGTGGGTGCTCGGTGCTTTCTCCTCTCCTCCCACAACGAGACGGTGTCGCTTGGGAAGGTGATGGAGTGAATCATTTCGTCTCCTCTTAATGGCAGCTCCGGCTGAGCTCAGTTCTTGCTAACACGGCCTTTGCAAAGGGGTTTGCAGTCTGGGAATGGGGGAATTTTGTCACCTCAACCAGGAGCTGAGGTTAATTCAGTGATGGCTGGAGAGAGATATAAAACCAGAGCAGGTAATTAATCAGAACTCAGGGCTCTGCAGGGCCTCGGGCTCCTCTTGCTGTCTCTTGACAATGCTCCTCTTATCCTCTGGAACACAACCTTGGGTGGAGCTTCCCTTTTCACCCCTTTGATTGTTCATCAGGGACTGGGAATGAAACACATTGACTGAAGTGATGTTCTTCACATCAGCAACTGGATCCTGGGAGGATCCCCCGCGGCGGTTTTCCACCAGGTGGGAAGAGGGATGTGTCTTGCTGCTGCACTGACCCCTGCTAAGGCAAGCACATGCTTGAGTCCCTTATTGTTTGTATTTGGGTAATGCAGCACAATAAATCACGTTCCTCTTTCCCAGGCTCCCCTGTGCAGCAGCCCAGACACTTCCCTCTCCTGTTTTAAGGCATCACACTGATCTCTCCATCACCCTGCACTGCCCAGGGACTTGCTTCACCTGTTGATAGTCATCGGCAGGGGAAGGTTGCACCTTCCCTTTTCCAAGGGGAAATGACTTGTTCCCTGAGGAGAACATGGACTCATCTCAGCTTCTTGGAAAACAATTGAGAAATGGAAACGTTAAAGCAGGGAATTTATTCCTTGCAAAAAAGAATCAATATATGGGGTTAAAATCCTACTTTTTGTTGGAAGGTTTTTATGTCTTGGTCTTGTCTTTCCAGCCCATTCTGCGGATGAGAACTCAGTCACTTCCATCTCACCCTCACAGGTATGATTCATATTTCTGCCTGGCTCAGGTAGATGGAAGCCCACCATTTTAGGCAAAACAGCCAACAACATGCCTAGAAATAATCCCTTGAAATTGTGAAATTCCATTCTTCCACTCCATAGAAGCCAGATGCTTTTGGCTATTTATCAGATTAACTATTCTGGAACAATTGTTTTGGTAGGAACATTTGCATTCCAGAATAAGAGTGTCTTGTTCCTCTTCACCTTACAGCAACTGCAAGATAATTTCTCCATATCCAGCATTAGGCAACTTCTCCCCAAGATGGTTACACACTGTCATGCATAATAATATTTCCTTCTCGCTCTGGATTGGGATTTCCAGGTCTTTGACAGTTCACCTTCAGCAAGGTGATTTAGTATTGTTTAATCTCCTTCCTATTGATAGGCAAGAACTGGAGAAGCATCTCAGGGTCTTGCTCCAAAAGGACCCCAAATCATCACGTTGGATCTGCTTTGTTCAGCCCAATGGGCTCCATTCCCCTGCACAGCCTTGTGGCTTCCTATGGATGTGTCCTTGGTCCTTTGCGGATGTGAGGGTCAGTGAGGAGCAGTGATTCCTCCACCCTTCTCCAGCACCTACGTGCTTTACCGTGTGCTCTCTCACACGATGCCACATGCAAATAAGAACACATAAACAGATGGAGGAGGCTGCTTGATCTGCCTGGCCTAAATGGAAGCACAGAGGTCTGTTGTGGTGCCTGTTGCTATAAACATGCTGGCAATTTGCACAAGTATGTGACATTGTAAAAGTTCCTGAAAGATGTTTATCTGGTTGGTTTTGGCTCAAAGCCCTTTATTCACAAAGAAGTGCCAGGTAGAAAGACAATAAGTGTGTATCCATGTGTATGTTTTCAGCTTCCTAAAGGCCATCAAGTTGGAAAGGGAGTGGGTTTACTTAAACATCTCCCGAGTTGAAGACAAGGTAACCCAGGAAAAGCACAGATTGTCTGGGTGATCCTTAACAATCTCCTGTACTTCTGAGCTATTTTGACTTCTAAATATTAGTTCATAACAAATCTTAAGCTGTCAAAGCTAAAGGATTGTACAAAATAGCTTCAAGGTTACATAAACAGAGCAGCTGGGAAACGGTTCCGTAACACGTATTCATCTCACGAGTAGATGTTTACTCTTTAAAGACATTTTCCACCTGAATACTGCCCCTCTTTGTGTTGATTTGATGGGATTGAAATACTCCATGTGAACAGAAGGTGGGAAAATGGCAGAAGACAAACTGGACAGAAGAAGGGAGAAGGGGAGCTAGGGCTGCAATTACCAGAAGCATCTTTGATGAGAAGCAACTGGGGATGGGTGGGAACTGGGAAGGGCAAGTGGTGTAAGTTAGGACCTGGTTTGGTTGATGGAGAGGAGGTGAATGGGAGCATGAGAGCAGTTTAAGGTGGAGGGAAGTGAGGAACTGCTGGGAAGGTCACTGGCACAGGGAAAACTGGGTGAGATTTGGGTCTGAAGTAAGGAAAATGAGAAGAAATGCAGGATGTTTTATGGGGATTGTGCTGGAGGAGAGAACAGAGCAGTGCAGAACAAGGGGGTCCTTTGGAGATGAGAGTTGGAGGAGTGACAAGGAGAGGAGATGTATCTGAAATGGTAAGGGGAGCCCAATACCTCTATCCTGGCTGGATTTAGGGCACAGCCTATCTGAAAGAGAAAAGGATCCAGCTGGAGGTGGAAAGGAGAGAGTTATGGAGCTGGTTGTGACCCCTTTGCTCCAAGATGCTCCTGAGGCTTCCAGGGAAGGAAAGAGGTGGGTATGAATAGGGATCAAATTGCAAATCAGATGTGAGATGGAGAAGGATGGACTGGAAAAAGCGGTTGGGGTTTGAGGTGGGAAGAGAGCTCTGCACTTCACATTGCCATGGGGGAGAGGAGGGCTGGGCTGGACATGGTAAGAGGAGCTGGCAGCAGTGATGGGGACATGAAGTGACTGGGAGAGGTTGCAGCCTGCAGTGGGGACATGGTGAGAAAGGGCAAGCAGGGGGACAGGAAGATGCTGTGGTGTAGGAGAAGGGTGTGAAGCTGAAGTTGTCCATCCTTGAGGGCCCTCTGCTGTGGCCTTTCCTCCCTGGAGCAGGAACCCTTTCTGCACCAGGGCAGAGCATCAGAACAAGCTGTCCCTCAACACAAACGTGCCTGTTACCCTGCTAAAGTAAATAGGAGCAACAAGAGGAGGGGCCTGTTGCAGTGCTCCATCTCTTTCCTTCCCTCCTCTTACTTGTCCTTGTTATTCTCCTGGGTACTTTCTCACCAGTTGCAAGTCTCCATGAAATGGGTACCATCAGTGCAGCTTCCTAGCTGCTTACAGGCAGGAGATGTGTATTTATATTGACCCTCATTCAGCAGAACACTCAAACACGTGTCTGACTTGCAGAAAATGAATGGGCCGACAGGGCTACTGTGTAATGAAAGCTAAACATAACTGAGTGTCTCGTTTATTGAGGGCTGCTCAACTAATTAGTTCCATCTTCCACTGAAAGTCACCAGGATCCTTAATAAAGCAGCTCTCTCCAAGCAGCTGTTGTGTGACTCTGCCCAGGTCACATTATCTTGTTTGCAGTTTGGATGCCTGAAATATCTCTCTTCTCTTTTTCTCCCTCTTGGGGTGTGTGTCTGGAGTTGGATTGTTCATGAGAAACTCTTCCCCCCTTCCCCACTAAAGCCACCAACCATGCATTGATTTAAATCCACATGGCACCCACCAGGTAGATGTGATAAATCACAGCTGCCAGGTAATTAAAAGCAACCTGTAAATCACACTGGAGCATGTGAACTAAGCATTGGGTGTCATTGCTTTTAATTAACGTTGTAAACCAATAGGTCAGGCTTGGTTTACAAGGAGGCAGATACCATATCAAATCATGGCTAATAAAATACCAGCAGTGGATATGGCACTAATAACCAGTAGCGACTGTGATCCTAAATGCCTCACTTGCACCCCAACAGGTGGCCTGCTTTGTAATGCAGTATGCAATGTTATTGCATGGGGATTACGAGTGGTCATTAGACTCTCATTGCTCTTGTAACACGGGATTAATCAACCAGCAAGCGGAGTTCTCTGTCCCCAGGTCCATCACCTGCTCCACTGGGTCATGAAGGATTAGCTCCTGGTTCTGCCCTTTGGTGCTCATTGAGGGTCTGCCCTGGTTTTGCTTGTACCCAGTAGCAGGAGGAGCAGGCTGTGAGAGAGGAACAGTGATTTATAAGGCATAAGGAAAGGGTGGGATTTTAAAGCAGTGTTAAGGATTGTGATGCTGTGCTCAGACAGGGTGTTTTAGCAAATCCTGTGTTTATTTCCCTACCAGTCTCCAATGGATGGATGTCAATGGCTTTGAGCAGCTGCAGAAAGATGGGGTGACCAACCTAGCTGATACAAGGTGCTGGCAGTGTTCAAGGTTTTGGATGCAGGGAGCCAGCAAAGCCCTCATGGGACCAGACTGGATGCTAAGTCCAGCATTGAGTGGCACATCCTAAATCCTTTGTGCTGTCCTGTCCAGGTTACAGTAAATCCCCACTGTGCAGAGGGACTTTGGGGTGGATTAATGAGTGGAAAACCTTTGCTGGGGCCCATGGTCATTTACACTCTAGACATCCCACTTGGTACAGGAAGGCTGAGAGTCTGGGATAACTGAAATATGTGAGAACTATTGAGCAATTTAACTAAAAGAGAGAAAATATCCCTTTCTAAATAAATATGCTCTATGTTAACAGCACTTCTGGTTTTCACCAAAAGATTCCTTTTCCGAGCAGAAATCCTTGCTGATAAATCAGTGCTGTGCTGATCCAGCCACAAGCTGTAACTTTCTGAAAGCCATTCGGATAGGAAAAGCCTCCAAGGATCAATCTGAGCGCTTCAAATTGCTCCATTTGTGCATTATGACCTTTTTTCTTCCCCACACAAGGAAATAAACCTCCATCCCTAAGTGTGTTCCTTGTTTCTCTCCATCCACCTCCAAACTCTCCCATGCTTTAAAACTGTCCTCTTCCCACAGAGCAGTTCAATTCCATCAGGACAGCAGTTCCCAGAATAAAACCAGCATTTCTAGGGTCTCCTATTAGGATTTCTCTCTAATTGCTCTCCCCATCTCTTCTTTCCTCTTCTCTCGACCTATTGAAAGCATCCAGATAACCCTTTCACATACAAAGGATCTGTAATTTATTAAGGATTAAGACTTGCCTAAAAAGCACTGGTTTAGTCACAGATCCATTTCACCACTGTGAATTTGTGCTTTTTGGCTCCCAGAGCTCCCCGTGGGAGGAAGTTGAAGTTCAGACCAGATTTATCCTGTCCTAAATGCACGGTTGCAAGGAGCCACTGTCGTCACTCAAGGTTTCCTGCAGATCCTTGCAATTCAATAGGGCTTAAAACCCAGCATTAAAAATACCCAGGGATTCATTTGGCAACTGAAATCCCATCCTGAAGCTGTTTGTAGCCAGGTTTGGTGGCTCTGGACTGGGGTTTGAGTGGGATGTGGGTCCTCTTGGGTCAGGAGGGATGCTGCACTGTACCCGATTATAGGGAACTGGCGTTGAGCTGAGCATCAGCTCCTTGCCCAAAGGCAGGATTAGAGCCATTCCTGGCAAGCAGGTGTCTAGCTGGTTCTCGGGAGCCAGGATGGAAACTCCCTGCCTTCCCGAAGAGAGGGATAAACTGCCCGTAAATCCCATTCCCAGGTCACAGACTCAGGGCTCTTGTCCTAATTCCTGGCTTTGAAACTCATTGCCCTCTCTGCCTTGCTCCATGCTGCTCTTCCTCTCCTCCCTTTTAAACAGTGGAGCTGGGACAGTTGTTTTCACCCTCATTCCTCAATGCTGCTCCACCGCTCCCTCTGCCTGGGAGGCGAATGGGAACAAACAGACTTTGTGTGCTTACTAGATGACTGTCAGATCCCCACGGGGTAAATGGGATTTGGCTGAAAGGTGAAAGGACTCTATGCAAAGGAGAAGAGGCAAACATGTATTTTCTCCCTCCTCTGTTACACCTTTGTTTTGGTTGTTGGTATGTTGGGTAATACAGAGCCTGGTGCTTGCTTACTGCTTGTCTCTCCAAGGGGACTCGAACCACTTCCCTCTTGCCTTGAGTTTCTTATTTGCTTATCCTTTTCCTATGCTTGGGTAGGGAAAAGGTGAACAATTCTTCAGCTTTTGAGATGCTCGGCCATGAGCATCTGATGTGTGAATAGAGCTTTCCTCTTGAGTTCACTGCCTCCTTGATTTATGATGCTGGAGCTGGATGCTGTGATTGACACTCAATAGGTGCAGAGAATATAGGGCTCGGAGAAATAAGTTTCAGGTTCTTCCCTGGATTCCTGCTGCTCCCTCTGGAATCCCGGACAAATTCCTCGCATTCTGTTTTTCATGGGCACAAAGGACTGGGAAATAACTGTGAGCAATAGCTGCCTGTCTCCTTTCATTTCCTTGCACATGGGAAGGCCGCTGCTCCCTACATGCCTGCTCTCTGAAGGGAGGTTTGCTTGCTTGGGTCTGTATTTCCTTAGTGCTGGGCACAAGGGGTCTATGAGCAAAACCTCCTACAACCTGAGAGCTCTGCCTGAAGGTGGCAGGAGATGGGGTGTCACGCATCACCCCCTTAACAGTTAATAACATGCTCAACAACAGGTTGCAATAAGCCAATCCTCGGGATGTTCTCTGTATTGCAACAGAGGCTTCTGTCCCTGAGCCAAAGTATTAACTTGGGGGTGATGGAAGCAGCAGCCTGAGGTCCCCTCTGGGTCGGGCACGACGTGTCCCCTGTGCATGTGTCACACCTCCCCTCTGCTTCCCCACTTCAGTCTCTAGGGCTGGATGAAACAGCTCACAGAGCTTAATTGTTCTTCCACAGCACTAAGTAATTTACACCCCAGGGCTTAATTGTTCCTTTGCTCTGATTCCCGGTTGCACTCCAGGGCTTCCTGTGGATTTCGCTCATGGAAACGGAGGAGCAGGGACAGACAGGGCAGGAGTGAGTGACGTCCCCCCCTCCCTTCCCACTTCCCAAGCCCTCCTCTCTCCAGGCACGCATGTTGAGACAGTTCGCAATGATCTGGGTGAGAAGCTGGCAGGGCAGAAGCTTCAATCTCAATTACCTTCCTCCTTGTCCGTTTGCACAGGATCCTTATCTCCCTCTGTGTAACTCTCCGTATTTAATTATAGGCAGTGATAATCCTTCACACACTAAGCGCATTATTAAGCAATTCCCAAGATAAGTAGTTTTCTGGATGCCCGATTATGATTAGATATTGGCAATGGAGCTGTCTTCTATGCTCCCTCCTGGGCCCAGCCTGCCAAAAACTGTCTTGTTTGGGTAGGTGAGACATGAGACCCGTGTGGGAAGATGCCTTGCTAGGAGAAATTAAGGCAAGAGACTGGGTCAAAGAGACCTATGGCCATGCAGGCCTCCATGCAGCTGGTTCAGATGTTGACTTGGAGGGCTGCTTTGCTGTCCTGGCTGGCCAGATGCAGCAGTTCCACATCCTAATCCATCCCTGGAGTCATGGAGGACACAGAGATGCTGCAGCTCTTAGATATTTGTGGTTCCCTTCTCAATCAATGCATGGATGTCTTGTTGCAGCCCATGGGTCCGTGGCTGCAAGGGACATCATTGCTTCACTACAAAGGCCAAGGCATTACGGGGATCCCTCCTAATTCCATGCAGGACAATGACCCTCCAAAGGTCACAATTGTCCCCTCCTTCAGTATTGGTGCATATCAAAGGTAAAGGTTGGACTTGGTGATCTTAAAGGTTTTTCCTGCCTAGCTGGCTCTGTGGTTCTATGTGTGTATTGGTGTACATGTGCCTGTGTATTGCTAAGGGTGCTTCCATCCACTCTCTGAGTATTCCTGGTGAAAGTCATGGTTGTAGCTCCTGGGAAACCTTTACTCTGTGCAAGATTTGTGCTCCTATGAATTGCACAAGGACAGGTTCTCTGGCAGTGTAAAGGAGAACGTAGATGCTCAGTGCAGCTGAACATCACCTTGTACAGTGTATGGATATTCAGCCAGGATTAGCTGAATCCCTATGGTTTCTGCTATAACATAAGAGTCTCCTGCCCTGCATGGAACAGGATGAGCTTGAAGGTCCCTTGCAACCCAAACCAGTCTGGGACTCTGTGATTTATCCTGCCGCCAAGGCCAGATCCTACCACGCATCTGAGCTTGCAGCTCTCCCCTCTTGCACACCCAACACAACGTGTGAGCTCCGTGCCCCAGCACCACCCTCCCTCAGTGCCCTCATGCAGCTCCATCATTACCTCCCTTAATGAAAGAGCAGTTTGCTGGCATGCAAATCACCAGGTTAAGCACCCTGCTTCCCTTCAGGAGGAGCAACAGTTGTGAAACAGCACGGAAGGTAAGCAGATAGCAAGCAAAGAGCTTTGCTAATGCTCCCGCTGTGCCAACAATAATACCTTTTCTGCAGCAATACCTGGTGTTCTGCTCGCACATTCCATCGTGGCCCTCATGGAGCTCTGCAAGCGTTCATTAATTGCACTCATTACATCCCTGTTAGATCCATTTATTTATTTATGAAGAACTTTCCATCCCCCAGCACTCTGGAATCTGTGCATCACCTGCAGGCAAACAGTGTGCCCGGAGAGACGGGATCCGCTGTGAAAACACTGGGGATAAACACAAAGAAGCTCTTGTGAGCAAGGCTCTGGGTTGTGATTCCAATCGGGATTTGATCCCTGCTTCTGTCACGTGTTCCTGCAAACCAGGTCACTGGAATCCGGCTGTGCTGTAAGCAGGCATGGGTTTTCCGGAGCGAGGTGTAGAGGATGAAGATGCTCTGTCCTAATCTGGAGGATGCTTTCCTAATCTGCTTTGCTGTAATAACCAGGCTGGTTTAAACCACAGCGGGGAGAGTGACTCCCTGAGCATCTGCCTCTGGCTTAGACTTGGTGTGACAGTGGGTGTAAAAACATCCCTTTCTTCCTCCTTCTCTTTCCTATTCGCACTGCAAGACCTTTGGGATGGGAAATGAGCTGTTTCCTATTCTGTGCTTGCACAACTTGCACAATAGGTTTGGGTTTTGTTTCTCCTTGCAGCTTTAATCTACCAGCTTTGAGCACTGGAGCTTTGGAACACCAGAGGGAGAAATAGTGGCTGAGAGTGAGCAACAAGCCAAGCAGAAATAACAGCAGGTATTATGGCATCTCCTCACCATGGGAGTTTTAATACCCATGTCAGCAGGCAGGAGCAGGGTTTGGTGAGCTGCACCTTATAGCTACAACTCCAGACTACAAAATACCCCCTGACTATCAGTCTGAGCATCACTTCTGCTTTGGGAATACGGTTACCATCCCGCTTGTATCCACTTGAATCAGGATCCTTTGGGAAGTAGCCAACCTGGTAGTGCCCTCAGACCTTTGCTGCCCACTGCCCAAGAGACAGGATCATTAGCTTGCTGAATTCCTCTGCTCCAGGATCCCTGGAGAGAAGAGCAAGCTGGAGATGCTGGGATAAAGCCAGCTTCACACCTGGAAGCTTGTTTCCAGCCGGGGCAGGTACCGAGGGCTGCCCCCAGGCCTTGGCAGAGCAAAGGGTCCATCCATGCCCATCACCCGCTCTCACCTCCAGGCCTGGTTCTCTTCCAGCACTAACAGGTCCATACGCTAAGAGGCACCACGCAGGAGCAATTAGCTCCCATGAAACTTTCCACCATTAGGAACAATGGCTGGCTCCATTCTCATCTGATGGAATTAACGATATTCCAACAAGTGACGGTTTTTCCCTTTTGAGTTCTCTCATTTGGAAGGAATTGCTCCTCATAAATTACACTTATAAAAATTAGGCTGGTGTTTCGTATTGTTTACAACAAGCACTTCGGGGTTATGGATGTTACTCATTGATTTATAATGTTTAATTCTTCTCTCCCCACCTCAGCCCCCCCCGTCCAAGCTGTTCATAAATCAAGCAGAGATGTCAACCCTGTGTCAACATTTCACTTAGCCAGCAAGTTGCAGGCAAGTTGGGACAGCAGATCTGATGGAGAAGGTTGACTCTGCTCCTTCACTGTCTTTCCCATTTTGATGAAACAATAAGAAGGTGAGGCTGGCACTTGTCAGCTATTTCTGAGTCACTTTTCATTAGGCTTTTTTCAAGCACTCCGGAGAACAATGTTGGAGGCAAGAGATCCAAACAGCTCATGTTCCCGCTTGTGCACTTGTGGGTTAGGGGAGCAGCTGCCGTGGAATTACACTGGGAGGCTCAGCAGGTGTCTGATGGTCCTGGACCGCATCCGGATGATGTCAAGCAGCTCCCATCCTGCCAAGCTCCTCTTCCCCCTGATCCCAGCGAGCTCCTGGGGTCATCGTCTCGAAAGCCTCAAGAAGTTGTTGGGTTTGGTTGGTTTCTTTCTAAAGGGTTTCCCCAAGAAGGGATGGGGTTTCCAGGAGTGTCTGAAGAGAGCTGGATGCAGCTGGATAGAGTCTGTGCCTGACCCACACTTGGTACTTGGGTAAACCCTAAAAGAAGGAGGGTTTAAGGGCTTTTGGTGAGCAACACTTGCAGCATAAGGGGCTTAGTTTTCAGTGAAATCGGTGGGAATTGGGGACTGAATGATGATTCCTTTGTTAGCAGCTTGTTTAGTCACAGGGTAAACCAGCTCCTTTGGAAAACCAGGAAGAAAAACTTCCTTTCCTCAAAGATTTTGTGAAGAAACACCATAGCTCTGGAGAAGAATACCCAAAGATGTGGGTGGATTGTAAGGTTTCAGGTCAAAACTGAGCATTTTTGGCCTTTTATTGCTGCTGACCCCTCAGCATCACTCTGCCATCATGGGGATGCCCAGCACCTGACCTGCAGCAGTCACAAGATTGGGGATGATGCCCATGAAATCCATCCTATAGGGCTGAATGTACACGTTGATGGAAACGAAGTCTTAGATTTTGCTTGGGTCGAACTTAAAACGAGCAGTTAAGTCACTAGGGGAAGGAGTCCTCCATTTCTGCCACCTATCTCCTCCATACAACATCACCATCAGGCGCTTTAGGAGGAGCCAGGCTTCACGTTGGAACCAAAGTGCCTGGTGGATGCAGGTATGTGTGTGTGGGGCTCTCTGGTGTAATTCCTGCCTACACCATGCCCACACTAGGCGGTTTTCTCAGCCTGCCACTTTCCTAAGCACCAGGGCTCGCCCTGCTGTAATAACAAAGGTAAATAAACACATTTTAATGAGCCCATGCCGGTAATGAAGAACGCTGAAAACCAGATGTCCTGAAAGAGCTCAGGAGGCAGCCGCTTGCATAAGCTGGCCCATGATGTGGATGGGAGTCGCTTATTAAAAGAAAACATTTAGCAAATGCAGAAAGAGGATATTCATCTGCTATTACATAAGGGTAATAAGCAATTGGATTTAAGCCGTGATACAGCCTTCCAGCCCTTACTGAATGCCGAGTGAAGTGTATTTATGGCCTCCGATGTGAAATAGTCCTCCTTGTTTTTCCAAGACGAGGAGAGATCTTTCAAGAGATACTAAATAAAATAGACTCCGGTTGCTTTAACATGAAGCAAGATGAGTCCTCTGGATTAGTTTGGATTAGTCTGTTGCTGGTGGCACGGAGGTTTGGCGCCCGGCCACGTATTCACCTAGAGTACGTACAGCTAATTGGAAAAGCACCTGCGATGAGATGTAGCTCACCACCTGCACTTAGCTGAAATAAAATAAGCCTACATAATTGACTACATTACCTATTAGTGTTATGAAATCACCCCCAGGCACTTTTATTATTATTATTATTATTATTATTACTATCATCATCTCCTCCTCCCCCAATTCCTTCCCCAAGATTTATGAATCAAACTTTTGTCTCCTGCGTTTTCCTTGGAAGCCCCAGGATTGTGCCACTGGATCATTGCTCTGACTGACTCGCTGCTCTCCCTGCAGGGGAAACCCAGGAGGTTAATCCTTCTTGGTAAGAGGAAGAAATAGTCTGACATTTACCACCTTGTTCTCAGGCAACACAGCCTCTTCCCAGTCTCTCCCCTTTCCTACCTAAAGACCAGTGGGAGTCTTCTGACTGCCCCATGTGGCTGTTGGGGTAACCTGGAGGAGCCTTATGATGACAAAGCCCCTTCTTGTTGGCTTTTGCTGTTGACCATGGCAAACTGCATGGGGTGGACTCTGCCCAGACATCATTAGCAGAAGACATTTGGAGCTTGGCATGGTCGGTTTGGAGATGTGACACCTTTGACAATACATTGGTCACGTCATTCCTTGCTGGAATGTGCTATGGATTGCAAACGTTAGGTTCAATGGATGGTGACAGGCAGGTGGCATCAGGGACTTGCCTGCTCAAAAAACCTCACACGAAAGCCTCTGTTGGGGCATCATTGCTAGGGAAATGAAGACAAAGATAGGAATATTCATGGAGAAGAGCCATAGGAAATTCCTCCTGTTTTATCTTCTCCCGCTCCACCCCTCCTAGCAACTTTGCCGCTAACTTGAACCGAGCTCAAACCAAACCATCTCTGTGTGGCTCCAAAAACACACATTAAGAGTTTCAGGGCATTTGTTTGGTTTTGCACATCCTGATTGGAGAGGAAAGAAACCCTAAGCTCCTGTGGTCAGAGGCACCATGCCAAAATATGGGCTTGGTTTCCAAAGGGAGTGGCAGAAAGGGGCATCAAATGCAAGAGTCAGGTTTGTTCCCAAGTTAGCCAACGTGTTTAGCTTTACCCCAAACCTTCATCCTCAGCATCAGCAGCTGGAGATGCTGTGGGCTCAAACAGGCAAACCCAGTTGTTCTTCACCACTTCAAATCACAAGGGGAAAGTGCATAGTTATTGTGCCTGGGTTTATAATTGCTGATGTTGTGTATTGATAATGACTGATGTGACTCCACAAGTGATTGCATGGCTTTCGGATTAAATGGCCCTGTTAAAACCATCTGATGTGCCATAAATGATCGGGGTCAATGGAAGAATCAGTTAAGCCCTTTTAGGCACTAAAAGAGCAGTAGACCCCATGGCAATGGGGTGGGCAGAGCTGAGGATGGGGAGGTTGACAAGTGAGGGAGGATGCAAAGGTTGGGATTTGGGGCTGAAAATCTAGTAAATGGGTCTCAGCTGAGACCTGAGCTCTTTTGAGCACTGAGATTGCTCAAGTGGCCCCACTGGGGGCCCAGACAAGGAAATGTGGAAGTTTTCCTGTCTTGCAGTAGGAAAAATGTTCTCTCCTATTCAGTTATTCATCTATGAGCCTTGGATATTGAACTTGGCCAAGGGACTATTCTCTCATGGGATGCAACCATACAAAGTCCCGTCCATTGACTCTCTGCTTGAGCCAAAGTGGTAACTTTAGTCTGGCCATTGGAGGCTGAGTAAGCAACACCCTGGAGCTCAGCAACCATCCCAGATCAGGCTGTGCTCCAAGAGCCTCCTAAACCAAGGAGGAACTTGCAGCCAGAAGCAATGGAGCCTGGCCCCAAGGGCTGGGGGTAAAGCCAGAGCTGTGCCACCCAGAGGGTGTTGGGATTCAGGAATCTAGTTGAGCGATGGATGGAGACAGCTCTGGAATACCATTGCCAATCAAACTCATGGGCTGAACACACTGCAGGACATCCCTTTCACTTCCCAAGGCTTAAGTTCAGGCCCAGCTTTAAGTGATGGAGCCGCGATTTCCCATTGGGGCATCACTTCCATCCCAGTGGGGAAAAGCCTCCAAATCCACCAGCTACCTGCATAACAGAGATCTTGCCACATCCCCTGGGAGGCCCCAGTGGGTGAGGGCCCCTCTGCAGATGAAATGTGCTTGGGTGCGCTCACTGGAGACCTGTATGGGCTTGCTGCTCACTCCTGTCTTGTTCCAGTCGCTGCCGTGACAGCCCCAGCTTGGCTCTGCTGCTCTGCCTCCTCTGGACAGGGCTGCTCATGGGAGATGCTCCATCATTGATGGAGCTCGGAGGTCACCTTGTTCCCTGGGCATGCATGCATATGGCAAACTCCACTTTGAAGCAGCATCAAAACGTGTTCTGCTTCTCATGTCCTTCCAAGTTTGCTTTTGGAGGGCTGCACCTGGATATCCCAGGGGCAAGGACACCAACCAGATCCCAAAGGACCAACTAATCCTGACCTAGATGCTTAAGCAGGATTCATTTGGTGATCCTGGACTTCAACCCTTGTGGGATGAGAGACAAGGGCTGTAAGCTCAGGATTTGCAAAGCATCCCACAGGGGACCAGGAGGTCCCTCTGCTCCCACAGCAAGAGCCTTGTTGTCCTGAATGGCTCCAGCTAAAGCCTCATTCAGTTACAGCACTCGGTTCCCAGCCTCTCTGCCTGCTCAGATTCATTCCTTGGGGTTTTCTGTGCTTTCCAGGCAAAACAGGAAGCATTAGTTTAGTTTGAGTGTCCTTGTTTTGAGTGCAGTGCAGTGTGTGTGTGTATGCATGTGAGGGAGATGAGGTGCACCTCAAGGACATTGAAGCTAAATACAAGTTTCCCACAACCAAAGAACATGAGAAATGCAAGTTCTTGCCCAGTGGTGAGACCCTGTGTGTGTCAAGAACAGGTCTGTAGCATGATCCAGAGGTGATCATGTTTTTGCAGTGCTGAATTATGGTGCTTTAGGGCATCACCAGCTGATGGCTGGTGGTTTGCTAAGCTGCTGTAGCTTTTCCCTATCACTGATGCTTGGAGCTCTCCTGCATCTCAGTTCCATGGCAAAAATCAATGCACTTTACACACCCAATGATGGCAATGCTGGGGTGACTAGGACCAAGGAGCCAAGTATTCAGTAACTCTGTTATTTGGGATGGTTTTCTTCTTCCTGAAGCATTTTCCCTCTTATTCTTTCAATTGACCTCTGAGAAAAGAGCAGTGTCAAAACAGGAGCTCAGATTACCAGCGTTAGTTATTACCCCGCTGTGTACAATGAGTGATTCTTTTATAGCTATAGATATGTGTAAACTCTCCTTTTTTTCCCCCGCAAAGGCAGCAGTTCAATAAATAATTAATGTTTCTTAATCCTGTAGCTATTTCTCTTGCTGTAAAAAATTAATTGGTTTTCCATCATCTGTTTCCCTCTGACCTGGAGGTATCTGGCACAGCATCCGTGCCCCTGCTTAAACATGCTCCTTGGAAGCTTTGTCATGCCCATGGTACAGAATCTGAGGGATAAACAAACTCATCAGAGATATCAGAGGCACCTCCAGGAAGATTTAGTCATCGCAGCACTTTGCGCTTATGCAGCATCCATCCGTCTGGGAATAATTAAGCTCTCAACCCCTGATGAGGTAAATGCTGTGCTCCTTGGTGTGTAGACTGGTACATAGAGTCACAGAGAGGTTACACAGCTGGCCCCAGACCACACAGTGAGACGGTGGCACTGCCAGAAAGGGGGAATGTCCCCATTTGTGTCTCTGAGGACACTTCACCTCCATGGACATGATGAACACAGAAGGGGCTGCAGTTTGCTCCCCAATTCCAAGGACCTGGACAAGCCTGTGAGGAATTAAGGACTTGTTTCTGCTCTGTTGTCATGTACCAGTGACCGGAACTACAGCGTGTCCATGGGGACACAACTAGGGACACACGGGCCCATCTGGGATAGCATGACCAGCCCAAACCTCCCTGTGGATATCAGGGCTAATCTATACATGTCACATAACCTAAACCCCCTCACAAGCCCCAGCAGGAACCTGCAGCCTATTTGGGCTTCACATCTGCAGCCAATTGCTGCTTAATTTGCCCACTCTCAACCCTAGTCTACATCACAGCAACCCTATGCATGCTCTGATGGTACCAGATCCATCACCAAGGAGGAACACTGGCAAGAAGGTAAAATTTGCTCAATAATAAGCATCTTTTAGATAAATGTTAGAGAAAAGGGTGTTTTAGGAGGAAAAAGGGCTTTTCTCTCACTGTCTACCAACTTATTTGATGCTCCAGTGCTATGCTGGTTCCAGCCCCTTTATACATGCTGTAGCTTTATTGATCTTCTGTATCGTAAGCTCATATAATAGAAAGGGTTGGAAAGAACCTTAAGGTCCTCCAGTTCCAACCCCCCTCCACCTTTCACTCTTTTTGCCCTGGACTTTGCTGGTTGGTGAGGGCAATGGGAGGCCCTTAAAGCTTCCCTGACACCCCTCAAGTGTTGGCTGCAGGTGGCTTTGAGACACAGTGTTTCCTCCCAGCTTAGTTTTCCTCTCGGCTATGTGCGGATGCTGAGCATCCCATTCACCAGCAGAGTACATGGCATTCAGAAACCATCCCCCAGTGCTCCTTTATCCCTCACAACAGCAACGCTTTGCCTGAAGCTTGTGCTTTCACCTTGGGAACATGCTTGCAGGTCCCAATGACTGCAGCTTGCTGGAGCAATGAGCTCCTTCTCCTTTTTAATGGGGGGAAAAGTGGAAAACTGGAGGGAGAAACTAAGTGGAAGCTGGAAAACGTGACTTTTGCACCTAATAGTTCATGTCCTGGCTGGTTTCCATGGACTAGAGAGAGACAGGCTTTTGGCATTGAGTGCCTCCTATGTTTTAGCCATTGGTGGTGGCTGCAATGGCCATTGCTGCTGTTGCTTTCCCAAAGTCCCAGAGCTGAAAGTGGCCTCAAAGCTGCTATTTCAGGCTCCTGTTGGCTTGCATTAACTGGTGTTGCTCTCATTTTGCTTGCTTCGGTTTGCTGGCTTGGGGTGGGGGGGATTCAGTGGGTGTTTGTGCACAGATTGTACCTGAAAGAGTTAACTGATGGGGAAAGAAGAGCCAGTTCAGCCTAAGGGAGATAGCAAGTACAAGCACTTTCCTAATATGAAGCTTTGTTTAATTATGTCTGATGAAGGCTTCAGTGGGAACCATCACTGCCATTGCACGTTCTGGAGCAAATTCATTCCCTTTTGACTCCTAATCTGCTATAACATCCCCACCAGCCAACCTTGTACAAACAGCCCCACAGGCTGTTGCCATTCCCCTTGTCCTGTCCCTACAGGCCCTTGTCCAAAGCCCCTCTCCAGGTTTCCTGCAGCCCCTTTGGGAGCTGCTCTGAGGTCTCCCCTTTGTGCAGTAGAGTGGGAACATCCTCTCCCTGATTTGCTGTTCATGCTCTGGGGGTGCAGCCACATTGGGGGGTTCTGGGCTCGAACACGCATTGCAGCCAGGTCATGAGGAGCATCTCATCACCCCCAAGTCCTTCTCCTCAGGGATGCTCTCAACTTCTATCACATAGGATGAATTCAAGTCCTCATCGTGCAGCAGGGATATGTTAGGAGGGCAAAAAGGGTGAAAGCAGTCACAGGAAACTTGTCTGGAGAGCTGGCAAAATACCTTTCACTAAGTGAACTCTTGATCCAGTGGTTCAAGATAATTACTTTATCTCTTACCACTTACATCTTACTGCTAATCCTGCTTCTTTCTGTGTCCTCAAGAGGCTCGGGTTGTGATCCCGCACCACATAGCACACAGAGATGGCAGCATTTCCCGGTAGGAGCTGAGAGATCACAGCATCATTCCCCATGGGAAAGCAGGTCTAGGAAGCTTCTCTGAGACACAGACTTCATAGCATCACCGTGGGTGTATTTATATATTAAAACATAGAAGAAATGACACATGCTAACATAAATAACTGCATTTACTCTTGCTTTGCTTCTTCTGTTATACAACAGGAGCAATAGGAGTTGTAGCAGTAAAACCATCAAGCATCCATCTAATTACATCTCAATTTAACTACCGCCCTTCTTCCTGCCTCCATCCCACTGAGGTCCTCAGGTTGCTACAGCTGACAATGAACTGGCTGTAGAGGTGTAATCTGCTCTAACCCTGATCAAGAGCCATTCAAGGCAGAGACCAGAGAGGGCCCATTGCAAGGGTGCAGCCTCCCTCTTTCTGCCTTGCACACAATCCCTCCGGATTGTGAAATCCCTGTTGGAAAGGCAGAGACAGAAAGGAAACAGCCACAGGGCACTGGGCTTGGTGGATGGGTTCCAGCACCATTAGCTCATAGATAATCTTCCCCCCCCCCCCCCCAAAATACACTCAGGCACTTTGCCAGCAATTACCAAAAGTCACTTTGTATAGCGAGGGTGTCTTCTGCAGCACAGCTCTCCAGATTTCCTCCATTGCCTTCGTTCTCACCCAATTTCAAAGCTTTTCTTCCTTTCACATGAAGGTAGAATGGGTCTCGAGGCAGAGGCTCCTCTTTGCCTCCAAATCACCCCAGTGTAAACCAAACCGAGCATCCCTAAGGTCAGGTTATGTCTATCAGGGCAATTTGTCCTGCCTGGAATAGAGCAGAGGCCTTGCTATGTTTGCCTGACTTGTTTTCTGTTGACATCCTAAAGGTTAAATAGCAGGGAGGTTCCTGCTCCCTGTCCTTTAAGTAATTATTCCCTGGAAGAACACAGACCCCATTAACAGCCACTGCAACACAACCATGGAATTCACCCATGGTTCATTACCACCCTGTGCAAATCTATTGCAAATGCAGAGCTAGGACATTACTTTGAGCCCAGATAGTGTTCCTAAAGTGCTGCCTGGCCCATACCTGTGCTATGCTTTATAATGCACCCCCAACCTGGAGAGGGGGCAAAGTGAAGTGGTTTTACAAGGGCCATAGGAATCAGTGGCAGAATGTGGGGGGAACCCACCAATAACAGAGTCATTGACAGCCCCAGAGAGCCTTTGTGTGGCACCACAGACTCAATGATCTTGTCTTGGTGTGTGGGAGCAGCAACCTCATCTCCTGGCTGCTCATGAAGCATCCCATCCCTAATGGGTGCGATGCGAATGGCAGGGTGAGCTCATTCATCTCGAATAAGAACTCAAGTATAGAGGCCAAACACATCACTGCATGTCTGCTATTTAGGTCATTTGGTTTCAGAACTTCTTCTACAGTCAAGTAAAGATTTGGGGCCAGAGCCAATGTAACCAAGTCTTAATCCTAACCCTTACTCCTAAGCAGCACTCCTACCACGTTATCCTAACTTAATGACTGGTTAAAAGACAGAGGAGGCTGCTCATGTACTGTTTGTCAGTGACTTCACGTTGTGAGATCAGCACACCAGTTGAGTACATGTCTGGCTATAAACATCCATCTCGGTCCCAGTATTGACAGTGTTGTACCCAAATAATTACTAGCAAGGGATGGAGAGCAACCTTGGAACACCATCTAACCTACCTGCCCCATCAAGGGGAAAAGGCAGAGACAACTCTGCCTAATCCATGTTGGACACTTGTCTATCCTGGCCTTAAAACCCACCAATGACTCCAATTCCGTATTTCCATAAGGAATCTCTGCTGGGTTTTCATTATATTTAGATGTTTCCTACAGGTCAGCCTGAAACATTTTGTTCCCCTTCATTCCTTACTCATCCTATTGAGAGTGAGCAGAGGCTATTTCACTGCCTCACTTAAATATGTTTGCATGGCTTTAATTACTCTGCCCTCCCCTGTGGTTGTCCTCAATCCACAAACTGAAATTCATTTCAATCTAAGCAGATAATTGAAGCTTACTGGATCAATATCAGGTGATGATCTAATATATTGACTAGAGATCTCTGTCTGAGTAGTAATGGGTTAGTCATCAATACCTGCATAAGTGACAGAGCATCTGTGGCCAGATTCAACCTGGACTTACAACATCTGTATCCAGGTCATCTTCATATGCAATTTGGGCTCCCTTTGAGTCTGCAAGCACTTGCCCAATGACCAGACCCTGGCAAATCCCCTTGAATCTCCACAGTTTGAACTAGAGACCCAGTCACGGAGCAATGTCATCCATCATGGGAGACTGTCATAGGGAATGAGCAGTAAAAGCTGTGGATTCTCCCATGGTTTATGCAGGGCTCAGCCTTTAAAAGCTGTTCTTTTGCAGCCACCAAATACAGACTGCTGTTGCCAAACATGATCAGGGTAGTTTGAATTACCTCCTCTCTGTCTGATGTCTATAAAGACAGCCTAAGCCCTGAGGTTAAGCAGGATGAATTGGGTACCGGTGCATGCTATAGGAATATGGGAATGCTTTCATACCCAGGAAAAATCTTCCCCAAAATCCCTGCTGCTTCCATCCCTAGTCCAGGCTGAGTTAAGTTCATTGAGCACCAAGAAAAGTTGTATTGCATGCTTAGAACATCCAAATTCAGGAGTTCAGGAGCCACAGGGTATCTTCTGCCACTGTAAGTACATAGGGAGCCATGGGAATCTGAACACAACCCAAATAGCCTGATAGTCTTATCCATGACGTGGATTTAAAAGAAGAAGAAGGGGGAGAAAAAAGATATTAGCACACAAAATATTAAGTCATTCATATTTTCTGCAATTAATTTATCTGTCATCAATAGGCTCATAAACTATTTGACTCTATGACAGCTTGGAAAGAGAAGATGCCAACTTTTCCTGCAGGTGTGCATCTGGTTGGGAAGACATCAGCAATTGTACGTGCAGGGAGGGAGGATGATAGGAGGGAGACAGAGGGGTTGTGAAATGAGATGGGAATGAAAGGGCTGGCAAAAGGGCTGGCTAGCTGCATTTGTCCTCCTTAGAGGTGGGAAGAAAGGTTTGCAGAGCCCTGGCTTCAAGCACAAGTAGGTGGAGAGCTCTTTACTGCACACTTTATTGAGCTGGCTTCAGGTAATGGACCCATAAAAAGAGCCCAGGGCACTATAGGAATGGTTCAGCACATTTCCTATAGTCAGTTGTGATACTTAAAAGTATGCATTCAGGGCCAGCTCTCAGGTGCTTACATGCCTGTGTGATCATAAATCCCACTGACTTCACTAGGAGGTAGTTTCCTTTATGGTTTTTGCATATTTGCTCTTTAGAGCTTCACCCTTGGCACTTGTGTGGTATTTCCATGCTGAGCCTGTGCAATGGCCAGCGCTTTGGGGCTTGGGAGCTTTGGAATGGCAATGGGATCTTAGCCAAGACAGATCTGGTGGGTCCTGGCACAGGTAGCATCATGAGCGAACCTCCTGTCTCCTATCAGTCTGGACACTTAGGAACTAATCCCAGGATAGTGGGGCTGGTTTAGTAGATCTCCAGGGTTTTCCCTAAGCCAGTGGCTTCATGGGGATGGGAATACATGACTTGGAAGCTGGTAGGCAACTAGCTGTGTCCCTGCCCTGGTGCAAAGAGCACAGTGAGGGGATGGAGAAGACCTCTGGGGAGCCAGGGGCTACAAAAGGAGCCCCACTTTGCAGGGATGCAGCTCCTCCTGCTCCCTCATCCCTAGTGGGCAAATTGTGGGGTTGTGACAATTTTGCACCATAAAGTTCCAGATAAATGGATTTCTATGGGCTTTTTTAGTGAAACCGGTGCTTGGATGAAGCTGATGCCCACAGGATTGAGCTGTGTTTGCATTCAAATGGTACAAAGCTGTGCTGTGCTCCCCCTGAGCAAAAAAGGGGAAAAGTGAAGCCAGTACAGCTGCAGGAGCAAGCAAATGGTGTGGAATGTGGAAAAGTCCTGATTTGAAACTCAGACAAGAGGAAATGCAGGTAATGAGTATGAAGGACTAAGGGAAAATGAGTAGTGAGTTGAGTCCTGGCTCCCTTTTTGCCTGTTTTTAGGCAGAAAACAAAGGGGAAAGGTAAAAGCAAGGGGCACCACTGTGGTTTGGGTGCCACAATGAGAAGGCAGGAAATATTCACTGTGAGAAACACGGAAAATGAGGTTTGGGGTTGTTAAAGAGTGAGGATGCTTCATTTCTATTGAGTCCGACGCAAAGATGAGGATGCTTCAAACCGAGCCATAGAAGCACAGGCTGGTTTGGGTTGGAAGGGAGCTCTCCTGCAGCACGCAGAGACATCTAATGGCCCCATCATATACTGCAGACAGTGCTATTGCAATGCAGGACATGATGCCAGCGTGCCTGAGTGGTGACCTGGAGGAGCACCGGCAATTGCAGCCTACGGCCGGTGTGTCCTGGGAATTGCAGCCTGGCTGTGCAAACAAGGTGTGAGCCTCCATGCCGAGCTCCTCGGTGACTGATAACAGGTTTGTCACTGGTATACCCACCTCGAAACTCGGCACACAAACAGCTCTGGGGTTGCAGAGGCTCCAGATCAACCCCCTGTAGATGGTGTCTCTTCGTTGTGGTTTGGAGTCTTGTCTGAATCCAGCTCAGTGGTAGGTGAGAGGGGAGATGTAGAGATGCCCACAGTGGGTCTAGAGGTATATCCTCAATGCTGTAGGCAAAACCCCATGTGGGATGTGCTGCCAGAGGGGAGACTGGGATGAGCTCTTAGGCAGAAGCTCTTCAGGGTGCCCAGAGAAGCTGGGGCTGCCCCATCCCTGGCAGTGCTCAAGGCCAGGTTGGATGGGGCATGGAGCAGCTGCTCCAGTGGAAGGGGTCCCTGCCTGTGGTTGGGACTGGATGAGCTTTAAGGTCCCTTCCAACCCAAACCAGTCTGGGTTTCTATGTTCCTCTGTGTGAGCATTTCCCCTTGACCACAGAAAACCTCAGCTTCATTCGGCCCTCTTAGCTCCAGCATCACATCCCCCCCAAAAAAAGAGGGATTAAATGAAATCTGGGAGAAAGGGGGGAAAGTGAAGGACCAACACAAGGAATGTCTCTCCACAAATAGGGAAACGACTTGAACGTGCCACTGGCGTGTTGCTGCAGACAGCTTAAGCCGAGAGAGAATTCTTTGGCAGTGACATCAATTCGGTGCTAAGCAATGCATTTTCTAGGGCTGAGATTCAATTTAAGGTCTCTCCAGTGAGTGGAATGATTGAATGGTACTTAGAGAAACAAATAAAACAACCCCCCGACAAATGAGGTTCCTTTCTTGTCAGCCCATCCTTTACAATGGGGGTTTTCACCCTGTTTTCCACTCGAACTGTGGTTTATGTCCTGGAGTCTGCTAGAACTGCCTTGTGCTTGGCTTTCTCCAGCCATCACCCCCCATCCACCAAAGGGAGAAGCTGGCAATGATGTCTTAAGATGCTGACTGACTCATCCAAGGCTCTGGGGAGCTTTAGTCCCTTCACCCCTTCTGTGTACAAGCTGGGACCCAGCCAAAAGCACAGATTCACTCACCACCAGAGATGGAGACCAAGAAAAGGACCATTTTGAGCTGTTCATCCTCAAAAAACACAGCGCAGACCAATCTTTCCTTTTGGGGTAAACTGTGTAGCTTTCAGCAGTCGGTGTTTTATAACCTCCCTAAGCAGAAACCTGCCTGCAAACCAGTGCCTTTAATAACCCCCAGCAAACCTCTCCTCCAGAAATGGTTCCTACAATAAAAACTGGTTGGAATTGCTGTAGTTTGACAGGGAACTCTCCTTGCCCATGAATTTAAACCTAGCCTGGATAATGCTCTGCTGAAAAGGCAATAAAGAACAGTTTTGTACCAGCAAGGGAAGGGCTTAAACGTTTATTTCCTTGCTGAGTGAGTGGAGTTAGGCAAAGCCCATCCCTGAAGGTTTCATTGCTGGTGATGCAGCTGCAGGGATTGCCAAATGCATACTCAACAGAGGACGAGTTGGCTAAAAATAGGGGTTAGATCCTTAACTCTTGATCCAAACTAAGTCTAAGGGCAGATCTGGAGCTGGTGTGAAGGGAAGGAAGGGAGGGTGCTGCTGAGCTTAGGGCTTTCTACCACCTCTGTCCTCCCTTCTGCTGGTTTCCTATGAGGAAACATGTGCTGAGCAGTGTGTTGGTACCACCAGGCCTTTAGATATAGCATGGTTTTGGCTAAGGCACTGTTCCACACTGGGGGGAAGATGGGGGAACCTCAAACTTGGGATGATTGGGGGTGAAAACATGTCTATGGGGTTGGTGATGGGTTTGCTGTGCTTGGCCATGTGGTGACCAGAGTTTGCCTCTTGCTGGAAAAGGGGTTTTATCTCCTGTGGCCATTTAAAATGAGATGTTAAATCAAAGCTGGTTGCCTTGATTCTGCAGCAAAGGGAGGGAGAGGGAGGCCAAGCCAGCAACCCAACCTGGCTCTTATAGACACGTCTGTCCAGCTGGGGTGAGCTCATCCCTAGTGATGCTCATTGGGTTTCACTCCTTAGTGGGTGTCTGTGGGTGCATTGAGATGGTTTGGAGGTGTTTTGGGAGGAGGTACAGCAGATGCTGGAGGATTCCTTGAGCATCCCCAGCCCCACAGAGCCACCTCTGTGTTACCTTGTTCTAAGCAATGTGAGTCCTGGCTTCTGAAGGCCTTGGCCTTGCAAACACCCCCAGGAAAAGGTGTAAAACATGTCTGAGCAGGAGCCAGTGGCTCTGCAGAGGGGTTTTAGGAGCTTCAGAGGCAGTGTGACATCTGCCTTTTGGGATGGGAGGTACATGGCATAGCCAGGATGATCTCTCAGACATGATCCTTCAAGTTGAGGTTGGAGCACTCCATGGGAGAAGACACAGATGCTCAGCTGCATCCCATAGGAAGGCACCTTATCTTCATCTCTAACTGTACCTATTCACATGCAATCAAAAGCCCAGGGGGTTGGGATCAGATCTGCTTTGTCCCAGGGCAAAACAGCAGCTGGGTGTAGAGTGTTTGTTTTGGGTGTTTGGGCCATGGCAGAGGAAGAAGAGGCTGGTTTCAAGGTAAAGCACAGCCCAGCTTCAGGATGTGGTGCAGCTTTGCTTGACAAGTTGTCTCTATTGCCCCCTTGTCTTGCTGGTGGCTGTTATGAGCCTAAAACCTCACACATACATGAAAATGATGGGAAATTTATAATACTGATTAGATTGACATAAACCAGCAAACCCCCATTTAGCAAACAATTCATCTCTCTCACAACCCCTGTTATTCCTTGTGCTTCAACAGCTTTAACTGGTTTGTTCATGGGGTAGTTTGGGTAGGCAGGGGGGAAGGAGGGGAGGGAGACAAGTATCTTCAGAAGTAAGTCAAAGGCTCCAACATGTGTTCTTGGCCGCTTGGATTCAAGAGGAAGGTTTTAGGCTTCCCGTGGGAGTTCCCTTTCACAGCTCTCCCCTAATCCCTGGAAATCGCCTGTTCCCTACAGCTGTTGATGGGAGCTATGTGTTCATCATTCCTGGCCGCACTGATGGGGCTGCCTCAAAGGCTCCGGCTCCATCCCTCGGCCCACTTCAATCGCCTTCGGAGGAGCCCCAGCCCGTTTGAAGCCCACCGGCCTCCTCCCAAGACGGTCTCCACTCCATCCCGTTCCATCATTCCATGCCACCCCCGTTCGGGATGGGTTGGGAGGCTCAATCATGGGAGCGATTACGAATGAAAGCGAGATTAAGCAGAAGCTGTTGTGACAAATGCTGCCGAAATGGTTTTGGGAGCAACCAGCTGCAGCTGCCAGCCCTATGGCAATGGGGAGAACCACGGGGCCCGGTGGGACCATGGCATGAAAGCCGGAGCCGCATCCATGGGATGATGGACCGGGGCAGCTTCGTGTCACACGAATGGCTCACAATTAACACAATTTGGGGGGTTTTGGACATTTGTCTGTCTCCATCCCCCTGGCTTGGCTTGTGCTGGAGTGTTCCAGCCCATCTAATGGATGGCTGGCAGCTGCTGAAAGGTGGCTCTTGCCTGGAGCTGGGAATCACTCTGTGTTCACCTTGCTCAGGCCATGCAATTCCTAAAGGGTTTGCCCTGTTTCAGTTGGCCAGCTCAGCCAAAACACATCCTGGTTACCTGGCTGTGTCTGTGGTATAGGACATGTGAAAACCCCTTGATGGTCCTTACATGGGATGTTAAATAGTTGGTTATTCATGGAAGGAGGAGAGATGGGGTTTGGGATGTCATTCCCACTGCACGCAGAGCTGAGAGATGCCTGTGCATCTGCCCGTGCATGGCTTGGCCCCTCTGGGTGGGTATTGCTGATGGAGCTGAGGTGTGAGACGGATGATGTCTGCACTGCAAGGGGTGTGATGACATTCCATGTTCCTAATCACACCTTCCTTAACCACATCAATATGGAGGAGCAGGCTCATCCTTGTGTGTAACCCCTGTCCTGCGCAGGCATCAGGTGAGCCATGAGAGCTGTAAGCAATGGCAATGCCCAATTCATCAGCATCCTGAGTAGGGTTTTCCCCCCAAATCAATGGAAGTTCAGGTGTACCTGGTGCCCTGGGAAAGGGAGGGGAGGAACAAGCACATGGACAAGTGGGCCTGTTGTATATTGGGCTGTTCACCTCCTGGGGTGATTGAGTTTGGGGATGGATTCACCCTGATGGCCAAGGCAGGGGGACATAGACATGGGAGGTCACTGGGATGGATATGCTGCTGGGAATCCCTGGCAAGCTAAATGTGGGAAGTGTGCAAGGCAATGGGCTTTAGTGGCTCACAGGGAAATGAATCAAACCAAAGCAGAGGGCTGGATGCTAAGTCTGGAAGAGAGGAGCATCCCCTTTTCAGCAGACTCAGCAATAGGTGACCATCAGGGAGGAGGCCAATCCTGCTTGCATGCTGACAGAGCAAGAGTGCAAGCAAGAGGCCAAGATGAAGGCAGCATCCTTGTCTTCTCTCAGACATCCAGCTTCATGCAAAGGGAATAACAGGTTAGGTTCTGCTTAGGGCTGGCATCAGCTCTTACATTACAGGCAACATAAAAAGTACTGGCTTTTGGCCTGCAGCTATAGGGAAGCCCTTCCTTGATGACCAAGGCATGGCCAAAGCTTGGTAGTCCTGCAGGATTATCATAGAACCATGGAATGGTTTGGGTTGGAAAGGAGCTTAAAGCTCTTCCAGCTCCAACCCCTGCTATGGGCAGGGACACCTTCCACTGGAGCAGCTGCTCCAAGCCCCTGTGTCCAACCTGGCCCTGAACACTGCCAGGGATGGGGCATTACTGACCATACTACACACATGATGAGATGTTAGTGCTTCCCTTTCCCTTCACACTGCAGGTTTGTCCCGGTGGGAGCAGACAACAGCCACATCACTGTCAGAAGTGGTAAAAGACAAGAAGAAATAATGCGGTGAGATGTGCTTCCCTTTGGGCTCATCTCTATGCCTGGGGCTTTGCAGCATCCCTCTGCTTTGGCTTCCCCCCCCCCCCCAATCCCTAATGTCAAAGGGATGTACAACCTTGCCACATCTGCATCCCTCTTCCAACCTCCCTTTCCCCCCCTCCCATCCTCCTTCCATCACCCCCAGGTCCCTTCCAGCTGCTCCCTCCATCTCCCTCTTTGAAGCATCACGTCAAAACACCATTAGCTCGTCCCTGGGCAGCCTGGCTCCCTTTCCCAGCCAAGGCATCCTGCTTGGGGCTTTGAAGCACCGGCAGGGACAGCTGGGCCCTGCCACAATCCCCTCGGCCCTTTGGGCTAAGCTGGGTGTTTTAAAATAGCCCCCCCTTCCCCTGCCCAACGGTGACAACTGCTCCATTATTTTAGATGCTGCTCATGGACCCGCATGTAACCGGAGCCAGGGGAGGAATGGGAAGTGATGGGCAAAGGGGGCTGGGGATGGGGTGCGTTCATCCTTGTTTCTCACAAGGAAAACTCCTCTTTGGATGTGAATGCTGCAGCACCAAGGGGATGTGGGGCTGGGAAGCAGGCACGTTGCTGCAGTCCTGGTTTAAGGGTGGGTTTGAAGCCCTTCAGAACCAGGTTGGACACAGGGGCTTGGAGCATCCTGCTCCAGTGGAAGGGGTCCCTGCCCATGGCAGGGGTTGGAGCTGGAGGAGCTTTAAGGTCCCTTCCACCCAAACCATTCTGGGATTTGATGGTGTAGGGTTGCCCAAAGGCAATGGTGCCTCCTCATGGGTGATGCCAGCTGGGTTGGGACAGTGGGTGAGAACAGAACACCTCACATTGTGCCTCAGTTTCCCCATTTGTAAAACAGGGATGTGACGTGCGGTGCAACCCCAGGGAAGGATGGGGGAGGAACCAGTTTAGACCTGGCCTCGCTAAAACCTCTTTAGCAGGGAGAGGGCTGTGGCAGAGCAACACAAGGAGCTTCTCACCAGCAGCGTGGGGTCTGGTCCTCCAAGGCCTGCATCCCTGAGCATCCCTCGGTGCAGCCTCGGAGCCTTTCTGCGAGCCCTCAGCACCACCTAGTGTTCCGAATTACCCAGGGCTCCATTTCTACACACCCAAGATGTGTCCGGCTGCACCGTGTGATGGCTGGTACCCAAGCATCCTGCAGCCATAAGGACCCCGACCCCAATTCCTGCCTCTTCTCCCATTAAACCACACAAATCCCTTGTGCCAGCTCTCTGGTGTGAAGGCTGCTCCCCAAACCCCAGCACCTACTTCCCACAGCCTAACCCTAACCCCAAAGCTTTCCTCTTCATGATGGATTTACAGGGCAGGCTGGAATGCTTCAGCAGCCCCGAGCTTGGGGAGATGCTGGTTTGTTGCACACTGGGGCTATATCTCCACTGCTAAAGGTCAGTAAATATCAGGGTCTGAACTGGCTCCTCTCCCCATAGGTTTTTGATGGATTTTGGGATTGACTGGGATGCTGAAAAGTAGTGGAAATAATCAATGTTTGCTTAGGAAAGAGGCTTGGAGCTGGAGTGCTTGGGAGGAGGAGAACAGGCACAAACGAAGGGTGATAAATATGGGAAGGAGGAAAACCAACCATCATTAACAGCAACACTTCCCAAACCCAATTTAAACAGCAGAGAGCTCAGTGTTAACATGTCAAGATGGTGATCTTATTTTCCCTCTTTTCAGATGGATCTGCCATCCGTGTCTGATGCTGCTGGTTCCTCACAATTCCATGTCCCGGATGACCTCAGCACCATCTACAGGCATTTCTTCCAGCTCCAGGTGCTGAAGATCGACCAATAATTGTTCTTTACCCCCAGTAAACCCCATTTGTTTTAACGGGTGACAAGGGTACGTACATCAGGAGGGAGGCGATTCCTCCCTCTGCCACCGAGATGTGCCCTTGCTCCACTCATTGCTCGCTGGGAATCCCATGCAGGATGGAGCTGGTTTCATGGCATCGTTTCCTACCTGCTTTTCTTGCTCTTGCATCAGCTCTAAATTCCATTTCCATGGAGTTTTGCCCACTTTGTGCTCATTTTTGGGTGCGATCACTTCAATCTTTACTCTCCACCTCTTCTCCTTGTGTCTCCCTTTCTGTTGCTTTTCACTGTTTTCTTGCTCTCTGCCTTTGCTGTCTCTTACATTGCCTTTCTCTGGTCACACTATTCCCTTTCTAGTGATCTTCTATCCCTTATTACTGCTATTCCCTTGTCCAGGCACGCTGCAGGGCTGGCATCCAGCTGGGACTGATGCAGTTTCAATCCCATCGTGGCCAATCTCTCCTTTGCTTTCATCTAATTCCAGTCCCCTCTCGCCTGTTTCCACCCAGACAAGGTCTCAATCTGTTCAGGGGGGGCTGTAATAGAAACCTTTGGGGTGGTTTCTTCCCTTGTGCTGCCTTTCTTTGCCAAGTTCTGCCCCAGAATGATCCCTTTTTGGTCCAGCTGTGCACGGATGCTGTTTGCTCTGTGCAGCTGTACCAGATTGATTCATCTCCTCATTTTGCCATCTGGAAACCTCATTCCTCGATGTCTTTACAAAGGAACAGGGTGTTTGCAAGGATAAGGCCACATTTTGAGCAGAGTTCAATGAGTCCTTCTCCATCTCCTTTGCTAATTCCCAGTTTGTGCCTACTCGGGGCTCTTTTCACCCCCCATTGCACCCTCTTTGGAGCTTAAAGCTGCCCACAGGGAGCAGTAAATGGTGCTGGTGGTAGCTTGGAGGTAGCTGCAGATCTCTGCCTCTTCCCCTGCTGCAAGGTAGCTCATCATCACTGCAAATCAGGGTTGGATATGACAGGTAAGGGCTCAGCTGATGGGGGGATGCTTTGAAGGGATGTTTCCCTGGGTACCAGGAAGGATGATGGGACAGAGCTGTTGCATCTATGGGAGGATGAGGCATGCACCCATATTCCCACAGATATATTGCCTGTGGTGGGTGCTACATTGAGCACCCACTTATCTGGACAGGTTTCATATGCTCCCAGGCATGGGTGCAGGATGGGGGGAAAGGAAACCGAAGTGTAATTCATTATCTTGGCTGGAAAGCACATTGATATCCCAGTGAGGGACCATATACATCTCTGTGCCTGGGTGAGTGTGCCAGGCAGCTCTCCAGTTGCAGGCAACCTGTGCAGCTCCTGGCTCTTTCCTCCATCCTCCCTTCCAGCACATGAGAACAAGGGAACTGATTTCCTGCCTCTGACATTCCATCATTCCTCCCTTTTCTCTGAGCGATCAAATCAGAGCAATTCCCAATCACAATCACACATAGCTCTGTCCCATCCTCCTGCATCCTCCAGCCTGTATCTAATGCTGCATCCTTGCAGACTGCAGGTACCAAAGGACATACTCTCTTTCCAGAGGGAATCCCTAGATGTTTCCAGAGCAGCAAACTCCTGTTTTCCTGCTCACTGCATTGGCATGTCAGCGTGAGGATGCTGCAGGCTGCTGTTTGCTGTCAGGGGTCCTATGGGCAGGTTTAGGGGCTGCAATTCCACATGGGATACGCAGGGAGAAAATAGACACTAAGAGGTGGGAAATAGAGATGGGTTGGATGCAAAACAGCTTTTTGAGGCCTCAGCATTCCCAGAAACAGGAACTGTGGGTGTTTTCCAGGACTGCTCTGATGCAATAAGACATAGAAAAGGTGATGAGCAGGACTTGAGCCCTGTGTTGGTTGTTGTGGCTGGGGTGCAGTGCAAGCGTGGTGACCCATCTCCAATGGTAGCCCAGTGCCCGTGGCTGGTGAGAAGCCAAACCCTGGACACAGGTTAGGTGAGTTATAGGCTTTACATCTGATTTCCAGGCTGCTTAAGCAATTGCAAGGGCTTAAAGTGAAGATGTAGCTATAGAGACCGCTTTGGTTATCGGTGTGTTATTCCCAATACGGGACATGGTTGCTCTGAAGCATGGGAAGTGAGATACGTTGCTGAGGCTGGTTTCTGTTTACCCCCAGCTCAGGGATGGGCTTTCCTACAATGAATAGACGTGGAGAGCTGCTTTGTTTCCTTATAGTAAGATCCATGCCCCACACACACACACGTACACACACACCCTGTGGTTTGGTTCTGCAAATATTTGATGGTGCAGATTTCCTGGTACACCCCAAGCAGAGCCCTTGGTGGCAGCAAACTCCCATTTCAGAGTCAGGCTTAGCTAAAAAGAGCAGTTTTCAGCCCAAATCTCAACCTTTGCTGGTGAGAGGAGCTCTGGGGTTTGAGTACCAGGACCCGCAAGTAATGGCTGAGATTTCGGGATGGTGTTTTTGGGGTTTCCTTTGTGTTTGTGTTTTCCATGGGCTTGCACAGGGAGGCAGCAACTCCTCAGTTAAATAAATCCCCATTTCCCTTCATCTCACCGCTTGTTTTCCTTCCATTTATCTCTCAATCTCAGCTTCAGGTATAGAGCCTTGTGTGGGTAAAGCCTCTGATGTAAGCACCCAATGCATTCCAGGGCTTATGGGACACAGGTTGAAATGTCAACAGGCTCTCAGTACCAACTGAGTGGAGGAGCTGCCTGACCAGAGAAACGGAATGTCTGCAGCTTGGCTTTTGTCTATGGAATACTGGAATCACCCCACCTGAATAAACACGCAACCAACCCCATAACATCAGCGACGAGGGGATGCCTTTGGGATGCTTATTCCTTTCCACCTCTTGGGAAGGATATATTAATGGATAACTGTTTTTACAGGAAGGCACCTGTTTAAACAGGACAAAGCTTTGATTTTAGTACATCAGAATACCAATAGCAAGGAAAGATTGCCAAACAGCTTCTGCCCATGGGGTCACTTACAAACCAGGATGGATGCACATGTAACATCCAAGTTCAGCTTCCTCACTACCATTCCCTGCTGCAGGTGTGGTTGTTCTAAGGGGTGTAAGTAGTTGCTCTGTGAAAGTGAGTTAAACCAGGGCTATTGCACAGAGGGCTCTGCCTTACAAAGAGTGATGATAACGCTTACCTCTGTCCCAAGGGGACAATTAGGGGTTAATTATTTAACATCATAAAGCACTTGCAGGGCTGGGGATGAAAGCAGGAAGTATTCTTAGGAATGAACTACATTTGGTCCAAGAATTCCTGGTTGGAATAGGGGGGATGAGCAGGGGATCCCCGGAGGAGCATCCATTGCATCCATCATGACCTGGGGAGCACAGAAAATGAAGCGTTTTGGGGAAATTAATGTGTTTTGCAGGGTTTTGTGGCTGGGGATGTGCCGAGGGATGTGGGGTGGGGGTGATGCCCCATACAGCCTGCAGGAGGTGGATGATGGGGCAGTCGATAGAAAGGGATTGAATCATTGCAATGAAATGGGAGAAAATAATGATATTTGAGGGGGAAATGACAGTTTTTCAGGTCAGGGCTGAGTTTTGGGGCAGAAAACTGCAAATCAAAGCCCCCGGTGCACGCAGGGATGTGGGTTATTGATGTGTCCAGGGTGACCCTTCCCATCCGTGTGAGGCTGCGAGCACCCAGGGCGGGCAGGAGGAGGCAGGTCTTGCAGGCAGGGGAGGAGCACAGCTCACCTGGGCGCAGGTGCTGCAGTGGGATCAGCGGCACAGGTAAGGCTCCATTGGCCAGCACTGGTGTGGGGAGGGGGTTTCATGTTGGGAAGGGGCTGGGAAAAGGGGGAGAAAGTCACCTCGAGCCATAGGAAGCACTCCTTATAGCTGGGAATGGAGGGGACCCCCCTGCCTGCCCTTTGGGTGGGTAAGGATGGGGGACCCCAAAAGCAGGCATCCTGTCCCCATAGAGAAGGAGGAGAGGGGTTGGGGTGGGTGAGCCTGCACCCATTCCCATAGGAAAGCAAACTGGGGGGGTCATGGGGAGCGGGCTCTGTTCTCCTGGACCCACCACAATGGGGTGTCCCAGTGCCTTGGGGTCCCCATAGGATGGGGCACAGGGGGGTTGCTGCTGTCCCATGCAGCAATGGGACGCGATGGGGCAGCCCCGTGAGTGTGCAGCAGCATTGCCAAGGAGGAAGTGGAAAAACAAACACTGTGGGGCTTGAAGCTGAGCTCAAATCACTGCTGTGGGCACCCAACCGGCAACAAACCCCCTGTAGAGCTGCCCACAAAGCTCTCATTTAATGCCGCAGAATGAAGAGTCCCAGGGTGCTGTAGGGGAAGGCTCTTTCCTCCGTCCTACCTCCTGGTTGTTGTTACAACGAGTAGTAACCTCTCACTCGTGTGGCACACGATGCATGCACTGAGGCATGGGACGCATGCAGAGGGTTATGGCTGGCAGCCACATCTACCTATTAAACACAGGGGTAGCTGCAGTACTCCACAGTGTGTTGAAGCTGAGCAATTGGATATATCTGGGATAGGTTGCAATGGAAAAGGGTTCTTTAGTTGTTTGTCATGGGCAGTTTCCCTTGAGGGATGGCGAAGGCAGTTGGGAGGGACGCATTGTGTTGCAAATAGGGTTTTAGGCTGAGACCTCGAACAATGCCCATTTTTGCTGCATTGCTGGTGATGGTAATGCCAGTTTTGAGTCACTGCTTCGTGTCGGGACTTGTGAGGTAATAGGGGTTGGAGGAGTCAGGGCTATTCCATCACTGCACATCGTGGCTTGCTGAGTCCCATGGCAGCCACCACCTCTAGAAAGCCCTTTAATCCCTCAGGCACCACACAGAGGCAAAGAGAAATGGCTCTAAAGGTGGTAATGCTCATTTCCCAAACCAGATCAGTTTTAGTCAGACCTCATTGCCTTAAAACCACAACTAAAGGAACACAGGTCTTAAAGGGAAGCCAAAGGGTGACCAAGTGTCTGTTCCGAGCTCCTGTAATGGAGATGGCTTTGGGCAATTTGTTTTGTTTCTCAGCTTTCCCTGCTGGGCTGTAACTCAGAGCTGCTTTTTGCTGCTTCCCTGATGGGGAGGCTCAGTGCAGGGGGAAGGATGGAGAGACCAAAGCAGGGACTTATAAAACAGAGGGATGAAAGAGCAGAGCGGCAGCAGGCAGAGATCAATATAACCTTCCTATCACCAGCTTTCCGGTCTCTTTTCCAGTGGGTCCATTGTGCCTATTAAATAGACCTCAGGTCTAACATCCCAAATGTGAGGCTTTAGTCCCAGGTTGAACTCCCACGTTGATTTCATCCCATGGCCTTTGTTTTTGAGTTAGCTGTGTCGGGACCTGATGGTCCTTCAGATATCCCCCAGCAATTGAGCCTAATGGGCTCCAATAGTGATGATTGATGGTTTTTAACCCAGGTCTAAAACCCCTTTAGAGGCAGAAAAGCTGCTCTGCTGCTTTTGCAGACATGGTTGGGCTTGCAGGCGTTAGCAAAGAGGCCCATGATTGCTCAGTGTCACCATGAGTGCTCCCCAGTGCAGATGGAGGCAGTGATAGAAGGAAAAACAATGATAATGGGATGAAATGGTTCAGAGAGGGGTTTTAGCCTGACATTAATGCATTAGGGATCCAGCTCCCAAGGGAGATAATGGAAGTGCTGCTATGATGACAAGCCCCTCTGCAGACAAGGAAGACAGTGCTGGTAATGGAGTGCAGCAGTGGCAACAGGAGCCAATGCTTCTCCTGACACCTCCTGGGTATCTCCTCTGCCATCGTTCTGCCCATAGAGATGTAGTTATCCCCCCTCTCCATTCAGCCCCCCAGGTAGAGTATTGAGGCTGTGGGGTTATGAGCAGACCCAAACCACATCTACAAGGTTGGAAATCACTTCCTTATTTCCAGCTCCACACCTCGGTGCATTCCCCAGCTCAGCCTTTGTCCTTATTGCAAGCCAAGGCACTTCCCTTCTCTGCTGAGTCAGCATTCCCATGGGGAGCATCCCTGTCACCCCAGAGCCAGGCAGCAGCAGGTCCCACGGTGAGCAAACCAGGTCTGATGGGGCTGAACTGCCTCATCTGCAGGGGTTGAAGGGCAGAGTTAACAGCAGGAGCTGTTTTCAATGGTGAACTTTCAACCATGATTTCCAGGCTGGAATCCCTGACATTATCGCTACTCTAATAAAACCTTTCCAAAAAGCCCCTATTGAAGCCAATGTGACCTTTGGAAAACTCAAAGAGACCAGGGTTTAGGTGGAAACAGGTTATACAGTAGGGCAAAAGGAGGTGAAAGCCTAATCGGGCTCCTCTCCATCCTCCCTGCTGCTCCAAACCCTTCCCCGGGTGGTTGGGTGCATGAGCTATAAACCAAGAAGGACCCAGCTCCTTTGGGAGGTGATAAGAGCAGATGAAAGAGTAAATCATTAAGCCAGTGCAGTGCACAGCACTGTAATAACCAGGGGGCAAAGTGCACTAATTACAAGCCAGCAGGGAGGTGGGTATGTTATTAAACACAGGTTGGATGAGGAGGGAAGGGAAAGTCAGGCTGCGCAGGGATGCTCTGTGATGGTGGCTGCTGCTCTCAAGCCACAGCATCAGCTGGACCTTCAGCTTTTTCTTTTTCCCAGTGTAATTGATGGCAGCCAAAGTCTTGTTGCATTTGGAGCAGGGATATGGAATGGATTGGATTGGAAGGGGCCTTAAAGCTCATTCAGCTCCATCCAGCAAGAACCCTTCCACTGGAGCAGCTGCTCCAAGCCCCTGTGTCCAACCTGGCCTTGAGCACTGCCAGGGATGGGGCAGCCACAGCTTCTCTGGGCACCCTGTGCCAGCGCCTCAGCACCCTCACAGGGAACAGCTTCTGCCTCAGAGCTCAGCTCAGTCTCCCCTCGGGCAGGTTCAAGCCATTCCCATTGTCCTGTCCCTGCATCCCTTGTCCCAAGCCCCTCTCCAGGTTTCCTGCAGCCCCTTTAGGCACTGGAGCTGCTCTAAGGTCTCCCCTTAAGGAACCCTCTTGTTTGCTCCAGGGCACTCATAGTTGAAACCAGAACAGTTTCCTTTGGGTTTTCCCCCTGTGCTCACCTCTTGCATGTTTCCAGAGGAGGAAGAGAAGCAGCAGAAATAGTTTTGCTGGTCACACGTCCCAGATAAGCCTCCCTGCTTCCTGCTGCTGAGCCATTGGGCAGGACAGGCGGCAGCAACCCCAGAACAGGTCCTGCTGTTGCACTGAGCTCACCCCATCTCACATCAACCAGGGTATTCCTTCTGCGTGTAAGTGACCTTCAGGTTTCTCTGCTTTGATAGGTCAATGTGTCATAGATGGGTTGGGGTTGGAAAGGACCTTATCCTTTAGATCGTCCTATTTTGACTGCATCAATCTCATGTGGGAAACTACCAGGTCCCATTCAATATAGCTTAAAAATAAAACTGCTGGAGCTAGGTCATGGAGTTACATATATAACTAAGTATTGTTGTGGTAGTGTTAGTATTATGGCATTAATATGGCTTGATATGGCTGCAGTGTTTCTTTGGTATTCTAGGATGGGTTTAGTTGTGCTTTCAGTCTTTATCCTGATGTTACACCAATGTGTATGTGATGGGATTCTCTGCTCACCCAGAAACATTCCAGCCATCTCCCTGGCTCATGTATGCTGCTCCCTTCTCCGCAGGGATACAGGTGGATGCTCTGATTCCCTGCTTGTTTCTTTCCAAGTTCTAAACAGCCTATTGTGTTAATGCACTGGACTGTGCTGGCACTGCTGGTGACCGGTGTCTTGCTTTGAGTCTGTGTTTAACTACCCAGTATCAATCTCTCCCTTTAAATCCCACCTGCAAAGCTGCTAGAGAGACAATAACATTTCCATGCAGAGATTTTTCCCTCCTGGATTAAATCCCCTCCTAAATGTATTGGCATGAAACCCACCGGGATAACTCACTGGTATACTGGGACCAGCCCTGTGTAAGCCACAAGGACATCATCCCTGTCTGCATGTCACTGCATGCAGCGGGGTGGTGTTTGCATGGGGAGGCAATGTTTGCTCACCGTGAGCTGTTGAATGAGGTGGCTTGGTGAAACCAGTTCAATTCAGGCAGGTTGGCTCCTCTAGCAGGTCTGATCTAAGCCAGCCCATTTACCTGCCCAGGGATAGCTTCCTTTGGGAGATGCTATCTGCACACAGGCGAGCTCTGGGGCTTCAAAGGGAGAAACAAGGTGTCCCTGGGACAACCTGACCTCAAAGCAAAGCCTCTCGAAGGCCAGCAGCACAAGCCATGTTTCCTTGTGCCCCAATTGTCCTTTATGGAGGAGGCAACAGCAAGATAAGTGGTGGAGAGGCACTGGCAAAGAGAAGCCATGGCGTTGCTAAATGGAGAAGGAAGTCCTAGTCCTTTGCTATCAATTAAAACATCCTAATTGAGCAGCCTGACACAAGTGACCTGTGAGGGCATCAAGGCAGGTGCCCAAAGATACACTGGAGCCTGCATGACAGAGCTAATAGCTTCTCTACCTCCTTAAGCAAAGCAGCAAATGGCAAACAGGAGCTGGCTGGGTTAGAATTGCTCTAATTCCCCTAGGAAACGGGTCCCTGGTTCTCCTGCCTAGCTTGGGTGTGATCCTGGGCTCCGCATGGGGCAAATCCCAGCTCAGTGATGCTCCATGGAGAGAAGGGATGGGAGGAGGTGCTAAAAAGCCCACCCTGGAAGGGAGCCCCCATTGCTATGGCAAAGAACTGGTGTAAGTTGTGTCATGATATGGCTCTTCCTTTGCCTTGCAGACAGAGGATGGCAAACTTCAAGGGTCATGCGCTTCCAGGCAGTTTCTTCCTGCTCTTTGGGCTCTGGTGGTCGGTGAAATACCCTCTGCAGTATCTCAGCCAGAAAGTAACCAAGAAATCCCATAGGACTTACTGCTTCCAGCGTGTGGATGCCATCGAAGGGGGACTCAAGATCGTCTTTGCTGTCACAGGTAAGGGTTATATTTGACTGGCTATGCTGGTAACCTCCCAGCCAGGAGTGATGCCTGAACTGGAGCCCTTACTCATAGAAACTACATGTGGAAGGACGAGTCTTTGATGTTCATCTTGTCCTGATCTCTAGTACAGTTTGATGTGAGAAGGCAGTTTCATGTCCCTCTTCAAACTGAGCTACCACTAATAAAGCCAGCCCTGATTTTGATATCCAGTCCTTTCTCCTTCATGCAAACCCATCCCTTCTTGCTTCAGAGCCACCCCATGAGTCAACCATCATTGCAAACAAGGCATGAGGACCACATGCTCTCATGTGTCCATGCAGGGATGCTGGCAGAGCAGTTCGTCCCGGATGGTCCTCACTTGTACCTCTACAGTGGGGAGAACCGTGACTGGGTGAAGCTGATGAACTGGCAGCACACCACCATGTACCTCTTCTATGGCCTCTCTGGGGTGGTGGATGTCTTCACCTACCTGTCCCCAGTGGTGCCACGGGGTCTGGATCGCCTCATGATGTCTGTGGCTGTGTTTGTTGAAGGTTGGTACAAGGAGATGCTTTATCTGGGGAGGGATGCTGAAGGGTGAGACAGAAAGGGACCAGAATTTGCCAGTCTGAGATATTGCCCTGAGGATAGGACATACTGTAGGGGATGTATTATGAGAGCAAGATGGGAAATACAAGCATCAATAGGTCCTGGCTTTGCTTGGTTTGGGGTTTCTGGGGTGGCAGTGGCACAAAGCATCAGGCTGAGTTTCCTCACCATGATAAATGGCCAGAGGATGCTGCATTTATCTTCCATCTACAGAGCTGTTTGCGTGCCTGTGTTCTCCCTCGAGAGCCATTAATTGCACTGCAGGCATCATCACCCTCATCTGTTTGCATTGCACGTGGCAAACTCAAGTGACTTATGCCAGCTTCAGCACATCACAGATATCATTTTGTCTTCAGGCTGTCTTGCAAGTCACGAGCCAGGATTTCAGGCCCCTCTTGGAGTACGCAGGCAAAAGGCACTGGGAGATGCAGGTCTTGCTTATGCAGAAAACCCATTAAGGAAGGCACTGCTCTTGTTATTTTCCCTTCCCTCATCCCTGTGGTTTTCCAAGCAGCAAGGGCAGTTCAACAGGCACCATTTGGTACATAAGAAAAGGAAATCTGTGTCTACAGCTCTCAGGAGCATGATGAGGTTTTAGCAGCAGGAAATCAGGACACAGCAGGAACCTGAGCATGAGGAAAGGCTGATCTGAAGAGGTGGAGAAAACCACCTCTGTTCTCTGGTTTTGGTCCCCATGTGGCTCAGATCCTCCTACCCCAAGGTTGGGCATCACAACCCTCAAGGATGGTGGGATGCCAGGAGACCCAAAGGGATGGTGCTATGTGGAGTGCCAGTTTGCCAGGTGATTCTCCCTGCCAGGGCTCCCTGGCCATGGTTGGTGTCACTAACTCTAACCTGGTGTTTTGCAGGTTGCCTCTTCTATTACCACGTCCTTCACCGCCCTATGCTGGACCAGCACATCCACTCCCTGCTCCTCATTGCCATCTTCGCAGGGGCCTGCAGCACCATGCTGGAGGTCTTCCTGCGGGATAACATTGTCCTGGAGATGTTCAGAGCCGGTGTCACCATCGTCCAGGGAACGTGGTTCTGGCAGGTGAGCTCTCCTATGGAGCAGGGCAGGCAAAGAGGAGCAGAATCCACACATCACACATCAATCACACGTCTCTGAGGGATGGTTTGTGCCAGGCTCGCTTCATAAATAGATCATAACCCTCGATGCAAATGTGCTTATCCCTGGTCATCCCTGATGGCTGCTGCTGCTGAAGCTGCTGTTTGTCCTGGCTTATGGCTTCTCGGGGGGGAAGAGCCCATGCGAGCGCTCCCAGGGAGCAAACAGGATCTAACAACCAAGTCCTAATTGCTTAATGCACCTAATGCACCCTGCTGCACTGCCTCTGGTTTAGTGGCAAGATGCAAACCCCACCGAGCCATAAAACACAACCAACTGCTTGCTTTGGTAGGAGGTGGAGAGGCGAAGAGGTCAGGGAGAGCACTCCCAATGCTGAGGAGCCAAAGAGAAATGTGAGCTCCATCCTCTTTGCAGCTGCCCTAACTCAAACCAGGCTTTATTCAGGTTTTAAAGGAAGGATAGGGATCTGCAATGCAGTGGGACAACAGGGGAGTGGGTACTGTACAGAATAAGAGATCACAGGTGCAGACTTGCTTTGTGTGGTCTCTCATTGCAAGGCTGGACATCCACTGTCCACTATCCTCGGTCACCATGAATCATGGTGATGATAAAGATGGATGCAGAGCACATACATTGATTTCCTTCCCCCCTCAAGGTAATACATTGCTTGTTCCACCCAGATCGGTGTCGTGCTGTTCCAGCCATGGGGAGGCCCAATGTGGGATGAGAAGGATCACAGCAACATCATGTTCCTCACCATGTGCTTCTTCTGGCACTGGGCAGCCACTGTGGCCATCCTGGCTATAAACTACACTCTCGCTTACTGGTATGACTGGGGCAGGGATTTGGGCAGGAAGGGATGCGGATGGCTGGGGTGGGATGTGGATGTAGTCCAGCCCATCCTGGAGGACAAAGAGCTGAATAAGCAGCTCCTCACTACAGCAAGTTCCAGGGCCCAGTCCCAAGGATGCATGTGATGTGTTGAGTGTACAGAATGCAAACTGGTGTCAGCAAGAAGCATGGGCATTAAACATGGAGAAGTCAATAACAGAGACCCCGAAGCTGGGCCTGGGAATCCCACTGTGTTTGTGCTATGCACCGAGTGCTGGAAGTCAAACTCTGATTCAATAGAGCAAGCAAAGCCTTACCAGGGCTCCCTGACACTTTGTCCCCTCCTTTGCAAGGGTTTGAAGGCTGCTGACAGTCATTGAGAGCTACAACAGCACTGTCTGATGGCTATAATAGCACCAGCCCCCAGCATGGCTTTTCCAAGCGGATGGGAAGGGGACATTATCCCACTTTCAGGGGTTTTCCTATGGCTAATGGACCTCTAAGGGATGCTGCATGACTTGTTGAGATATGGTTGGACTTGATCTTTGGGGTCTTTTCCAACTTAGTTATGGCTGCCCCATCACTATCAGTGCTCAGGGCCTGGCTGGATGGGGCTTGGAGCATCCTGTTCCAGTGGAAGGTGTCCCTGCCCGTGGCCATGGAACTGGATGAGCTTTAAGGTCCCTTCCAACCCAAAGCACTCCATGATTCCATGGGTGACACATGGGACAGTCTATGCAAGCAAATAGAACAGAGTTAAACCCCCTCAATTCCCACCCAAACAGCATTTTGGGAGCTGTATCCTGGTTTCTTCTGTATTCAGTACAAGTGCACTGGGCTCCCTTGAGCATCCCAGTGAGTGGCAGCGGTTCAGGGTTCTGCTAACAGTGATGTATTGCTCGTGTGTTCCAGCTGCATCCAGAGGTGCAGGGGAGGCAGTGGGGAGCCCTACATCAGCCTCGGAGTGCGGCAGCAGAAGAGTGACCCGAGCTCCCAAGCCACCTTCTTAAGCGGATCTGATGAAGAGTGAAGAGGAGGAACCTCCTGCTCCAGATGCATGAGGAATCTGCTTTCTAGAGACAAAAACCAGCGCTAATGGGAGATTCCTGCTTTGGGAGAGCAAGGAGAGGTGGCACCATTCTGCTGCTGGAAAGCACATTGAGCATGCATTGAGCTGCCCTCCATCCATACCCCAATATTGCCCTTTCTAAGCCAGCACTGAGTTTTAGCCACAACATTAGGCATGGGAATGCGATGTGACAAGATTGCTTCATCCTATGGGTACCCATGTGTGTTCCTGTAGTGATGGAGGGCACCCTTTCACCTGACTTTTCCAAGGGCAGGGAGGCTTTGACCTGCTGTCCTTGGAGTCAGGGACACCCCAGGTTGGGATCATGTACCTCTGGAGCAAGGCATCACCCCAAGGAGGAAGAGAAAGGGTGTTGGGTGTAAGCTGATGTCAGGTTTGCACCACTGCTATGGCTCTATTGTGCACAAAGCAGGTTTCATTATGGAAGCACTGAACTATTGAACATTGAGCTCTTTATGGTTTTCCTTCACTTACAGGCTGAAAGAGCGAATAAATGGGAAACAAAAATCCCCCCTGAGCTGATATCCTTACATTTAAGGCTGATAAATTATAGAGTGTGTGATAATAGCTCTGACAAACCCATCTCAGACCTGCAGAGCCTGAAGGGCTGTAAGATACACGGCTAAGCAGCAGGCATCCACAAACCCTCCCCGTTTTCCATTGGGAATAACGCAATGTGGGAGGAAACAGGCACACATTTTGGTTTGAGCCTTCCAAGCTAATTTCTTGCAATGAAAGGGACTGGAACTGTCCTCTATAGGAGGAAAAGATGCAAAGCTCATCTCTGAGCATCCTTTCCCTTGTGCAGAGCCTCTTGCAGAATAAGGGGGCTGTAACCTGGGTTTTATTGCTTGTTAGCAGTGCTATAAACCCTATCTGGCTCTCCTTGCACCCCAGCTTCCCTCTATTCTCACCACTGACATGGTTCCTTTTGCAGGGCAGGATCCCTGCGTTATTTTCCCCCTGGAAAACACTCCCGACATCCCTATTCCCATTCAATAGCCACATGAGGGCAGCACCAGGCAAGGCTCCTTCCCCATGCTTCGGGCTGGCTGAGGTTGCCGTCCCCATGCAGCCACCCTTGCTGAAAGCAGAGGTTATTCCCACCGCAGGGAGCACAGATGAAGGCTGACCTTGCCTTTGGAAAGCATCCCCTGCTTGTGAAGGTGGGAGGAGGTTTATCCAACCTTTCCCTGCTCTTTTGGCTGCTCCTAATGGAGCTGCTGCCTCCTTTCACCCCAAGGTTTCCTTTGTCTCTTGTCACTGCAGGGCTTTTTCCCTCTGTCTGGAATAGTTTCTGCCTGCCTCATTAACCCCTGCTCTGCAAACACCCCAGCACTGTCAGGATAACGCTTCCTAATGTGTTTTCCAGCTCTCGGGCACATTCTTTCCCAAGGTATGAAGGTCAGCCAAGGAGGAGGGATGCAGCCTATGGTTAAGTGGGAGAACACAGGTGATAATGACTTCTGGGGCAGGAATAAGCATTTTCCTTCTAGCTAGAAGAAAACCACACTTGTAAATAGCTCAGGTTTTGGGGCCAGTTGTCCTGAATCCTGATTTTCACTATATAAACTGAGTTATGACCTGGTGTCTTTGTACTGAACCCACTGGAGGGGAATGGGGTGTATTTGGAGTCAAATGTAGCTCTGGGTTCAAAAGGCCTCATAACAGGGGCATGAAGGTTGCTGGGTGTATGGTGAGTGGTCCAGAGATGCTTTATTATATAGCAAGGTGCCCCCACAAGCCACTGTCACACTGAGTTCTTATGTGTGATGGTATAGATGCTAAAGGGAGCATTGCTTTGAACCAGGACAGTACTAAAGAGAGTATTGCTTTTAACACAGCCTTAGCATCACCCATGAGATGCTGTGTTTCTCCATATGAACTGAGTTACCAGCCAGCCCTTGTACTGAACCCATTGGGTTGAATAGGGGGTATATTCATAGCCACATCCAAAGCTGGTTTTAAAAGGCCTCATTTCCCTGGCAGAGATAGGATCTGCTGCTGCCACCCTTCCTGGCCACGTTTATGTAAGGCTGAAACGACAGTGTAGGCAGCAGAACAAGCCCTGCCTATGCTGTTACCACCTGCTTCACCTCCTCTGGTGCCTGTTTATGAGAGGCAGTGCTCGCATTCGTCATAACAATAATAACACTCTGCACTTCCCAAACACCCATCCATCTGCAGCACTGGGCTGCTGGCGAGCCTGTAATTAGATTGTGCCTCCCACCACCCCCGGGAAGCAGGCACACATTATCCCATCTTCCCATTAGCAGCGGGGCTGGATGGGGAAGCTGCAGGGAGAGGATGCTGCACTCCCAGCTGAGGAGAAGGGGAAAGAGGAAGGCAGTAATGAAATGCACTTTGGGGGTTGGCTTGAGATTGTTAAAGGGGCTGGAATGAGATCATTAGAGGGGTAGGAGCAGCTCAGGTGCAGATCTGCATCCCTCTGTGTCTCCCTGGGAGGAAGAGGAGATCAGGCTCATAGGTTGGGTTGGAAAGGACCTAAAGATCATCCAGTTCCAACCCTCTGCCATGGATACCTCTCATATCCTTAGGGATACTCCACATCCCTAAGGAACTGTGATGGAGCTGCATCCGTTGGTGTCTGCAGTGATTTTTAGCCCATGCAGTGTGTGAGTGACCTGCTCTGTGATTTGGAGGGGACATTGCCATCCTTTCTCTGGGTACCCCATGGTGTTCCCATCCAGTTGTCATACTTGTATGCTTGTTTCCATCATGGGGATGGTTTAACAGGCTAGAAACCCCTTTTCCTCACATCACTTCATGGAGCCATAGCTTCTTTCCCTATCTGACTGTAGGGAAGTTGCCTTTTCCATAGACACCTTCCTCTATATGCTTTACTCTTTGCCGGCCCTTTAAACTCCATGGGGAATGGCACCTTCAGCCTCAGAGCATATCCCTTTCAGCTGAGCATCATTTCCTCCCCTCTCCCTGCACCTGCTGCCTTCCCAGCTTCCATTGTCCCACTTCCTGCAAGGACCTCACTCATCCTGCTTGGGAAAAGCCTTTGTGCTGATGGTTTTGTTGAGCTGGGTGCCTGGAGAAAGGAAAACTGAGCTGCAAAGAGCTCCTTGATGCTGCTGCTTTGCCATCACCAAAGGTGTGTTTCTGTTGTATGTTGGTTTTAGGGTAGGTCTGTAAGGAATTGCTCCTTTTAGGGGTGAGTTTCTCTCCCTACTTGGGTTTAATGCAGTAGCAAGCGCATGAAGTGAACCCATTGATGCCCCTTGGCTGCTCTGGGCTTCTCCCCATGGTACAGGAACCTTGTATGTGTGTGCTGAGCCCTGTGCACTGTGCCTTGCTCCTTGGGCAGGATTGGAGGTGAGCAGTGATGTGTGCACAGTGTGGCTGTGTTCCAGCATCACCGCCAGCTCCTTGTTTTCCTTCCTTCCTTCCTCCCACTGCTGATATGGAGATAAAGGGCATAAAGCAGCTCCTGGCTATGGCTTGGTGGCTTATCTGGCTGTGCTGGAGAGCAGCCCATCATTGCTCCAGTGTGTTTGCCACCCCTGGGTCTTTCCTGCCTCACGTGTGGGGCTCTTGGCTGATCCTGCAGCCTTCCTTGGGGTCACTGTGGGTTGCACGAGGAGTTGTGCACGTGTGGCTGCGACCCATAGAAACACTGGGTTGGGGATGCTCTGTGTGATGGTTAGTGCCTATTTTATACAGCAACCAAGGGCAGGTTGGACAGGGCTTGGAGCAACCTGGTCTAGTGGAAGCTGTCCCTGCCTATGGGACTAAAGAGCTTGAAAGTCCCTTCCAACCCAGACCATTCCATAGCTGGAGATCTGGGCAGTGCTGTTTCTGCACCATGAACTTGGTGTTTCAGAGGGAAATGGGGATGCTGCAGGGGTCTGTGCTGTTTGTGTCCCTCAAGGCACTTGTGTTGCTCATCTACACAACCATCGAGGTGCTAAGGCTGGGCCACTGCCCCCTTCCCCTTGGCTGCTGTGGGCTGGGAGATGGAGCTCACAAGGTCTCTGCTTTGATTTATGAGCTCCTGGCCCCAAATCTCCTGCTTTCAGGCCCTTGTTATAACCCCAGACCCCCCTACCAGGGTTATTGTGTACCTGGCATCCCAGGTTAGAGCCCTTCCATGCCAGGCGATGCCACAGCCTTACCCCCCTAAAACCCCTCAACATAAGTACTGAACATGGTTGCCATGGGGATGGGAACCGGCTGCTCATCCTGATTCCTGTGGCAAATTCCAGGAGGCTGGAATTCGGTTGTTAATGGCAGGCAGGAGGTGTTGCAGGTTGGGAAAGCCTGGTTGACTCAGCGCGCTTTGAACTGCCCTGCAGGATGCTCAGCTGCAAACATCCTGTGTGAGGGACACCTCCCCCGGTGGCTTCTGCTTTATCTGCCTCCTGTGAGTAATAACAGCTCCTTGCTGGCACATCTGGAGCGGGAGGAGGACGGGCAGGAGCCGCAGGTAAAGTCTCCTACACATAGAGAGGTTACAGGCTGTGCAATGGGATGGATGTGGCTGCTTGAGCTTGGGAAGAAGGGATGTGGGAGAGTCCATCTCTGCAAGGGAAAGGGTTAGTGTGGTGCTGGTGGAGGAGGTCTGACAGCAACCTGTGTCTTTAGCCCTGTTTTGGGGGGGATTATCAGGTTTTGGAGCAGAGGATGGGCAGGAGAGGGAGCTTGTGCCTCTTGGGTGAGTGCTGTTGGCACAAGAGATGTGCCTGGGTAGCAAAGTGGAGGAGGATGCACAAAGAGAAGCCCCTCCAAGCATCTATGGCCAGGCAATGAACTTGCCCTCTGCTTATAGGCTGAGCTGTTTGCACCCATGGAGATACTCATACATCCACATGGAAAGGCATCAGCATTGATCCCCCTGCATCAGCTAGAGCAAGGCCCCATAGGAGGCCATAGATGGTGATGGAAACAGAAAGCCTGGAAATTGGGCAGGAATGCTGTTGTTCCCGAGGCTGGGAATGCTGTGAGCGCTCAGCATGAGGCACAGTAAGGAGAAGCATGGAGCATGTGTGAGCATGGACTCAAAGGCAGGCGATGGAGAAGCAGGCGGGTGAAGGGGTACCAGGTTTGGGCTGTTTGGGTGTCCAGGGATGCTGTTCTGCACCTGCAATGTGTGAGCTGAGCGAGGGCACTGCTGCTTGGAGATGAATCTGGGTCCAAAACAGGGGCTGTCAAAAAAGGCCCTTTTCAGGCTCTTTTGAGTGGGTTTCTGCCTGGTTTGGGGCAGCTCTGCCAAGCGAGAGATGCCCCAGGGTGTGCGGTGGATGCTCAAGTGCTGTGTCCGGGTGGTGGGAAGCAAAGGGGGCTCCTGACAGTGACCAAAAGCATTGCTGAGTGGGTGCAAAGTAAAAAGGTCCTTGGCACTGTGAAGAGTGAGGTTATCTGGGAGGGGAGAGGGATGCTGGGGTAGGAGATCCCAAGGAGAGCTCTGGATTGGAGTGGTTTGGGTCTGCTGGTACCTAAAGCAAAAGGGGGGATGCCTGAAGGATGTGGGGTGATGGATCCCGTTCAATCTGTGAGCAGCCTCTGGAGCTTGGCTGTGTCCTTGCAATGTCTGAGCGCTGGGATGTCTCTGTTCTCCTCTCCTTCAGTTAAGCATGTCAAATGACAGTTGCTGATGTCTATCTCAGTCGAGGTGTGTTCCTGACTGCAGCTTCATTGTCCTCAGTCCCTGGAGGACAATGGTAGAATTTGGATATAGATGGTGCAATTGTGTGCTGCTTAAATGTGCTGTAATAGCGTTTGTCCTCAGTCAGTTCAGCATGGAGGTGTCTGTGCAGGGAAGATTTGTGCCCTGGACTTGGAATCTGGGCTATAATCAGGCTGGGGTATGAGCTAATCCTAGTGCAGGCATCCAAAATAGAGCAGGAACCAGCTCCTGGGATGGGTGTTTCTCACCTCACTGGAAAGCTGTTCAGTAACTTCCTTCCCAAAGGGAAACCTTGATGTGGTGTAAACAGGTCTGGTCCTTCCCCACCTTCCCAGTGGAGATGGAATGGGTGATGCTAACGTCCGCATCCAAACACCCGTGCACTCCAACCTGACCCAGGCCAGCAGAGCCCTCCCTCACCTCCAGCATTGCCACACCACATCCTCCCCTCGTTCTGCAGTGCCTAATTACTTTCTAGTGTGGGAGGACTAGGAGAACATGCTGGAGTTGTTCATCCAGCCTCTGCAATTCCCTTTGGTATTTATAAACACGGATGTGATGGGTGATGCAAGGGCAAGGCGGTGCGATAGCTTCAGGGTGAGTAATGCCTGTGCACACCTGAGCGGTAGGAAAGGACCAGCAAGCCTTGAGGAGGGGAAGAGAGATGCCAAATACAGTGGGAGCACCTCTGGTGTTCCCAATTGCAGCTGATGGCAGCGCCATGAGGCTCCATGGGGATGCTTTGGCTCAGCCCCAGGCACCGTCTGTCCTTGCAGGTCCAGCAAGCGAGCCCGATGCCAACGAGCTTCCTCGGCAGTGCCCTCCGGGGCACCTTCTTCCTCCTCTTTGGTCTCTGGTGGTCAGTGCGGTACCCACTGAGATACCTCAGGAGGAAAGGCAATGCCGAGAGCCAGCCCAATGGGATCCAGCGCGTGGAAGCCTTCGAAGGGGCAGTCAAAGCTCTCTTTGCTCTAGCAGGTAAGAGGTGATGATGCCCCCAGCATCCGGCACCGCATCCCATCTCCCATGAGGATCCCCCATGGGGGTGTTTGGGGTGGGAGGGCTCACAGCCATTCCAAAGGAAGGGCTCCTGCAGGCTTGTCCCTTCCTCCCCCTCTGCTCAGGGATGCTGGTGGAGCAGTTTGTCCCCCCTGGGCCCCACCTGCAGCTGTACAGCCCCGAGGTGCACAGCTGGACCGACCTCACGCGCTGGCACTACACCACCATCTACCTCTTCTTCCTGCTCTCCGGCATCGTGGATGTCGTCTCCCACTCCCGGCTCAAGCTCCCGCTCGGCTTGGACCGGCTCTCGCTGTCCATGGCTCTGCTCATTGAAGGTGAGAGCGTCGTGCATGGGAACAGGGCAGGATGGGGTAGGAGAAGGGGGTCTGAGGGCTGCACAAGGACCTATGGATGTGGGCACCTCCTGGCAAGGCTCTCTTTGGAGTTGCAAACAGGGGTTGTCCTCCCACCTTGGTTGGATGCACAGAGGGGACAGAGCCTGATACAAAGGTCCCCATCCTGTGCTCCTCCTGATGGCTCTCCAGCCCTGGCTGGGCATGGGGAACACCATAGGGTGCTCCAAGGGCAGAGCAGCCCCTGTGCTAAGGGCTGCATGGTCCTTGCAGAGCCAAGGTGATGGGAGCAGGGTGTTTGCTGGCATCGTGCTGATGTTGTGCTCTTCCCACCAGGCAGCTCATAGCCAGCCCTGGAGCACAGTCCCAGTTTGCAGGTTCAGTCTAACACCAAAACCCAGAGCATCCATCTCTCATGCAGGTTTCTCCTCTTGGCAGGTTTGCTCTTCTGCTTCTATGACTACAGTGATGCAGCTCTGGACCACCACCTCTATTCCCTGCTGGCCATGGCTGTCTTTGCTGGAGCCCTCTGTGCCCTCCTAGAGGTGTTCATCCGAGAGCACATCGTCCTGGAGGTCTTCAGGACCAGCTCCTTCCTTCTGCAGGGCTCTTGGCTTTGGCAGGTCAGTGAGTATCCAGTGCTGTCCACTGAGCTTCATACCTGTTCATTACCTGTTGGGGTTAAACTTGAGGCTGGTTGGAATATCTTAGTAAGTAAGAGGATGAAATGAGGTTTAGCACCAAAGCTGCCATCATGGAGACATGCACATGGAATGTCTATGGAGACAGGACAAGGGGTGATGGGTTTAAACTGGAACAGGGGAAGTTCAGGTTGGAAACATGGAAGAAGTTCTTCCCTGTGAGGCTGCTGAGGCGCTGGCACAGGGTGCCCAGAGAAGCTGTGGCTGCCCCATCCCTGGGAGTGTTCAAGGCCAGGTTGGACACAGGGGCTTGGAGCATCCTGGTCCGGTGGAAGGGGCCTGTGGCAGGGGTTGGAACCTAAACTATTCCATGATTCTATGGACAAACCTGCATGCTAGATGGAAATTAGGCCCCACAAGGGTGGGAAACCTCAATCATGAGCTTTTGTTCCTGTTATTATGTCCAATTTATTCCTCTCTTTGCTCCAAGTGACTGGAAATAACTGGGGATCTCACACATAACCACCCAGCTTTGGGTCTAGGGGGGAATGCACAGCCTGGCAATGTAACCTTAGGGTTGTCATCCTTCTCTAGGGCTGCACTGTGGGTCCTAAAGTTACCTGCAGAGCATCCCTGTCCTCCTGAAACACATCCCTGTGGGGAGACAAGGATATTTGGGGGATGCTGAGGACAGTGACCCAGATGTCCCTTGTGTTTATTGTGCATCTAGCCCATAGCCACTGGGCTAATACAGAGGGGGAAAGAGATGAGGGATGCGCTTAAACAGCCTGATGTGTGCTGATGCTCAACACCTCTTCTGTCTGTGACCAGATTGGGTTTGTGCTGTCCCCTCCATGGGGAGGACCAGGCTGGGATCAGACCGACCACAGCAACTTCACGTTCCTCACCATGTGCTTCTGCTGGCACTATGCAGGGGCTCTCGCTGTCTTGGCAGCAAACGCTGCTGCATCCCGCTGGTACGTGGGGGAATGGGGAATGCTGGGGGTCCCAGTGCTGTGCATGGACTGGGATGGCCAAGAGCATCACCTAGACCCATTATTACTATGGAAATCTAGTGTGTTGTGGGATAGGACATCCATGGAAAGGATGGGCTCGCTGCCTCCAACTGCCTGACCAGTGTCTCTGTCTGCCCTGCAGCTGTAATGAGTCCTGCCAGCTGAGATTTGGGGACATTGATGTGGAGCTGGACTGTGGCATGTGCATCCGCAAAGGCAACAAGGGCTCTGGTGGTCCCCTGCTGCCCGAGAGCCCCTCGGATGACAAATGAGGCTGTGCTGGGCATGGAACCGTCTCCAACACTGGTTTAGAGCTCTCAGATGAGGTTTTGGATTAGTCCTGATCAACTCCAGCGGCACTGGATGGCAGAGCATCAAAAGTGGGAGGCAGGACCCCAAAGGTGGAGTGTGATAGGGGATGGGAAACCTTTCCTTGAGCATCCCTTTCCTGCACATCCCCTATGGTGGTTGCAAGATGCTCATCCAGGAGGGAATAGTTCATGTTGTGTGTTGTGAACTGCAGGACTGGTTTGGTGGAGTCCAAGCAATGGGGCCAGTTTGTTTTAACATGATCCTTGCTTCTTCCAGCCAAACCAGTGTCCAAAGCTCCTGGTGCTGCCGCTCGCTCTGGGGTTGATGGAAGGGGTTTTGTACAAAGGTTACTGTGCACAGGGTATATGTGGTTGCCAATAAAGTACTTTAAAGAACCACCTCAATGAATCTCTTGAATCTGAAGCCTGGAGACTGAAGGGTATGGTTAAGGTGATGTTTGGCTTTGCAGTGATTGGGGGGGGTGGATGTAATATCAGAGGGATGGGACTTCCTGCAGCCAAATCTATGGCTTGATTCATCTGATGTAGATATGAGCTTGTGTTTTGGACCAGGCTCAAGTGTGGTGCTGGGGATTGCACTGTCTCTGTACAATGGATGTACAAAGTGGTGTGGTAGCAGGGAGCAACCCATGTTTAACAGAGAGCTTTAATGCTGTGTTATGTCACAGGCTAGATGCTCTGTGCTTTCTCTTGTTGCTGTGATTCAACAGGTATAAGAGAAGCTTCACGGCTAAGCCATGACTGATCCTAATTGCACCATGTCTTTAATGGGTACAAGCGATGTAATGGGTGATGGATGGATGCAGCTGAAGCCATGCACCTCTCTGCAAGCAATCAGCTCTGGCTCGAAGTCTGATCAAACAAAACACCCTATAATAATAAAGTAACATTTGATTAAAATAAAAGCAATAATAATAATAAATGTCAAGACAGAACCCAAAATTGAAGTTTATAAGGAAAAAACCAAAGCCCACCCCCCATTACCTTGCCAGCAGGGTCCTGAGCTTTCTTTACCACTAACACCAACTCTTACCCCAGAGCTTAAGTCCTTCATTGGGGAACACAAAGGCAATCCCCATTTCAGTGCTTGAAGGTTCTCTGTGTCTTCATGAAGCTATTTCAAACACACCAAGTGTTGCGTTGCTGGATGCACTCCAATCCAGTCCCACCTCCCTTACTGACATTATATATAGAGAGAGAGAAACTTGGAACATCTCAGAATCAAGTAATATCCAGTGCAAATAGGCCTGAGTGTAAAGTACAAGGACTTTTCTCATCAGTGGCTGTGTAGTTCCTGATGCAGCATCCTGACAAATGAAGGCTGCAGTGTGGTACCATCCTCTGGGGTGTGTTTGATGCTTGCCCTTCAAAACAAAGAGACAGCAGTAAGCAAAAAGCATCCCCACAACTACAAGCAGAGGAAGGCACAAAATACCCATCATCTGTACAAAAGGGGTTATTACATTAAGGAGCTTGGTCCAGTTATCACTGTGGGGGCATTAGTCCCAGCCTGGCTCTTGATTCTAAGTACTTGGACTAGCCAGACTCAGCTCTGGTGATGTGTGTCACCAGTAAGGGGTTAACATACATTTCAGCCCAGAAAATAACCTAACCACCCTCAATGCATCCCAATAGAGAACAGCTGGACCAGCGCTCTGCCTGCAGTTGAGCTCTCCAGGATGCAGATACTCATATGGCAATGAGCCCTTCCCCAAAGATGCTCTGCAATGGTCGGTGCCTTTGGGCCTGCTGAGGGTAACACAAAGGAAGAGATACTCCTAAAGAGAAAAAGGTGACACCAGGACCCTTCCCTCCACTTTAGCAGCTTATAAACCCTGCATCCCCAGTAAAGGCTGCACATAACAAATGTGTCCATTTGCCCAGTGAAGTTAGAAATGATGCATGTTTCCTGTTAGGATAAAGTAGGAATTCACCTTTAGACTTTTATGACCTCATATAATAAAACTCATGTAGTTTTTCATGCCCCAAACCCCATGTATTGGGAAGAGGACTCACTGCACAAAAAGGTTATCTCCAACCACACAGCGCCCTGATGTGACTTGGGAGGCGAGATGCCCTCCAGGAGTCCCTCCCAACCCGCATCTCTCCATCAGCCTGTCCCAGCTGCAGGATTATCCCCCCCAAAGCCAATCCATCAGGCTGGAGGCAAGGATTATAACTCACCTTGTGTTTGATGACAGTGCCAGCCCTGAGAGCATCACTCTGCTCTGTTCTTGTGCCAGTCACTGCTGCAGCAGCCCTGGTAAACATGGGAAACAACTCCCCCTTGCCAGCATAAAAGCCCCACCATGGAACACCTCTGCTCAGCCAGATGGCTTTGAAGACCACCTCTCTTTGCTCTGTGTTCAAAGGCACATCCTGGGGGCACCAAGCCCTACCCCTGGGCTGTTGGTGGGTGCTGGCTGGCCTGGTTTGGGTTAGAAGGGACCTTAAAGCTCATCCTATCCCCACACAGGGATACCTTGCACTAGACCAGGTTGCTCCAAGCCCTGTCCCAACCTGGCCCTTCATTTGCACAGCAGAGCCCAGTAACATCTGGCACCATCTTCAAGCGACTGCTTTTCAACATCCCTTTTCCAAAGCTGCAGTCAAAATGCATCATAAAGAACCCATCCTGAGTGCTTGGCAATCTGTGCCAAAGCACGGAACCAACAGACTCTGATTCCAGCCTATGTATTCATTCCGTAGGACAGACAGGATTTAGTGAAGGGAAAACCTAATTCCCAAATTCAACTCTGGAATTCAATCCCCAGCCTCTGTCCATGTTATCCTACCTGAGGGTGCAAGTCCGAGCTGCAGCTTTGGATGGAAGACAAGCTCTGGCATCCTTTGCTTTCAATACCCTGCTTAGAATCAAACTCTTCCCCGAGTAGCTGTGACAAGGCAACAGACGGCACTTTCTAGGCCAGCATCTGCTGCTTCCTGTGGTGTCTGCATAATTTAACCAGAATGTGGAAGTTCCAGTGACACCAAGGGCAGGATTTAAGGAGAAACAGGACACACGATTGCTTGATTCCTATCCCAAATGGCTAAGCCTTCATGTTCCCTCTTCATTCAGACCTATTGGGAACTGCTCAGATCAATGGGGAGGAAGATTCATTGTGTCTCTTGGCTTCCTACACCACCAATTCAATGGCAACGATTCCCTGGACACCAGAGAAGAGGAATTTGCATTCAAAGGAAGAAACCAGAAGGGGAATGGCACACAGAGCTTTACAGGCTGTGAGCTTGGGGTGTCCTGGAAGAGAAAGTCAAACCTGGATCCGCTCCTAAACCTCACTAAGGAAGCACATGAGGAACAGCTTGGTACTGCAGAGTGCTTTGGCTCCACTTGGTCCAAGGCCTTGCCAGTGGCTCCCTTCACCCAGGGAGCTCGGGATGCATTGGGACAAGCAGAGGACAACCATCAGCTCTCACTGACCTGCAGAGCGAGGACATGATGCTCATCAGGAGTCCCGGTGCTGGTTCAGTCGCGCCTCCTTCTCCCCATGAAGGTCAACAGGATCCGCCTCAATGTTCTCCATGTCATCACATTCCTTAACACTGGAGCAATGGGAATAAAGGGGGGGGCGGGTAAGATCTGCATGGGTTTGGCAAGGGATGAGAGGGAAATGGAACGAGCCCCGGAAGAAAAGAGAAGAAACACTCTGGAAGTTAAAGTGTTTATTGATGTGTTTAAACTTTGTACATTCCCCACAGACCACACGAAGGAGTTTGCAGGTAAATCTGTGCATAGTGGGAAGAGACACGGAGGGGGGGAGGGGAAAAAGGAAAAAAAAAAAGAAAAATCACAGGAAAAATAGAAAAAATACACCACAGGTTACCAGAACCTCCAGATTTAAAAAAGCCGTGAGCATTAACACCAACTATACAAGCATTACAAAGACATGATGGTGAGTGGAACGACACCCCTTTTTGTTCGTCTTCTTGGGGCCTATGCATCTCATTGCCCTTCAAGCAGGCACCTTGTCCCTCTTCCCTCCCCACTTCCCAGCGCATTCCACGTGCATCAGCTCCCAGAGGGGCTGGGATTTGTCATCGCTGGGCAAAGCCACCCAGAGCAGATGCAAAGGCTCCACAATGTGAGTCTCTCAGCTCCTTACCACGTTGGTGAGGCAGGAGACCTGGGGAGGGGGCAATTAGAAAGTAGTAGCGAGAGGGGCTGTTAATGCCAGGGGAGGACTGAAGGAAACTGGTTCTGAACGGAGGATTTCAATCCAATACCCAGGAACTTCCAACTCTAGAGCAGATCTGGCTCTGGCAGGGGATGTGCAGACCCCAGGATGCACAAACCATGTCCTAACATTCCACTAGAAGAACTATAAACAGAGATGCTAGAAGCCTTTTAACTCCTTGCCTCCAGGGAGTCTTTGATTCCTAGAGCCCAGGCTGCTAAGCAGCAGGGTGCACACCACTGGCATATGAGGATGGGAGGGGGGGGGTGGTTTCTCCTTTATTTTTTTACTCTTTTTTTCTCTTTTTCTCTTTTTTTTTGTCCTTGTTATCAGGGTTTTTTGTTAGTTTCCATTCCCAATTGCTTCCGTCTGTGTCACAGTTCCTATCCCTAACTTAATCTCTTTGCAACTCCCAGTGAAATTAAGTTGGCGAATCAAAACTCCAAAGGAAAAGCCAAATCCTGCTTTTAGATATAAAAGCCAAAAGGACTCAAGAGCCACAACTGTCTCCTTTTTACAAGGCGGGCTGGGACAAAGGACCCTCAATATGCAGGTGGTCTATCCCAAATAAAAATCCACGTTTCCCATTTTCTATATATAGAGCTTGTATCGGACATCAGAACAACAGAACTGGGATTGCCCAGATTAGTTAAAAAGAAAAAACAAACCCCAAAAAATAAACCAAAAAGAAAACTACATCTCAGTCAAATATCTGCAATAGATCCATTTTTTTCCCATTTAAGGAGATTTATATATCATAGTGTTATATTATCATTTCTTCACCCATTTAAAAGAATGGAAATTGCAACTCTACAGTAGTAATTATAGTCTTAATGATCCAGGAGTTCTGAATGTAAGATGAAGTCCTCTCGAAGCAACTGTTGGTCAGTAGTTGATCCAAAACGCTGGACCACTTTGGCCCTCCGCCCTGAGCCTTTCCCAGCCAGGGCTGCTGCATCTTCATCTCTTTTATATCTGCATCTGCTCCAGGTATTTGTAAGTGGGGTTCTCGTAGCCGTGGTTCTGCATCTTGCTCAGATGCCGCTCTTCTGGGGTAAGCATCGGGTCAACCTTTGGGGAGAACAGAGGGTTACTGCTCAAAGGAGGACCTTGAAGGCCTTATTTCACAGTACCAAGAGCTGATGGGCACACACAGCAAGCAGCAAAACCTAAACAGCTTAACAGAGTTCCCCGTTCGGGTACTATCGCCTCCTGCCTGCTCTTGCCTATCTGGAGATGCTCTGCACAAAGCTCTTCCTAAGTGAGCCAATGTTACAAGTGTGGGACCTGCTTCTCTCATTAGAGAGGTCATTATGATTTCCTGCATCAGTTGGGCAAGGGGGAAAAGCAGCTTTCTCCAGACTCCATTAAGTCATCATTAGAAATGTGCATGTTGGGAGCAGAAGGAAGGAGGAGGAACCTCGCTCCATCTTAATAGCTGTTACATTAGTCGGGAGGACAAATTGCTACCGATTGACTGACTTACTCCCCTGCTAAAGATGTTGCCTGAAAAGCCTATTTACTGCTAAATCCTACCCTGAGCCAGGCAGGGAAACCTAATTGAATTCCTTGTGATCCGGGAATACAGCTGTGAAGTGACAGATCCCACCATGGCACGATGATGACCGACACCTGCACGCTAATACATCAGTGATGAATGTGTCAGCATCTACAGAGTTAAGCCCTATCTAGCTAGGAGTGGAGCTGCTGATGGCTTGGCAGCTCCTGCCATCTTCACCCCCTACACACAACATGTGATTCCATGCTGACTATTTTCTTCCTCAGTTATGGAGCAGGAGTCGTTTCTCACCTCCACAATCCCATGGCTGATGGTCCCATACTGCCTCTTCCTCAGCATCACCAAGCTGATGACTATAACAGTAGCTATGGCAACAGCAATCACCAAAAGGCCAATGAGGGCACTGCTGCTGAAACTGAAGTCATCACGGAGGGAGTTGTCATTATCCTGGAGGGAAGAGAACAAGGGAGAAAGTGGAGGAAGAGCAGTGAGGAAGATGTGCTGCTAAACCAAAAAGGCAGCAGAAAGACCCAAAAGCTCTTTAACCATCTGTGGTATCAAGACACGACTGATTACACTGGACAGGGTAAATTATCTCACCTCTAAATACTTCACCAAAAGGATAACCAACACAAACTTGTTCCTCTGCTCAGGCAGTGACCCACACAGCTTCCCCATCCCACAAGAGACAGGTCAGGTTCTAACGTGTATTTACTGCTCACACCACTACACAGCAAAGCAGGTGCTGTGTGACCTCCCAAGAGCAGTTTCAAGGCACCAAACCCCAAATTCAGCACCAGACAGGAACCAAACCTCAGCTTTAGGAGCCTGCCCATCGTGCACTCGGGGTCACATACGTACCGGCTCGTCCACCAGCCCACCGACACGCTCTGCATTGAAAATCATCTCCTTCACATCCAGGGTTTCATCGATGACCTGAGAACAGCCACAGAAGTGCTTTATGAAGGGAGCCATACAAGACAGAAGGGATATGGAGGCATGCAAGAGACCTTTAATGAAGACTAGCGAAGACTCAGAACCATCCCTCAACTGTTCTCCAACGTCTAAAGTGAGTACTGCAGCCATCTGGACATCCAAGCTACCTCAAACTAAAGGCCCAACTGAAAACCCAGCTTTGGACACAGCACTTCTGCTGTGGAAGATCTAACCTGTGGCTTTAAAAACCCCCTTTTTGGGGGGGTCAGAACTACATGATTGTAAGGTCCTTTCCAACCCAAACCATTCTGTGATTTTATAATAACAATACTGAAATTCTCAAAAGTCAACTGCATTGGGGTTTTAACCCAGGGAACTGAGGCAAGGCTGCCACCAGAACCTCATGAATGCTGTACACTGTAGATGGAGATAATACCAACTGGCTTGCACCCCTTCAGAAGGCAGCAGGGTCTTTCTTGCCATGAGAAATAGGTGGGAAGAGAGCTGGATCACACGGTGTGGTCAGACCTAGCTCCAATCAAGCCATACAGAGGGTCTTTGCTTGGGAAAGCAGCTACTCAATCAGACCACTCTCCAGCTCAGACTGCCAGAGATCTGGATCTCTTTCCTTCCCTCACCCTCCCACCCTTCTGGTGCTAAGCAGTATTAAGAGCCTACAACAGTCAGAAAACTGACTCCCCCACACCATATGGATAAGGAATGCAGTGACATTCTGTAAGCATGGAAACCAGCCGCTGCTATTAATCAGTGTCCCCAGCAATCCCAGCTTTACAGCACAAAGGTGGAGGGCTCACCACATTTTCATCCACTTTCTTCTTGCTGTTAATCACCTTCTCTTCAGCACCGATCAGCCCATCCAGCTCAGTCATGCCAGAACCTGCACCAGAAGAGCAAGGCACAGACCATTACTCGGTGACTTTGGGAAGGGTTACCTACTCTCTGTAGAGCTGCCATGGCTAATGGGTTTAACCACATGGACCGCTGATTATTAACCTGTCTTCATGCTGTTGTGTCAGAAGGGAAGCTATGCTACAGTGACAAGTGACTGGGGAGGAGGGGGTTCTGTTAATGAGTGGGAATGAGGTGGCAATGAGAGGAGCAGACAAGACTCACCAAAACCAGGCTGAGGTGTCAATCCACAAATACCATCTACCGCTAAGTGCTGCTGTTAGAAGGCTCAAGGCTTAAGTGTTAAAGTGTGAGCGAGCAGTTCCTTTCTGCAGATGTCCCTTGGGGTCAGCACCACCTCACTGTGACCCCGTGGCTGGAGGCACGCATCTCCGTGCTGGGATAGCACATAGGGAATGCTGGCACCCATTCTTCTGCAACCAAGCGCATCAGCAAGCGCCTGGGGAATGGGAATGTCAAGGTCACCCAGCTCTGTAATGAGCTGCTGTCCCTTCTCTGGCACAAGCCCAGAAACAATAAATCCCAGGGCAAGGGAGGAGCTCAGAGCTACGCCAGCCTTTGTACCAGAACATCACTCGCCCATTTCTAGCCTGAAACTAGCATAGGATCAAGAGAGGAATATCAATTAACAGGAGGCGGCTGCTCTGCATAAACTGTTTGGATCTGAAGGGTTTATAAATAGATTGGATCAATAAGAGAAGAGTCTGATGCAAGATACAAAGACCTAACATAACGCAGCACATCAGGAGAGAGCCTAGTTCCCATTAGCTGCAGGGACAACACAACGCCCTTCACAACACCTAGACCTCCCTAATGCAAAAGCAGGACAGCAAAGCCTCAAACCTACAGCAGGGTCTCTCCAATGCAGAGCATGAGGTGGGGGCAATACTGCTACAGCACTTAACACCTTGCTAGTGACTGCATACACCTCTCCACAAGCTGCTGAGCTTGCAGCTTGCCTAAGACATTATGTCAGCCACTGCTGAAATTGGCAGTGTGCTCTTTGATGAGATGCAAGGAGAGGCTGCTTGGCTCCAAGGCAAGTTTTTACTGCCTGAAAACGTCAAGGAAACCAAGGTTTCACTGCAGCTCCTCCCAAAAGAAGCATCTCAGGCGTTTTGTGCATCCCCTTTCCCTATCCAGGTCTTTGGAGACAGTAATCAGATTCCAAACACGACCAAGGCTGCTGGTCTGACTTCTCACAGCTGCCCAAGCAGGTCATGTTATTGTGAAAGGCAATGATGGGCATTCTCTGGAGAGACCAGCCACAAATAACTTTTAGAGAACTACTGTGTCAGCTTTTGGCCTATGGCTGCTTTAGTCAATCCTCAGGAGCCAATGCAGCAGTCTCCAGGGCTGGGAGCTCTAAGCTTTGCTATTTGTCACGGTGTGCTGTACCAAATAACAGACCCAGTTCTATGTAGCTCAAAGGCACAGTTTAGATTCAATACTTCCCAGGGGAAAGAAACCCACACACAGGCACAACATCCCCCACAAACCTCCCTAGCAGCCCTCCTGAAATGCAATGTAGAGATAGGGAACAAGTGCAGATATATCTGTCCCTAAGTCATCACAAACTCTCCTATGGGGCTTGGAGTAAGATGCTCTAGTGGGAGTGTCCCTGCCTGTGGCAGGGGGTTGGATGCGGATGAGCTTTAAGGTCCTTTCCAACCCAAAGCATGCCATGATTCTAGGAAATGGGGAGCACCAGCCTATACTGATCACCTTGAAGCCAACAAAGCACTTGTCCAAAGGGGAATAATCAAACTAAAGGCTATCCTAATTCCTTCCAGAGCAGTCAGTGCACTGAATCAGCTGTATGCTGCTCCACACGAGGGATGAAGGTGACTTACATCAGTAGCGAAAGGCTGATGATGACAACAGTTCCGAGCTTTCTGGCCTTCACCATGTTACAAAACTACCTGTGTTCATTTTCAATGTTATTAGCAAAATCCCTTTGCTCTCCCTTTGAGATTCTGCACAATGTGTTTGTAACCAAAGGCACATTAAAATGCTGGGTTTGCTTCCCACACACAGCACACCCATCACTGCTCTGCAAGAGCATCTTAGCAATTAGCCTGCAATTTCCACTTTGGGAATGAGATCTGTGGTAGCAGATCAGCCATGGATAATCACACAGGACATTACCAGTATGGAGAGATGCTATGAGTGGAAAGGGGATGTTGAGGAGACCACAAAGAAGGAATCTCCTAATTCACATGTCCCAGATTAGCTGCACTCTATGGTACCTATGAGGACACTTAGCCAGGAAACACAACCCATGTCTGCTGTGGCACTGGTTCCTAGTTTAGTGCTGTCAGCAAGGATGGATTCCACAGCAGGAACAGGAGCCTCCAGACTCTTTTCCATCACCACAGTGAGCTTTGTTTTCCCCAGTGCCCAACTGAGATGCTGCAGGCAGCCTGCTAGGTTTCTTGAGGGCAAAAAAGCTATTCCAAGACACCTTGTGAGCCTGGCAGGGAGGAACACACGCACTCAATGAGATGCTCAGACTAGCTCGTATCTTTAACACTAGGCCTAAACAAGCACAGCTGAAAGTTACTGATCTAAATGAGAGCAGGGAAATGAAAATCAAGGTGAGTATGGAACTAACATGGAGCTATCAGACACACTGAGAAGGTAGGAGTGTGATTGAAAGCACTGTGAGGGAGCAGCTTAGAACCAACCTTTTTTCATTGGGTGGTACAAATCCGTCTGAGGATCTAGCAGGAGGGAAAACAAAAACAAAAATAGCAGAGAAAGGAGATTAAGAGAGAAAGGAAAAGGCTTGTGCATGATTTCTGACTCAGAGCCTGGGAAAAGCTTTTAGCCCTCAGCCTTCTTTCGGCTCAGGACTCTGTCCAAGCATTTACAAAGTCAACACACACACACACCAGCTGTCAACACCCAACCCTATAATAAAATACAGCTTTAAAGCAAGAGAGCTCCTGCAGCCCTTCAACAGGGCACAAAGACTTCATATAACATGAGAGCAATTTGCTTCCAGCCTGAAAAGTCATTGCAGAGTCGAGCCACGCAGGCGGAATGGGAAGAGATAAACCAGCTCTGCCAAGAGAAGAATGGGAAAACCAAGAGAGAAGCTCAGTGTGGATGACAAGTGGCACTGCCTCTTTCCAGGGGCAGCTGCTTTCCTCTTGGATCACCCAAAGGGATGGAGCCTCCTGTTCCACCAAGGAGAATGTGTAAAGCCAGTTTCCAGTTCCACATACCTTCACTTTCAGGCACGGCTGGGAAGGTTTTCACCTGGAATGGACGGAAGGGTTTGCCCTCCAGGGGAATCTCTTCACTCTCCTCCGAGCTCACTCTGACATCCACCTGGGATTCCGAAATGGAGGATGTGAACTGATCCATGTCTGCACGCTGCTCCTGAAGCAGCTCATCTGAAAGGAGTACAAGGAAACGTTACACAGACTGCAGGAAGCCTGGCAGGGACAGGAAGGGGCAGATGGCTTGAACAGAGCTGGGGCAGGGCTGCAGGGAATGCTGCTGAGGGCTGCCAGGTTATCTTGCATGCTCTCCCAAGTCTCATCTGGAATGCTCAAGTAAAGGTATCGCCTAGAAATACATACAAATACCAAGGGGTTTGATGTGGCAAAAGGCTTTGGCAAGATGGGATTAAACTATAGAGCAGGAAAGCATCTGCCTGTTTTTATGGATCTTTTTCATCTCCTTTTGAGAGACGACCTTGCTATTTGGAATGCTGCTGGCTTTTCTTGATGCCGACAGTGGAAGTTCTTAGGTACAAGCTGCTCTGGATGTGTTGCTCCAGCAAGTCCAGAGGAGACCATGGAGATGCTGTGAGGGCTGGAGCAGCTCTGCTCTGGAGCCAGGCTGAGAGAGCTGGGCTAGAGAAGAGAAGGCTCCTGAAGGGGAGACCTGAGAGCAGCTCCGGTGCCTAAAGGGGCTGCAGGAAACCTGGAAAGGGGCTTTGCACAGGGACCTGTAGGGACAGGCCACGGGGAATGGCTTGAACCTGCCTGAGTGGAGACTGAGCTGAGCTCTTAGGCACAAGCTGTTCCCTGTGAGGGTGCTGAGGCGCTGGCACAGGGTGCCCAGAGAAGCTGTGGCTGCCCCATCCCTGGCAGTGCTCAAGGCCAGGTTGGACACAGGGACTTGGAGCAGCTGCTCCAGTGCAAAGTGTCCCTACCTGTGACAGGTGCTGGAATTGGATGAGCTTTAAGGTCCCTTCTAACCTAATCCCATTCTGTGATTCTATGCATCTAAAACCCTGAGAGTATCTGCCCTGTGGTACCTAAGCCTAAGCCTGTTGTTGAGGGCATCCCCTCAAAGGAGCTAGCCATCTTTTTGGAGCTTGCTCTGAAAGCTTGTCTAACACAGTGATGAGCTGAGCTGGCAGAGAGACACTCACCAATCTCATCCTGGATTTCTTCAGCCACATATGGCACCTTGTAGAGCAGAGACAAGCTTTGATTCATCCGCTCCTCAATCACATGGAGATGTGTCATCACCTGCAGATGTACAAGAGTGTGTTGGAGGAGGCAAAGACTGTCAGTCACTCGACTGGTACCAGTCCTTCACTTGTTTCATTAAACATCTGCTACTGGTAATGGATCTGCCATCACAGATACCAGAATGGGACACGGGTCCTTCTAGTCCCCTTCTCTGGGTGATAGTCTCTAACACATCACTGCTGGAACTGATCATTTGTGCATGGTCCTCTTGGTGTTTTGGGAAAGGCTGGGAGCAGACAGAGATGTGGCTGACTCCTGTTGTAACCAGCTCTCCATTGGAAATGCTGGAGCTGGTATTTCCTATACACCAGACATGGTCATAATTCATTTCCTGCAGCAGCTACAAGCAAGTGCTTTATTAAATGGATTATCATTCCTGACTACTAGAAGAGATACACACAAAGGGAATAGACAATATTATTTATCAACTCTGGTTGCAGAACAAAGGTGCCTTTCAGAACAACGGTGGCATTACATTTGTCTTACACCCACTACACCCACTCCCTGCCAACAGCATTCTCCCTTCATTTGAGAAATGAATTCCAACTGCAGGCAACCTCAAATCGCTCTTCCCCAGCACATTTAATTCGCTGGTGAAGTCAAGCCTGACCTGAAGAGGGTGCTGCATAATCAGGGATCCCATAGACAACGAAACCCATGTTATCTGGCCAACCTAAGGCTGAAATAAAGGAGTGGAAAGGACCTGTTTTACAGTCTGACGTGTGCCTGACCTTTAAGAGCAAGGATGAAAGCAATTTAATTTTACATGTGGCAGCTTGTCAATCAAGGGAATCGATCGAGGTGCTTAAAGGGCCTCTGAAAAGCAAAGGGAATGGAAATTGAACTGTCCCACCCACATCCCTCCCCTGTCGATCTGTTGACACTGCAGCCTTCAGAATGAATTAAGGACTGTTTAGGTTTTAGCTTAAGAACACAGTTCACATGGGCTCTCCTGGGCTTTGGCAGCACCAGAACAAAGGGTCAGGGTGGGATGTGCTTGCTATGCTAAGCTGCCTCTGAAAACAGCAATCACGTATGCTGCACCACAAGGCAAACAGCACCTTGTAAATACCACCAGGATGGGCAGCTTGGCAAGCAGAGCAGCGGTGGCAGATAACCCGAGGGACAAGGGCTGAAGGTACACTGATAGCACCCAGGAATAACAGGAAAGCACCAGGACACCTGCAAGGGTGAGCTTTGCTTCTACAGAATCGCTGCAACATGACTCTACACCTCACTAGAGGTGACAGCAACAGGCTCCAGTCCCTGTCTTGCTCTTAAACCATGGTATTTCCATGCACTGGTTATAAAGCCAAGTAATGAGGTATTTTTTTCCTCTCTCTTCCCATTTGGATGAGTTCCACTGCCTTGTCTGCTTGCAGCTCTCCATTCTCTTCTATTCTGGCACATCTTTCAGGCATTACACAGGTTACATTCCTGAAGCTGCAACTGGACCCAGGCAGTGCTCTCTGCTACTCTCTGACCTTGTGAACGGTCATACCCTTATGAGCACATCTGTTTAACATTAACTGGACATTCTTGACTCTTACTTAGGCCTTTCAGTACATCTTCCACCTTTTTGAAGGTGGGTTGTGAAAACCAAGTGCCAGGATGTGATTCAAAGGACTTGTGGAATATCTGCAGCTCCTCTTGCAAGTACCAATGGCCAGGTTTGCCATCCACTTGAAGCAGCAGATTCACAGACACTACCCAGCACAAAGAAAATGACTTTCTGGCTCTTCAGGAGTAAAATGTATTGCAACAGCACAAAATAAACTCATCAAAAATAGGCTTTCTATTATAGCCAACAATGACGATGAAGGGCTTGGCAAGGGTTATGTATTATGCTTTGGAATCAAGGCAGCAACTCTGCAGAGGCATAAAAGATTCCCACAAACCCAAAACACAGGCATGTGAAGAAGAAGCCTGATGAAAGCAACACATAGACATGAGGTACTGGAAGAAGCGAGGCAGGTTCAAGGATGACCAAGTCCCCAGCAAATACATTGGTGTTTGACAAAAGGAAAACATAAAAATGATACCAAACTAGTTCTAACCCCCAAGACTCGTCCTTGTCACCAACAATCATTCCTGTATACACCCGGATTCCCATTCTGAGCACTGAGGAAACTTGTACAGACATCATACGATGACACAAAGATCTCTGCACAAGAATGAGAAGTTGCTATAGCACCCAGCAAACGCACAGATCCTCTGACAACCAGGCCTGGCTAACAATGCCTCCCTTGATAGAAACGTTCTTATACCTGAGATTTCATCTGTGCAGCCTTTTCTGGGTCAACTGCCAGGACGTGCTGGTAGTGGCGGATGGTGTGCAGCCGGTCCTTGTTCTCAGCACGCACATAGCGCTTCAGAGCTTGCAGGATGCGGTGGGGCTGTGGGATGGGAGGAGGGGAAGAGTTTGGATCCATTGGAGCCAATTTACAGCCCTTGAGAAAACACCCATTTTCTTTTATGTTAACTCTGTTAGAGCTATTGTGCCTTACAAACACCAAACAAAGCGGTGGGTTTCTTACCCAGGCAGAAAGGAGGAGTCTGTCTGGACTAAGCCTGCACAAACGGCCCTGCTGGAGGAAGCTTTACAGACCCTATTCCCAGCTTCTGCCTTGTTCTCACCTCACACCTGCAAGGGAACTCACCCGTGGTGGGTCAGCCTGCAGGGCTGCCAGGTAGTTCTCCAGGGCGATGCGGCGGCGATCGTTCAGCATCGCTTCCACACGAGCCAGGTGAGTCTCCACCAGCTGCTGCTTCTCGCTCGCTGCCTCCTTCTCCAGGGATTTCACCATTGCCTGGAAGTGCTGCAACAAAGAAAGGGCATGAAAGGCGCTGCAGGCATCAGGGTCACCTATTCTCACTGGTGCTGGGAACAAAGGGAGCCTGTCACACTGCCTGTCCTAGGTATTCATGGCACAGGAGAAGGGCACTGTGAACTGTTGATGCAGATTTCATCTTTGCACATTCCACAGTGACTATTTGCCTTCCAAACTGCCTTCACAAGGCATTTCTGAGGTCTGAAGGAGGTATGTGGCCTTGCAGCTAAAGCTCAGGTTGGGAGATCCACCTGTGTTGAACTTATGACTTAATATTAACTCTTTCCCTTGATCTTGCAATATGGGAACAGGATTGATCCCTTCAGCATAGAGGCAATAACCTGAACTTGCAGAAGTTCACAAAGGTATCACACGCAGGGGATGCTTCACCAGTCCTCCTTCAGACCAACCTCTATATAGCCTATTAGAAAGGTCATAACCCACATCTCCAAATGAACCAGAGAAGCCCATTAAGCATTGTTATGTTTCAACAGAGATGATGACAAACTCTTTCAGACCTGCCCCTATTTCCAAACAGTGGCTTGTGTTAAAATCTAGAGATAGAACTGTTCCAGGCTGAAATCCAAAGCAGGATCGGTCACTTCAGATGGATATCACTTTGAGGGAACTTCACACAGTTGTCCCTGCCAGAAGAGCCTGCCCCCAGCAATCCCATACTGAGAATATCCCTGATTAACTTCGCAGTCTAACTGAACATTCCTCATAAGGCAGAAGATTGGCACTTTGGCAGCAAACCAGCTTTATCTGCTGGCTAAGTGGTTTTCACTAAGTCTGCCCAAACAGGAAATGTGTGTCCAGAGAGTCAGGGCCAACGTGAACTGGGGCTCTGAGGCCCCTGGTTAGTGGGGAACAGGCCAAAAGGCTGAAGTTACCATTTGGCTCTGGTGTCGCTGCGCTTGAGGGGTGAGACAGCTTCTTACTGCTGGGTTTAGGGAAGGACCTGGCACAGCATCAGCTCATCTCCAGCTTTAAGAACAAAGCATGCGTTTGAATCAAATCTGCTCTACAAGGCAGCTGCTGACAGAACAGGAAAGCTGTTCTTCCATCTCAGCTGCCCGCTGGCTTTGAGCTCTCATTTATGGAGAAGAAGGCAGCCAAGCACCAGTAACTTCCATCTTTATGTCCTTCAGCTCTTACCTGAATGAGAGTCTGCCTTTCAGCCTTGGGCAGATTGACAGCTTGGTGTTCTGCTTCCTCCCATTCCTTTTTCACCTGGACAAGAAAAGGACAGATCCTAAATCAACACCTGATCTTTGCGAGCTTATTTGCCTTTGCACGCAGATCCCTGTACAGCCTGGCTAGGAAAACAGAGCTGCAGGGGGGTTTAAGCCTAGCACTTCAACCCACTCAGCTGCAAGCCAAGTGTCGCTATTGATTCCCTTCTCCCAAAACTCTAAGGAAATGTGAATCTAACTGCCATATTGCAAGACACATGAAAGTGCATGGAGTCCATCATCACCAGTGCACCATCAATGTATCCAAATACAGCTGATAAAGGACCAAAGCTAGATGCTCACCCGGTCCATACGGTTGTGGTGCCTGACCTCCAGCTGCTCCTTTGCCTTCTGGAAGCGGGCATGTTCATTGTCATCAGCTGGGGTCTCAAAGTAGACATCCACATCATCAGTTGGCACTGCAAAGAGAGGGTCAGGATAAGTGGTGGTGCCGAATCCCATGATCCTGGATGGCAAAGGACGGGCAGGGAGAGGAAGCTCCATTCCTGCACCATTAACAATCTGCCAGGCTGAGTTTACTGAACCACCACCTACCAGCAGTCCAGTTTGGTATCATTCAGCTGCCCATTTACTGCACATCACCAGTTAGTTCCATCATCACCGGTAATGCACTGTGGCAACCGGTCCTCCCAGTAGTTCTGGGATGAGCATTATTCAGCTCCAGCAACAGAAGGACTTGGACTGCAGAATAAAGAACTTGTTCTCTCTTCCCTTTCACATTAGCTTTGGGGAGTTTAAATGGCATTTTGTGCATTAGCAGTTTGCTGACAAGCTGGCTCCAGACACCATTAATATGATCAGGGAGCTTAAAAATAAGTCTGCACAAAACACTACATAAGATTTGACACTTCAAACCTACCTTCCCTACCAGATGCACCATGCAGGACTAACAGGCAATGATATTAGACAAGACAGCAACAGAAGGAGGCTCAGTGTGACAAGTTGGCTCATCCAATAAACTGGACTGTTGGTATCTTTTAAGACATTCAATTTTGACAAGGGGAGAAACACAATTTCAGAGCTGATAATTCCAAGCATTATCCAATAATCCACAAGGCAAACTCCACAACGGGGGCTCTGTACTCCAGAAACCGCAGTTCAGGAAATGCTGAACCACGTTTCTATGCTCGGTTTTAGAAGCTACACATCCCAAAGCCCTTTCCCAACGGATCTATGGCAAACAGGATGCTCTCCATCGCTGCCTTTCAGCAGAAGGAGGGCAGAAAAGGGAACCACATTAGTTATTTGGGTGGGAAAAGCCCTCCAACATGTCATTGAATGCTTGAGGAGAAGGATTACCTGGCATACAGTCTAGATGCACCTGAATCCACCAACCTTGACTCTAACTAGGGAAGGAAGAGTGAAGAAAATGGGAAAGGATAACTGAAATAACAGCACCATATCACACGGGCATTCCAATTGCGAGCAAGGGACACCATGAGATCGGTACCACATTCTGGGCCGGCTCATGGCATTCCTGAACCAGGCTTGGACACAGAGAAGCCTCTTTCCAGCCCAAATCCCTCTGTTACAGGACAAAGTTTCAGACAAAAAGCCCCTGATATCCACATCTTTTATTTCACCGCCTGGGTGAGATCAGCCCAATCTAAAGCACTTGCATGGAGCCCATTCTGTAAACAGGATTATGGCTGTGGAGTCAGACTGCCAAGCCCCAGATAACACAAAAAGCCTTTCAAAAGGCTTTTATGGGAGCTGAAGTGGAAGTGCTGGAGTTCAACAATAAGATTAATAAGGAGGTTAAAATGGTTTTTGGTAGTTTTATCATCTGACATAAAAGCCGCTGGAAACCGGTGCCAAAAACCTCAAGCTCTCAGAAACACTGGGATTGAGGCATGATTCATATTTCAAACCAAGCTGAAAGTGGGAATCTGAATTCCATGCTACTTCTCCAATACCTTCCCAAAATACAACAGCAAGAAAGTGTCTACTACTGGGAGAGCAGCGAGGAGCAGCCTACTCTTCAGGATGGACCAAACATATGGATGGAACACCACTGGGGCAAGTGCTTCCTTCCATACCTTTGGAATAAAAGCAAACAGAAAAGCTATGCCTTTTCCCAAGAGAGACAGCCCCTAATCCCTGCTATAGATCTGGAAGAGGACAACTACACCCTTAGTAAGAGCCGCAAGCCAACGGAGAGCACAGACACCATACATCCAGAGCCACTTTCCCTAGGAAAGCCCACCCTAAAGACTCGGAGAAGCAGAGACAAGAGGAGACTGCTGCAAAAGGACAGACAGAACTGCTGCAGACAGTGGGACCAAGAGGATAAAGCTACACACGTGTCCTCTCTTGACCTAGGCAAGGAGGAGGAGACACCAAACGCCAGACAGACAGTGGCTAGCTGCAAAAGGGCCAGTGGGAGGCAGGACTTACTCATCTTTTTACACACAGCCATACAATACTCCTCTGACTCAAAATTGTTCCTGTTGCCTCCGCAGCCTCCATATATAAAGCGAATGCATTTTCTCTTGTTAGGGTCGAAGTACCAACGAGGCATCACAGCCTGGCAGGGCCCTGTCATCGCCTCCTGGGAGCAGACAGCTGTGTGGAGACGGGTTAGAACGTGAGCACAAGCCCTGCTGAGCACTTCATGCAACACGGTGGTGGCTCTGCTTGAGACCTTCACCTGCCAAAGGGCTCCTGTCACTATTGGAGGGGGATATTCAACACTGCAAAAGCATTCACCCCAAGGTTTGTTATCTGGGGAGGTGCCTCTATGTGGTGCTTTGAAGCACCAGGTTACCCAGTGTGGAACTCTCATGTGCAGGAGGGATTTCTCCTTAGCTAGAGGCTGAAACAGCAAGGATCTGTTTGGCTGATGTCAGTGTTATGCCTCGGGCATCCCAGCATGATGGAAAGATAAAACCAACATGATGGAAGGAAAACCCATTAGGGCTGCTTAAAGCATCCCAACATGTCCTGTTGGCTGCATTCTGCCTGGATAGCCACTCCACGTCTTAAAGGTGAGGTGTAAGAGCAAGCAAAAAGGCAGGCTAAGCACAAGGAACGTGATCAGCAAGGCAATCTCAGCTGTTAGGTTTTCCAGTTTGGAAACATCTATATGTTAAACATTGAAACTCCAGGTAGCCACAGTATGTGGGCTGCTTCACAATGAGCAGGCACAGAACTGGGTTATTCTGAGGCAAGAGAACAGATACAGCGTGTGATTTAGCAACTGTTCATGGTACTTTGGGGGAAAAAAGAAGACTGTTGGACCCCCAAACCAGACACCCCAATCAGATGGTTCCAAGGCTGTTTCAACACCAGATCTGTACCAGTCCTGTACATATATGAGCTAAGCCTTGTCTCAGCAAGTAAAATTATCTGCAGCATGCTGGCATTGGACCAGGAAGATGCAAGAAGTGCTGGCAAGGATTCAGTGATCTGGAGCTAATTGAATTTCATTCCCTCTCCCCTCCCCCTTCCTCTGCAGACACTTCTACACGCAAAGGAGAGGACAGCATCTAACACTGAGGCACGACACAACCAGCAGATGCCCTCTGCAGTGGCACCTACCACTTAAGCACAGTATATAATGTTACTGCAGAAAGCCTGTGTCACCCATGCAATAAAAGCAGGCCAATTGTGCTGGCTGACTTTCTTGCAGGGGAGAGAAGGGTTTATGTAAAGGCAGCAGCAAATATGCTCCTCTTAAACAGCCAGGAAGCACCTTTATGCCACCTGGGCAGAATATGGCCCACTGCTTTTAGTTTCCTTTTGTAAACTGGTGTTGAAACACAGAATCCCAGCCTGGTTTGGGTTCGAAGGGACCTTAAAGCTCACCCAGCTCCAACCCCTGCCACAGGCAGGGACCCCTCCCACTGGAGCAGCTGCTCCAAGCCCCTGTGTCCAACCTGGCCTTGAGCACTGCCAGGGATGGGGCAGCCACAGCTCCTCTGGGCACCCTGTGCCAGCGCCTCAGCACCCTCACAGGGAAGAACTTGTGCCTAATAATCCACCAAATCCAAAATAATGGCCCTAAACCAGGATTTTACATTCAGAGTGTACCCAAAATGCCTAGGATTTTCCAAAAAGCAGCCTATGCAGGTATGGTTTTTCTGACCCAAAACTGCACCTTCATTTGCTCAATGTGCCAAACACCACACTTTCTGCCAGCAGAACTCCTGTTTACCTGCAAACATATGGCCCGTGCTCTAGAGGGTTCATTTCAACACCTGAAACACAAGCCTCATCAGTTTCTCCTCTGTCTGCTAACTCATCTGGTAAATACAATCTCCAAGTGGCATTTAGTGACTTGATCAAGAACCTGTCATCAAGGAGATGACTCTGAGGGAAGCCACAGGCCTGCAGGCTGGAGCATCTCTTACATTTCATGTCACTGCTGACTTCTTTTTCAGGAGCAGCTTTGTCATTGCTTGGCTCTGTGGGGGTCTCCTCGTTGTAATCATCCACTTTGTAGCTATCGTAATAGTAATCACGGTCTTCCACCACGTCCTCCTCCTCTTCCCCTTCATCTTCTTCATCCTCATCCTCCTCCACAGCCGTTCCTGTGATGTCTTC